>NC_058132.1:396809216-396844774 GCF_016433145.1 Gracilinanus agilis
GAGGAAGGAAGGAAGGAAGGAAGGAAGGAAGGAAAGAAGGAAGGAAGGAAGGAAGGAAGGAAGGAAGGAAAGAAGGAAGGAAGGAACCTATTATTTACTAGAAACTACTCTTCAGCACTTTTCAAATATGATCTCATTTGACCTTCACAACAACCCTAGGAGGTAGGTGCTACTAGTATCCCCATTTTATAGCTGAAGAAACTGAGGCAGACAGAGGTTAAATGGCTTGCCAAGAATCACACAACAAATAAGTACTTGAGACCAAATTTGAGTTTAGATCTTTCTGATTCCATGCCCAGCACATTCCATAGCACACTATTTGCTTTACCACCTACCTGCCTCTTTGAAATATTTATAATTAAGTGAATAGTGAAATGAACATTAGTCTTTGTGTCAACTCTCAGATCTGGCAATTAGATGGAAAAGTCATTTAATCTCTATGAACAGGGCAGCTGGGTAACTCAATGGATTGAGAGTCAGGCCTAGAGACAGGAGGTCCTAGGTTCAAATCTGGCCTCAGACACTTCCCAGCTGTGTGACCCTGGGCAAGTCACTTGACCCCCATTGCCCACCCTTACCAATCTTCCACCTATGAGACAATACACCGAAGTTAAGGGTTTAAAAAAATAATCTCTATGAACCTCAGTTTCCTCATCTGTAAAATGAAGATATTTGCATTATATCTCAAAGAACTGCTATAAGCAAAGCACTTTGAGAACTTCAGACACTACATAAATATGTTACAATCATCTAATCATAGTATTTCACAGGATGATGAAGTAAATAAAGTGCTGACCTCAAAACCAAGAAGACTTGAGTTCAAGTCACTTAACTTCTCAATGCTCCACAGCACCTCTCCTAGATTATAAAATATATTATATTTTTATTATAAAGTTGACCTGCATTAGTAGAGAGTTTCCCTATGTGGGAAGTACCCAATATCAATGAATTCCCAGGTCTTGTCCTTATCCCTTAATGGAATCAAGAGATACTTTAGTGGATAGAGAGCTAGTCAGGAAAATCTGTATTCCAGTCCTATTTCCCATTCATATTAGCCTGATGGCCCTGGAAAAGTCATTTCCTCTGAGTTACTCCTAGCAACTCTTCTACCCATCCAAAAATAAGCATTTATTAAGCATCTACTCTTATGTACCAAGAATTGTGCTAAACTCTATGGATTTAAATTTTTAAAAAATTAACAATCCCCTTGAGGTTCTTAGGAAGCTTACTCCTTACCCTAAATAGGATAGACAACTACTACATATATAAGTATTTAGAAAATAAAAATAGATTTGTTAGAGAAGGAGGGAAGTAGCATTTGGAGTGATTGGGAAAGACTTCATATAGTCAATGACTTAAGCAATGACTTGAAAGAAGAAAGATTCTGTGAGACAGAGGTAGAAGGAATGCATTCTGGACATAGGGGATGGCCATTGCAAAGACAAGATGGAAGGCCATGTGTAAAGAATAGAGGCAAGACTAGTGTGGCTGGATCACCAAGTATGGGAAGGGGAAGAAGTACAGTGAGTCTGGAAAGATAGACTGGGGCGGGGTTGTCAAGGGCTTTGAAAACTAAGGAGTGGTTTAGTGGATTGAGAGCCACGTCTAGAGACCGGAAGTCCTAGGTTCAAATTTGGCCTCAGGGCTGCATGGCCCTGGGCAAGTCACTTAATCCCCATTGTCCAGCCCTTACTGCTCTTTTGCCTTGAAACCAATACACAGTATTGATTCTAACATGAAAAGTAAGGGTTAAAAATAAAAGCTAAACAGAATAGTTTATATAGGTATCCCTTCCATATTTTTATTTTCCTCATCATGGGTTCTATATATTGCAGGTTGGCATAGGCAATTAAATGGAAGTTTGGGGGGAGTTTTGCAAAAGCTGCAGATGATCACAAAGGCCAGCACACAACACAGAAGAAATTTAGAAACTCAGAAATGCAATCATAAGACTAAGAAATATAGCAAGGAGGGAAAACAAGCAGAAGTACATGTTTATAACTTCTGCCTAATAAAGGACTAGCCTTTAGTGCCAGCTACTATACTTTGATTTGATTTTGTTTTGCAACAAGAAGTATTTATTCTGTTGGCAACATATTTCAATAGTGATCCTTTCCAGAAAGCTCAGGGTTGGCAGAATGTTCCTATGGGATTACACTTCATTACTGAGAGGAAGAGGAAGAGAAAATTTCTAAGTGTAATGGATTTTCATTACACTCAATTATCATTTGGTTCTGACAACATGCAGTACGTATGCTCAGAGTGTGTGATGTACAATAGGGCTTTCCTTCTTCATTGTTTTATTCTGGGAAATAATACTGGGAAGACATAGGATGCAAAATCTATCTGTACTGTCCATGAGCTTTCCTTGACAAAGATACTGAAGCTATTTGCCATTTCCTTCTCCAGTGGATTAAGACAAACAAAGGTTAAACATCTTGTGTGGTGTCACACAGATAATAAGTGTCTGAGACCAGATTTGAACTCAAATCTTCCTGACTCTAGACCCAGCACTCCATCTCCTAAGCCACTTAGCAGCCTCCTAGGCAAACAGGTTTATTTTAAAGATAGAGGCTTTGGATCATAGAGACTAGAGTCAAGGGTCCAAAGTCATATAAGAGGCCTGCAAAACTTGAGTGCAGACAGAACCAGATAAAATATAATTGGGAAATTTTAACAAAATAAGTAAAAACACAGTACAACATAGATAATGCTAATTTGTAATTTTCTTGAGCGGCTAGAGGATAGAAGACTGGGCCTAGAAATCAAGACCCAAATTCAAATACAGCCTCAGATGTTAGCTGTATAACTCTGGACAAGTCACTTGACCCTGTTTGTCTCATGTTCTTCATCTGTAAAATGAGCTGGAGAAGGAAATGACAAACCATTCCAGTATCTTTGCCAAGAAAACCCCAAGTGGGGTCACAAAGAGTCAGACATGACTGAAACAATTGAACAACAATAATAACAAAAGTCAATATGTGGAGTTCAGAGATCCATTTCAATTTGAGTTTAACACCATTAGAGAAGGTTATGAGGTGGGAACAGGCCAGCCATGTAACTGAGTAATAGTAGAGAGAAGTTTATTAACTAAACTGACTATAATTATTGTTGCTTTGGAAGAGACTTAGTGTATTTTTCCAGAGGAGAGGACTGACAAGTCACTATTCCAGGAAGCTCCTGAGATGAAGGAGGCTTCTTCAGCCCTCTTTTCCCCATAAAAGCCCTCTCAGATGCTTTCACTTGATCTCAATGGTGGAGTTAATTATGGCAAGAACTTTCTTCATTCTCTGAGGCTAGTCAAGTGTCATGGATCTACAAGAAAAGCCAAGTGATTCCAAGGATACTTAATAGTTTGATTTCTTAAATGGGGCTACACTACTCACTACATGACTGTTGAAGAATCAGTTTCAGGGAATATCATAGCAATAACAATAATAAAATAAGAACTACAACCTATTAATTAAACAATGTGAAGCTTTATGCTTTAGCGACTTCAGTCTGCACCAAGACTTTTAGGACATTCTGTATTTACATAGCACTTGAAGGCTTAAAAGATATTTTCCTCACAACCCTCTGAATCATATATTGCAAGCATTTCTATCATCAGTTTACATCAGAAGAAGTCAACCCATTTCAACAAGCTTCTTATGTCATCCAAGTGAGCAAGGAACCATCTGTGCTAGTGTGTAGATAAAAACAAACAAACAAACAGCCACATTCTCAGACATCAAATTCTAATGAGAAACTCAGAAGTCATTAAGTCAGGATATGTTATTCTAAACCCCAGTCTCTTGAGTCTAGTCTGGGTTGAAGTCATTAAAGGAAAGAGAAACTCTCTAATCTCCTCAGTTTACAACCTTATGCAGGGTATCTCAGAAGTTATTGCTGTTCAGTGGTGTCCAAATCTTCATGACCCATTTTGGCATTTTCTGGCAACAATCCTAGAGTGGTTTGTCATGTTCTTCTCCAGTTCATTTTATAGATGATGAAACTAAGGCCAATGAGGTTAAATGACTTGACCAGGGTCAAACAGCTAGTAAGTATCTCAGGTCAGATCCGAGCTCAGAAGATGAGTCTTCCTGACTCCATCCCTGGCACTATATCCACTGTAACATTTATCTGATCCAACCAAATCATATCTAAACATTGTTGAGTGAATGTAATCAACAAGTCTTCTACTCTCAGGAGATATACTATCTATAGAGGTGGCATTAAAGAAGAGACATTACTATCTACTTTGCTAACAATCAAGGAATTTTTCCATCTAATTTGCACCTGAAACCTTCCATAGGTGTTGTCTTCCCCACTAGAATGTGAATTCTTCAAGAGCAGGGACAGTTACTTTTTTTTTTGTAATATCAATACTTAGCATAGTGCTCTGTATGAAGTAAGAGCTTAAGAAACATTTCATTCATTCATTGGGCATGTCTATGCCTTCATAGTGAGGTGGTCTCTCTTTAACTTCAGTAGGCTAATTAGGAAACTCCTCTGATCAATTGTTTATAAATATAAGAGGTACAGTCTCATAGGTAAGTAAAGTTAATTTGAGTCACCCCACCCATCCAGTGAAGCCCGAACTGTGTTCTCTGACAGAGGGAGAGAGGGGAAATGTTTCCCATTGGGACAGTATAGAAAAGACCTAGACATCTCCAGCACATCAATTTTATTATTATTTTTTACATTTGTGTTACATGAATAATAATTTTTCTTGCTTTGAAAAGAGAAGTCAAGTTTTCTGTAACCAATTAGACTGATTTTAAAAGAATTTTGAACTTTAAATAAAAAGAAAAAAGAGAGAGAGCATTAACTTTTTTGTGTGTGTGGAACTTACTGGAGACCCAGAAAACAAAATCTGGTAAAACCTAACATACTTTAAGTTTAATCCCCAATGTTCCCATTCTTGATGGAAGGAATGGATGGGAACAAGACTGAAAAGGGTAAAAGAAGGCATTTACTACCTTTCCATCCTCAAGAAAGAAGCTATACTGCAAATTAAAAGCCAAACTAAACCAGGCATTTTGGGACCAAAGCTTAGGTCAGTGTTAGGAGCATGGAAGAACAAAATTTTTTTTTAAAAATTAGCATGAGAATATCAAATGACAAAAGATATGTGGAATCCTCTCTCCTCTGGTTGATGTTGTGATTTGTGTTTTCTCCTCCAGGTATCTACTTCCTGATACCACCAAAGCCACCAAGCACAAAACCCCTGTTATCAAGAAGAATGTTAACCCCCAATGGAATCATACTTTCTTGTTCAATGGCCTGGATCCTCAGGATATAAAGAATGTTTGCCTAGAGCTTACAGTCTGGGACAAAGAGGCTCTCTCTAGTAATATATTTCTTGGAGGTGTTCGATTAAACTCTGGGAGTGGTAAGTGACTAGTTCTTTATTTTGACTCCATGAGTTGGTATAGGATGGTAGAATGGTTGCCAGTGCTACAGTTTTCAGGATTTTGAGAAAGCTCCCTCCAAATTCCCTAAATGAAAATCTATTTATCTTTGCCAACTTAGTTTCATTAGAGGGAAAGTGTAGGGATAAGAGGGCTTCCTGGAGAGTTTGAGTGGGACCAAGCACTGAAAACTGGTCCAGGATAATTCTACCCATGTTTGTGCTGAGCTAAAAGAAGATGCTGAATCCAGCAGAACTGAAGTAACCACGGGAAGACAGCCTTGAGAATAAGACAATTTGCTTCTAGCTGAGCTATATATGCTATTGTAATGATTGAAATCTCAAGATTAGTATTTCTTAATTTTAAAATTAGCTTATTAATCAGCCACTCAAGAAATTCTGTACTAGCCAGTGGACTGCTTCCACAGTCTGAATGGACACCAAAGAGTGCCCAGCCAGGCATGATTGCATGGCCTGCAGAGATCAAGGCCAAATGTGAACAGCTGAGAAGGAGAGCTCTGCCAGGCTACCACAAAAGAGACCAGGAAATTCCCGGAGACAGCAATATATATCCCTTATGATGTCATCACTCAGTCTCTCCCCTAGACATCCCAAGACATTTCTGATTGGTAACTAAGGTGGGCTCAGAGATCTCCTTTTTATTACTTCATCACAGGAAGAGGTGGGTCTTAAGGACACTAGCAAGTCCTCTTGGTGGCTGGATTCCAAACTGCATCAAGAGCTTGCTGATTTCATCACATAATCTCTCTCAAGTGGGTCAAGGGGCTGCTCAGCCCTGCCTGAAATCTTATTATCCTCAACATAGATCTCAACAAAAGGGAGTAACCAACCTAGTTTCATAGCCTGAGGGAGAGAAACTGTTTCAGTTTTAAAATCAAACTATTCTTGGGAGGGCGAAAAGGGAAATTATTCCATAAAAATATCACAATCCAATATTAATTTTCTGCACTATCAACCAGAGAGAGAAAGTGAAGAAGAAAGGGCATGAACTGTCAAGTAAACCTCTTAGAAATCTTAAAGAGATAGTGATGAGGAATAGGAGTGAGAGACGGGGAGCAGGAGGAATCAGGAAAATGTTGCTAGATATTTTTCCCTTGTCTCTATGTGTGTTTTTTGAGCTGTATGTCAGTATTTAAGAATGCTAGATTCAGTCACCATGGATTTAGACTAAGCATTGAAGGCCATCTCTGCATCTTACTAATTACTTATGCCTAGTTAGCACTACCTTTCAGGAGCAAATTTAATCAGAGGTCTTGAATTTGAATTCCATGGCTGACACTATCTGTGTGACTTTCAATAAGTCACTTAACCTCTCACTGGGCCATTCTCCTCATTTATAAATTGAGGATGTTGAACTAGATAATTTCTTAAAGTTGTCTCTCATTCCAAAACTTTGATTCTTTGAGAGAGATGGCTAATAATTGTCTATTTGGCATATCATCATGTTATTGCTGAATTTGAATACAGATCATATCCAATAAAGTCAAGAAAAAGAACCAGAATGAAGACTCTCCAGGTAGTGAATAGAAGCTTCACCTTCTTCCATTTCTCTAGCCTATTATCCTTTTTTTTTTTTAAAGCCTTAACTTCCATCTTGGATTACTACTGTATAATACCAAGGCAGAAGAGAAGTAAGGACTAGACAATGAGGGTTAGGTGACTTGATCAGGGTCACATAGCTAGGAAGTATGTGAGGCTTGATTTAAACCCAGGATCTCCCATCTGTAGGCCTGGGACTCAAACCACTGAGCCACCCTGCTACCCCCAGCCTATTATCCTTTTAAGAGACATGACCTAGAGCACAAATGGTAAATCCTTCAGAATGAGCAACTACACTATACTGGAGAATCAGTATACCAGTGCATTGGAAGAAGACTTTCTATCCCCCTTTAGGGGGATATATCAAGTTTTATCGAGTAAAGTAGCAGAGGGAGTAAAAGTGGCAAGGAGAAATGAGAAGAGCATTGTATGCTAGCAATAAGATCTTTAGACTGACTGATGAGTTACCCATTGGCACACTGTAGAAATTGACCCTCTTCCATTTTTCAGGTGTAAGTCATGGAAAGGAGGTAGACTGGATGGATTCTCAAGGTGAAGAACAGCACCTCTGGCAGAAGATGGCAAACAGTCCTGGGGATGCAGTCGAAGGGGTATTGATGCTGAGATCTAGTATGGGAAAACGGAGACCCTAAGAGGAGATTGGTTCTGCCTCAGGACTAGTCTCTAGCTGCCAGCCTGGCATCTCTGGTCTCATAGTCTCCTGCAAAATAGCATGTCTGATTCCAGCAATTCACTTGCACTGGCATTTTGCACTTATGAATATTGGGAGAGATTGGGAAAGACTTCCATGTCCTGAATATCTGGATGTTTTTGTTATATGACTTACACAGCTGTATATCTAAATGTCTCTATGCCAGCATCCTTTTTGTTTGCTCTTCAGACAAATGCCCTCTTTTCCTTTTGTACTGCTGAAAAGCAATCCATCCTTGGATTTCACACTGGGAGGAGATCCAAGGGAAATGGCATAAGGTCATAAGAAACTAGGGTATTAGCTATCAGGTCCCCAAACCTTTCTTGATAAGGATCCAATCTCGATTTACTCCACATTTTAGGATTATCTATTGGTGGAGAGGCAAAGACTACTGAATTTAAGAGGCATGATTATTTAAGGAAGAAGCTGTTGACCACCATGTCCCCATGAGGTGAAAAAAGTGCTAGCAGTCCTTAAAAGGTTTAAGCTGATAGTCTGACTGATATTGTTGTGATGAACCTGTTGGTGACCCCTGGCATAAATATGTTTGTCATCTACATCGACTATAAAGGAGCCTAAAATGACGCTCCATCACAAAAAAGGCCTTTGCCCTTTTGTTTATATTTACTTTCTGCAGTGACTTCCTTACTAAACAGAAAGAATCTTCAGTACTCTCCTGCCCCATTAGGGGACAGTACAAGCACCATTATTTACCATATTCCCTTCTATTTCCTGTATTCTAGAACTTTTTAATATTACCCCTAAAAACTGATACTATGAGGCCATCATTGATTGATCAGACATTAGCCATGGGAGAATTATGGAGTTTTAGAGTAGAAAGGAACCTCCACCTGGCCAGCTAGTCCAAACCACTCATTTTACAGATGAGATATGCAAAAGCATGACACACAAAGAGTCAGTGGCTGAGGAAGGACCAGAATCTACGGTTCCTGGGGAAAAGGACAGTCCAGAGTGCCCACGATGTACCAGCCACTGTCCTAAGCACTCCACAAATATTATTTCATTTGATCTTTACAACAATATTAGGAGGTAGATGCTCCCTTTTTACAGTTGAGGAAACTGAGGCAAAGAGAGGTTAAGTGGCTCACCCAGAGGAACACAGTAAGTACCTGAAGCTGAAATAGGATTTAGGTCTTTCTGACTCCAGGCCGAACACTCTATCAACTATGCCACCTATGCATTTCATGAAGCAATGTAGAGTTTTTATGCCCTAAGGCAACAGGATTGTTCAAAAATAGAGATATAAAATTTTTGGAAGGAATGGTAATTGCAAAATATAAGGATCTATTTTACATAATGGGAAATACATTAACAAAGATCAACCTTGAGGATGGAAATGAAAAATCTGCATAGAGAACAGCTAATCAAAGTTTTTGTTTATTCTGTTGTTAGCGCTAGGAATCTAAGCCATTGTGCTAATTATTTTTGCTAAGATTAGAGGATGAGAGGGAGTGTATAAAAACACATAGGTGCCTAAACTTGAAGTCAAGAAGGCTTGAGTTCAAGTCCTGATTCTGACATCCAACAGCTATCACAACATGACCATAGCAAGTCAATGAAAGAGTGCCCCAGGACATTTTCCAAAACCATAAATTATAAAGATGTTATTAATCTGCACAGATGAAGGGAATGTTTATACCAGGAGTTCCCTACTCTGGTAAACTTACACCTGGACCAAAAAAAAGAGACTCACAAATTGTCTTAATACATATGGGAAAACTATGTTTGTATATGTGTGTATGTATGTATGACTTCACGAGAAAAAGAAGTCTTTTCCCAGAAACAACTTCAGCAAAAGCAATGCTTGTCCAACAGAAAAAGAACTGGCTTAAGTGTCAAGATACCAGAGTTTTAGTGCCACCTCTGCCCAACTGCAAGACAGTCAAGGCACACAACTCTGTTCCCTCAGTTTGCTTTCCTATGGAATGGGGAGGATAATACATACCCTTTTCTTTGTTGAACTATGATAGCTATGAATGTGCTTCAAAAAACAGAGGACACTCTGTGAAGATAAGGTAGTATTATTAGTAGGTGAGTGGTTCAGTAAAGGCTAGAATGATTGTCAGCCTCACTCCAAAAAGTTATTTTACCTTTGCGTTACTGATGCAACTTTGAGAACGTTTTTAAGAAAGTAACTGATAATATTTAAGATAATAAGGTCCTGAACAGCATCCTTCTAGGACATCACATTTGCTTCTGGAAGTCAGAAGCCAACCTGCCCAACCTAAATTTGTTTATTAGGTTTTCTACTTAGCTCATATCCCTATCTTTTTGTTAAAACAAAACAAAAATAAAAACATAGCAAATGAAATATATCCATTACTTTTCAAATAAGGAAAAATGATCAAGATGAACTTCTTTCAGGAATGATTAAAGTTAGATAGTTTTTACTGGAATTTTTAGAATGTAATGGAGTCTGTTGGTTGGTATACAGCTCAAATTATGTAAAAAGGAATCATCTTATTCTCCAGGGATAGAAGGAGGTAGCTAGGTGGCTCAGTGAATAGAGCACCTCTTTTTACCTTGATCCACTGGAGAAGGAAATGGCAAACTACTCCAGTATCTAGTACATAATGCCAAGAAAACCAGATAGAGAATGTAGTCAGTAAAGCTGAAGAAAATTCTGTCTCCACTGTGCAAAAGTCATGTGAGATCTCATTTTTTTTCTTACACAGATACACAAAGAATAGCAAATAATGATCCTTGAGATAAGCCAAAGTCTCAGGCTAGCCTCCTAAACCCTATTGAATTCATTAAGAATTTTGAAGGCACAGTAATTAGTTTTAGGTCTGCATTCAGGAAGACTCATCTTCCTGAGTTCAAATCAGACCTCAGACCCAAGTTATGTGATTCTGGGCAGGTCATTTAATCCTGTTTACCTCAGTTTCCTCATCTGAAAAATGAGCTGGAGAAGGAAAGGACAAACCACTCCAGTATCTTTGCCAAGAAAACCCCAAAGCGGGTCAGGAAAATTTGACTACAGCTGAAACGACTGAATAACAACCCAGGCTTTCTGGAAGGTGTATCCTCAGAGGTCATATAGTTAAAACCTCTAATTTAACAGATGAGGAAACTGAAATAGCTTGTCCATGATGATACCCTTCATTAGAAACAGGTGGGGGAAGGGGAGGATTTGAACCTAAGTCCTCTCATTCCCCAGCCAGTATTTAGTCCACTGTGTTAACAGGCTGCCCCTTCTGTAGGTTGCTACAAGATCAGATATGATGGCCAGCATTTTCATAGGCAGAGTCTAAAAAAATCTTCTTAATACAATGCATAAGACACCTATGAGTAGAATTATAGCAGAAATATCCTGAGGCTTGTTTGAAATAGTGTGCTCATTTTTTGCACCCTTTTCATATTGAATCAATCAGTCGGTGAGCAAGCATTTGTGAATCAGACAGATCCACTGAAGAACAGTCAGGCTTAAAGAGGATGCTGTCAGGTGGGAAAAGATATTTTTAATGGCTTTTCTGATAACTTAGAAGAAGCACCTTATTAAACTTGTAAACCTCCCTTTACGGCAGGCAACGTTTCCTTATTTATGCTATTTCTGTATTCAAATCATCCCTTTGAATTTCATGTTCTTGTAAACATTAAAAACAAAGACATTTTTTGTGAAAATCAAATTTGATCTCTTCAACCTCTTTTTCCATTAAAAAAATGTATGTGAAATATGTGACCCGCCAGCCCTTAAAGGTTGTTTGAAACCTTGTCTTGCTCATTAACAGTAATGTCTGCATCTGGCCAAAACATCTTTGTCGAGGCCTGATAGGTATAATGTTAGATTTAGTGGTGAAGGGAAAAAAAAAAAAAACAGAGGAAAAATACAAGAGGTTCCCATTTTAAATTGTAACACGGTCCTGGAAACTCTTATCTTAAAACACACCACAGATACTTTTGAAAACGGCAAGAAAATAGAAGTACATTTTATCAAGCAGCACCAAGGAAAGAGAGAAATGAAAATGAATCATTGATAAGTGGAGGCTACGCGTATCGCTATTATAGGCTACATGTATAAACTGTGATGGAAAGGGAGGCAAAACATGACAGGACCCTGACTTTCAAGCAGGTTAAACTCTGTGGGTATGAAATAATCATAATTTAGCACTTGTTAAACTACAAATTTTCATCTTAGTCATCACTGAAATTTATTATTATGGTTTGGTAATGGTAATGATTCCCATGACAGAATGTGTTGCACCTGAGGAGAGGGCAAAAATGTGGCAGGAGCACCTGGAAAGAACCTGCTTAGATGAAACTTCCTCTTCTGAATTTTAGACTTACTGTGAAACCTGAAGTAAATCAAGATCCCTTTCTGTGCCTCAGTCCTCTGTCTTTACTTGATGGACCTTTTCCTCCCCAAGAACTTGAAAGTTGTTCTGTGTTCTGAAGAGGAATGGTGGTTAGAGGAGTGATTTCTATCAGTAAAGCTACAAACAGCTGTAAAGTGATTGAACTACCTAGAAACCTCTAAACACAAAACAATTGAAAAACTAGCCATAAATCTCTCACTATTACATGTTGCTGTAAGTCAGCCTTTTGACCGGTTCCTAATTTCCTCTCTTTCTAGGCATGTTTGTAGCATTTTTATGGCTACAGTCTCACAAATAGCTATTAAAATGCTACATATATACATACATACATAGAGAGGAAATTTTTTAAAAAAAGTTAAAATGTCTCTTAAAACAAGGAAAATAATAAAGAAAGAAAAATTCCAATTAGATGGATAAATATTGTGCAAATAAAATAAGGATTCCAGATGGAAAGTAAAATTTATTATTATCAACAATGACTAATAAAAAACCTATTTGTTATTTAAAGATGCGTTAATATAAGTAACAAACACACTAAAATAAAGAAAAATAAAATTGAAAATAAAATTCAATAGATTAGATATATCAGTGGAGAATATAAATGACAAGACAGATTAACTCAGAAATAATTTTTTTTTTTTGCTAAAGGAAAGACTGGTAGAAGCAATGAAGGATACAATTTTAAAAAACTCCCCAATTAAAAGATGCTTGCAAGCTTTGTAAGTGAGGTGATAGGTCTAGATCAGTGATTCCCAAAGAGGGCGCTACTGCCCCCTGGTGGGTGCTACAGCGATCCAGGAGAGCAGTGATGGCCACACTTTTTTTGTATTACATTCTATTCTGAGTTCAATAGTTTCATAATTTCCAGGGAGCGCTAAGTAATATTTTTTCTGGAAAGGAGGGCAGTAGGCCAAAAAAGTTTGGGAACCACTGGTCTAGATGATAAGTTTAAAGGGAAAATATCAAGGTTAATAGACTCATAATAAAAATGTAAAGAGAGAATCTGACATAATTCACAGGAAACTATCAGGGCCAAAACTTAGACAACTCACCATTGAAAAGCTATCAAACTCTGTAACTCCAACAACAAAAATAATTTTTACAAATAGTGAAAAAGAAAAATCACATGACAAAGAACACCAATTTGAATTACATGTGGTTTTTCATCAAAGATAAGAAATGACAGAATATTTTTTAATCAAAGAAAATTGAATTTCATTTCAAAACATCTATCTAGCAAAATTGAAAATGCTTTTAAGAGAAAATATCGTCATTTAAGAGCCAGTAAAAATATCAGTAATTTTCTCAGGAACTCAAGGAATTTGCAGAGGAGTGAACAAATCCTTTTTTATTATATTTTATTTTATTATAGTTTATTTTTCATTTTTATTTTTATTTTGAATATTTTTCCATATTTACCTGTTTCAAGTTCTTTCCCTCTCCCCAAATCCCTCTAACCCCCCTTAGCCAATGCACAATTCCATTGGGTTTTACATGTATCATTGATTAAGCCCTAATTGCATATTATTGATAGTTGGGCTAGAGTTATTGTTTAATGTATTCATCCCCAATAATATCCCCATCAGCCCATGTGTTCAAGCAGTTGTTTTTCCTCTGTGTTTCTCCTCCCACAGTTCTTCTTCTGAATGTGGCTAGTTTTCTTTCTCATAAGTCCCTCAGCCTTGCTCTGGATTCTTGCATTGCTGCTAGTAGAGAAGTCCATTATGTTCAATTGTACCACAATGTATCAGCCTCTGTGTATAATGTTCTCCCGGTTATGCTCCTTTCACTCTGCATCAATTCCTGGAGGTCATTCCAGTTCACATGGAATTCCTCCAGTTCTTTATTCCTTTGAGCACAATAGTATTCCATCACCAACAGACACCTCAATTTGTTCAGCCATTCCCCAATCAAAGGACATTCTCTCATTTTCCAATTTTTTGCCACCAACCGCAGCTATAAATATTTTTGTACAAGTCTTTTTCCTTATTATCTCTTTGGGGTATAAACCAAGCAGTGATCAAAAGGCAGATAGCCCTTTGGACATAGTTCCAAATTGCCATCCAGAATGGTTGGATCAATTCACAACTCCACCAGCAATACATTAATGTCCCAATTTTGCTATATCTCCTCCAACATTCATTACTCTCCCCTGCTGTCATTCTAGCCAATCTGCTAGGTGTGAGATGATGCTTCAGAACTGTTTTGATTTGCATTTCTCTAATTATTAGATATTTAGAATACTTTCTCATGTGCTTAGTGATAGTTTTGATTTCTTTATCTGAGAATTGCCTATTTATGTCCCTTGCCCATTTATCGATTGGGGGATGGCTTGATTTTTTTGTACAATTAGTTTAGCTCCTTGTATATTTGAGTAATTAGACCTTTGTCTGAGACTTTTGTTATAAAGATTTTTTCCCAATTTGTTGCTTCCCTTCTAATTTTGGTAGCATTGGTTTTGTCTGTACAAAAACTTTTTAGTTTAATGTAGTCAAAATTATTTATTTTACATTTTATAATTTTTTCTAGCTCTTGCTTGGTTTTAAAATCCTTCCCTTCCCAGAGATCTGACAGGTATACTATTCTATGCTCACCTAATTTGCTTATAGTTTCCTTCTTTATATGTGAACAAATCTTAAAACAGTTTATAACATACAAAATCAATTATAACAGAATTTCTCCAGCATATAAAACCCAAAGGAAACTTTACAACCAAGAATTATTAGTCCCTAATTTGATCTATGTAAGGATAATAAAACAATCAAGTTGTTTTAATTTAATATCTATCTCAATACAATCACCATGTAATTATAACAGAATTTCTCATCTCACTATCATCAGCAGCAGATGTATTCTCATCAGGTGCATTATAAGTTGAAAGTACCATGGATCACAAGAATAACAAAGATATTTAGGAAACTAAAGTCACAAAGACATAGAAAACCAGAAATGTAGGTAGAAATCAATAAATGCAATCAGAAATATTATCACCTGCCCAGAAAGCTACAGAAAATTATAGAAAGCTATAAATCTAGTTATAGATACAAAAAAGTTAGAAACCTGGATAGAAAATCAGAACTCTATTCAGAAAGCCAAAAATACATTTAGAAATATTCAAAGATGGGAAGGTCCAAACCAGATTAAAAGGTACAAAACTATGTAGCAACCTGTAAAATTCAGAAGCTAAAAATGACCCAAAAAATGAAAACTAAGCATAGCTAGACCTAGAGATTTTGCTATAAGTTATTTTTTTAAAAAAACACTACAATTTGGTTTCTATTAATATCACTAGAAATAACCTGGAAAGTTAAAAATAAAGCAAGTTAGGAACAAATGTAGTAGATTAATGGTCTAGCCGGAATCTTGCAAAGAGATATTTTAACCATTCTGGAGGAATCCTTTGCTTAGAATCTGCCATAATATTGTTACTCTAAGTAGAGTATAATTCATTATTTCAGTGAATATCTGTGGATATATTGTTGTGTCTTTACCCCCAGTGATGCAGTACCCACCCACTTTCTCATCTTTGTAGCTCTTGCCCGTATGTCCTCCTGGAAATCTTTGACAAGAGGGTGTTAACTTAAAGTATTAAAGCCGTCATTGGTTACCCTTCATTCTTACCACCTGACCAATCCATTCTCCTAGTGATGATGTCCTTTATGCTGCTCCTCATATGCAAACCTTCATTGGTAATATGCTACAGCCCACTATATCTACCATAAACCAAAAAAGTAACAGTGTTGGCATCTATGCTATCAACGAGGGAAGGGCAAGCTTTTCTAAATGATATTAAAGAATAGCCCACATCTAATTTGATTTAATGACATACTGATTATTTTAAGTAAGTGAAATACAACAGTGAAATTTATATTTACCAGAGAAATATACTAGACCTCCACAATGCTTTAGACTTTATTAAACTGTTTTTAGCACACTTGCTTCTATACTCAAAGGAAGAAGAATATGTTTTTCAAATAATATTGATTAGTATTAAAAAGGGGAAAGAATTGAGTGGACTGAAAACATCTTCCTTCTATTCATTATTTAAATACATGGAATTCATCTAGATAAAACAGAGCTTGACAGCAGGTAGTAAACAAAATTACAGCAATTTAGGGAGAAAGAGCAGATAATAAACTACCAAATAAATGCTTATTGGGAGAGTAAGAAAAACAAATATCTGGTTGAAATTAAGAGTTCTGCTTTCACACAGCTGTTTGTTTTCAAAAGAAAATTATTCTTTAAATTCATTTTTCAGGAGCTGTTCATTTTTGCTCCAGAAAGTCTTATTAATTTTTGAATATGCATCACACTCCAATGAACCCTCTTTGGAAGAGGAGGAAGAGGAGGATAAACAGTAACAGGCATAACAACCATGTCTTTCCATTTTAGTTGCATACTTATAGGATCTATTTCTCTGTAAGAACTTAGAAAACATCTAGTCCATTCCCTTCATTTCACAAATAAGGAAATAGACCTAGAGAGGTTAAATGACTGGTCAACATCAGCTAGATAGTAAATATCAATGCTGAGACTCTGTACCCAGGTGCTCTGATTCCGTTCTTTCCTAAAGTCATTTTCTTCTAAGATAAGCTTTTTTTGGCTAAAATGCTAGTTTTTTGGTAGCTAATGCTATTAAATGCACGTTAGCTTCACTGCTATCAATGAAGCTAACAATGACACTTGCGTTTAAATTTTCACCACTTGGAAACAATGAAAAAATTGATCTTTTTCATTAAGCTAGTCATAGCTACTTGCAAAGCTTAAAAGAAACTAGAAGGGCAAGAGACTGAGAAAAGGGAAAAATATAAGCACTCCACAATTCTTTCTTAAACACCACCCTCACTCTATCCCTTCTTCTGGAGTCATACATGTATGCCAATTCTTTTGACTGAAGGGCTGACCTGAAATAATCCATAATTTTAAAGAAACAGTGTCTCTCAGAAGAATCATAGGATGTAAAGCTGAAAGAAATTTTAACAATCATCCAGTCCAATCTCTTCACTTTATAGATGAAGAAAATGGATATGAGAGAGATGGTATTACAGTGGTTCAACATATGTGACTAACCTAGAATAGTACTTTCTCCAAATCTTCTACTCTTCAATGCTTAACAAAGGGCCTAGCACATAGTAGGTGCTTAATAATTATTTATTGATTAACTCTCCTTGCAACCCTTGACCCTTTACCCCTTGAAATAACTAAAAGCCTTCTCATATCATGCCCCTCTAACAGATGGTTCTAAGGATAGAGAATATTCCCCAAAATCTAGAAATCTGTGCTGTGACATGCTTCTACGCTATTTACAAAGTGTAAGGACTAAAGAATGTGTTGTTTTAAGCCGTTTTTTCCAACCTAAGCCCTAACCCTCTATTAAATCCTGCCACCTTCAAGGTTGTCTGTTAAGTCCCTGGGCTCCCTCTTTCTCCGTGCAATAGTAGTGGAAAGTCTTTGATCTACTTGGGTCACTGACACACTCTTCCCTTGGTTGGAGCTTGGCTGTAAAGTCTGCTGCTGAGTAGTTGAAGGGTTGGTGGAGCCCAGAATATTAATACCAAGGCACATAACTTAGAGACAAGATTGTCCCTTTTGGCTGACCATATAATAGTTCACTAGGGATACCTTAGAGCAGAGGTATCTTCCTCAAGCAGGCAAAACTCCTAGAGTACTGCCAACCAGAATAAAATGCAATTGGGAAATGTTTAACAAAGTAAATAAAAAACACAATACAACATATATAATGTTAATTTGTGTTTTTCTAATATATGCTGCCCAGCTGTTTCTCAAGTTGACATCACTGCCCTAAGAATCTACAAAGAAACCGAGACAAGTATTTCAGAAAATAAAGGATAAAAAATAAATCCACAAAATTAATAGCATTTCAATATAACAACAAAAAAATCCAAAAGGAAATCATAAGGAAGTTTTCACAATAATTACAAAAAGCATAAACCATCTGGGTAATATCTATTAATATCCATCTAGGGACACTCAAGACATTTTAAGACACTGGACTTGACTGAGGCTAACAACTTCTCTAAACTAAAGAATATCAAATATGTGCCAGTGACCCACAACATTCCCAGTGCAGCCTGATTCAGATGTAATTGGGAAATTACATTTAACAATAATTTAACAAAATAAGTAAAAAATACAATAGAACGTAGATAATGTTAACATGTGTTTTTCTAAATCAATATGGAGCCTGATCACAATCACTGTGTTTGATGGTCTCCAGTTTTTATTTGAGTCTGACAACATTGCTCTATCCTGTTCTATGTGAACCACTGAAATCCAAGCTAATTTCTCTTCATGCATGAGTCATTGACATTTGCACGTTTCTGATGAAGTTAGATCCTTTTTCCTATAGTCTTGAAGGCTATAGACTTTTTGTAATGTTACCACAAACTCCTGGTCCAGTGAGAGATGTTTGTTGCTGCCGTTGTTTTGTTTTATTTTGTTTTAGGTGCTAAAGGAAAATTGAAAGAAGACCTGAGCAGCATTATATTCCCCCTGAAATGTACATGGGAAATAGTGTATCTGCTTCTCTTATTTTTCCTGGTTTCACATAGTTCTGCCCGTTTGCTTGTCTCACCACATGTAAAACAAAAGCAATAGTATTACTTAAATTATATAATACTTTTATTTCTGAGACTGTATGTAGCTTGTGGTACAAGCCTGTGTGCCTGCTTGACCCACCTTGTTAAGCCATATGCTGTGTTTTTTTGTAACGTGTAATGTTATTTCCCTCTTGGTTAAATCAATATTCACATTATATTTGTCTGATATACTTTGTTATTATTTTAGGACTCCTTTGTGATGAACAGTCTGTCACCTGATACTCATTTTATATTCCTGGCCACTAGAAAAAATAACAATAAACTGCTGATTGGAAAAAAAAAATGTCGGTTGATTAGTTGTCTGGTTTTGATCCTTAAAGAATTAAGGGAATCGTTTTCATTCCTCTGCTTATACTCCTCTGCCATGAATTCTTTGTCTCCATCCTGTTTATGCACTAAGCAAGTGACCTTGCCACCGTTCTCACCAGTTGCAGTGAGCACATTGTGTTTTTGGAAAAGAAAATGTGAACTGAGCCAAACCACCTGCTTCTCATGGAATAAAGGAAATGGTAGAAATAGAGATGCCTAGAACCATTTTCAGCTGTAACACAGAACAATTCAGATGTTTTCTTTGTGAAAGAGCCCAAGTTCTTTGCTATGCAGCTGGGACCCTGGCCATCCCTTTGTTACTCTCCCATTCAGTTCCTTCTCTCCATGTCCTCCTTCATTGTCTTATTTATTTCAAACTACTACTGTTGTTTTTTTTTGGAGATATTTTGGAGTTTCTTCCAATTCCCCTAAAGGCATTTTCCAAGGGAACCATAATCTGATCTTTCTCCAAACATTTAATTCAATTAAATAATCATTTATTAATCATTTCCTCAACAAAGAGCACTCTACTGGATGCTGTTGATACAAATAGAAAAATTAAATAATCCTAGTCTTCAAGGGGCTTACATTTTATTGATACATGTACAGAACAGTTAAGTGCAGAAGTTAAGGGAAGGCAAAGTAATTTCAAGAAATAGATAGTACTGGGGGCAGCTGGGTAGCTCAGTGGATTGAGAGTTAGGCCTAGAGATAGGAGGTCCTAGTTTCAAATCCAGCCTTAGACACTTCCCAGTTGTGTGACCCTGGGCAAGTCACTTGACCCCCATTGCCCACCCTTACCATTCTTCCACCCAGAAGCCAAAACACAGAAGTTAAGAGTTTAAAAAAAAAAGAAAAAGAAAAAGAAATAGTAGTAACAGAAGTTAGGAAATATGTAGGAATTAGGAAAGAGATCCCATAGGAAGTAGCTCAACTGAGCCTTGAAGGAAGCTAGGAATTCCAAAAAGAAGAAAGAAGAAGGGAACATATTTCTAAATGTAAGGGACAACCTGAACAAAGACATGGAGAGAGAGTGAATAGTATGTTGAGTTCAGGAGCAGTATTTGGCATTCAAACACTTTTAACATTCTGCAAATTCTAATTCCATAAACATTTAGTCACTTACAATACAATGGTTGGGGCCGAGTATGTAATAATTAAAAACAACACAACTCTTACAACTCCATGGAACAAGATGGTCCCACACTGAGTGCCCTCTGGTGTCCCACCTCCCTGCTAACTCCAGAAAAGTCAAAACAACACAATATAATACAATGAAACTATAACTGCTCACTAGTTGGTTTTTGATGATTAGGATATTTTATCCTCAAAGTCAATCAGTCAATTTTTTTTTCTGATGTAACTTGCTATAACTTAACACTCTCTCTCTCTCATATGTATATGTAAATATAACTCCATTTAACTCCAAATTTCAAGATACCTCTCCTAGGATAAATTCATCACCTCTAATCTCATTACTATGCTATTAATTCAAGTTTTGAACAATACCCACCTCCCTCAGCCTCCTCTTCCCTCTTATTGGAGAGCTGGAGGGTGAAATGCCAAACTCCTCCTAATGCCCTCCTTCATAGAGGGTTTAAACTGGATTTTCAGCTTATTCCATTGTGCTGTTCTGCCTGGATTCAATTCCATGGATCAAGATGTCCCCACACTGACTACCCTCTGGTGTCCAACTTCCCCACTAGTTTGCTTGCCTCCTTTTCTGTGTTTCCTACCCTTCCCCCCTCATTTGATTGTAAACTCCTTGAGGACAAGGACTCAAGTCCCAGCTAAGTTGCCAACCTCATCAGAATCCTTTCTTAAGTACCTCTTTCTCTTCTCAAATTTTATCTCTGACCATGTTCTATCAACCTTAGTAAAATGTAAGTAAAATGAAGGAAGAGCTTTTTCATTTTTGTCTTTATATTCACAACATCTAACAAGGTGTCTGATTTACAATAGGTGCTTGTTGAACTGAACTGACTGTGAATTAACATTGTAATGTGGCAACCAAAAAAATCTGACCTAATGTTAGAAAACACTTAGGGCAATCTGATCCTCATTCCAGAATGAGGAAGGCAATAATCCCCTCGTATTCATACCACATTTAAGATATTGAATTCAGTTATGGCTGCTACATTTTAGAAGGAACACTGATATGCCACAGAGCATTCAAAAGAGAGCAACCAGGATGGCAAAGGAGTTCAAGATCAAGCCACAATATGAGGGTTTTTTAAAGGAGCCAAGTTTACCTTAAGAAAAAGGAAAAAAAAAACTTAAAGGAGAAGTTATCACTCTCTTCAAGTATTTGGTTTTCATGCAGAAGAGGGAGTAGTCCCTTGTGCCTACTGGGCAGAAGTTGGCAAGATAGGTAGAAATTGCAATGACAGATATAAGACCAACAGGCAACTATCTAGGTGGCACAGTGGATAGCGTGCCAGGCTTAGAATCAAGAAGATTCATCTTCTTTAGTTCAAATCTGGCCTCAGACACATAATAGCTATGTGACTGAGCAAGTCACCTAATCCTATGTGCCTCAGTTTCTTCATCTATAAAATGAGCTGGAGAAGGATATGGCAAACCAATCCAATATCTTTGCCAAGAAAATCCCAAATGGAGTCCTGAAGAGTTGGACACAACTGAAAATGACTGAAAAGAAGACTAATAATAGTTAGCAGTTGGCATTTACATAGGTCCCATTACATGTTGGGTACTGTGCTAAGCACTTCATAAATATCTCATTTGATCCTCACAACAACCCTGCCAAGTAGGTACTATTATTATCCTCACTTTACAGCTAAAGAAACTGAGGCAGATAGAAGTAAATTGTCTTGCCCAGGATCATACTGGTAAGTGTCTAAAGATACTATTGAATTCAGGTCTTCTTGACTCCAGGCCCGTCTCATGCTTTATCTTCTGCACTACCTAACTATCTCTGAAAAAACTTCATAACATTTAGAGGTATCTAAGAGTAAAATAGGCTGCTGGAAGAAGTGAGCTCCTCATAAGAATCTTTTTTTTTTAACCCTTACCTTCCCTCTTAGAATCAATAGTGTATACTGGTTCTAAGGCAGAAGAGTGGCAAAGGCTAGGCAATGGGGGTCAAGTGACTTGCCTAGGATCACACAGCTAGGAGCGACTGAGGCCAGATTTGAACCCAGGACCTCCCATCTCCAGGCCTGGCTTTCAATTCACTGAGCCACTCAGCTGCCCTCTCTCTCACAAAAATCTTTAAGCAAAGACCAAATGGCCATTTACTGGTAAACTGCAATGAGGATTGCTTTGTCAGCTATATATATTAGACTAAATGGATTCTGAAGTTTCTTCCAATTTTATGAGTCTAGAGCAAGGAACTTGATTCATCCTAAAAGCGCCAATGTAAAACAGGTTTCTGTGTGTGAATACATTTCTGTCAGATTTAACAAATAGCAGATTTAAGGGCCAGCCTTTCTAAGAAGATCTACTGAGGTAAACCTTAAAGCACTATATAAATACTAATTGTTGTTGTTGATCATTATACTTTACCAGCTCCCTGAGCATTAAGACCTGGTGATAGGGAGAAGCTAAGTGGATTGAGAGTCATACCTGGAGACAAGAAGTCCTGGGTTCAAATCTGGCCTCAGACATTCCTTAGCTCTGTGACCTTGGGCCCTTAGCCCTTACCACTCTTCTACCTTGGAACCAATAAACAGTATAGATTCTAAGAAGGTAAGGGTTAAAAAAAGAGAGAGAGAAAGAGACCTGCTGATAACACTTTCCCACTCCTTAAAAGTTTTTGTGTCTTTGCAAAAAGACAGTGATTTTCTGTGATCACCCCCTGTATTTATTTTTTTCCTCTTTTTCTGGTCCCTGAACAGAGTATCTTCTAACCAAAGGGCCCAAAGAGATGGAGGAACAATCATTTCTTTCCTAGCTATGTTCTGTTGCTTTGATTCTCAGTTTCCTTTACCTGTCCAATGTATAAGTATGCTTGATGCATTAGAAAACATCAATGCTTTTCTAAGATTTTCAGTTGTAAAGTTGTGGGTTATCTAATTTTGCCCTTGAATTTGGAGGTTTATGTCTATTATCCAGAGACAGCAGAAACATATCCTCTCTCTCTCTCTCTCTCTCTCTCTCTCTCTCTCTCTCTCTCTCTCTCTCTCTCTCTCTCTCTCTCTCTCTCTCTCCATATATATACATATACATATATTGTTCTTGGTTCATTGGATTGATTACAGCAGAATAAGTACACAGGCTGCTGTAATCCAATGAACCAAAAACACACACATTCGAGAATATTATCCTCACCGATCTGACATGTTGTTGCCCTTCCTTCCAGCCTTAATTCTTACTGTTAACATCATCACTCAATCTACTGTTAGACGGCAAAAATGATGGCATTATTTCTTAAAGGCCACTATTTAAATGACCAAATATCATGAGATCTGGAAGGGACCTCAAAAGATATCTAGTCTATATCACANCTCTCTCTCTCCATATATATACATATATACATATATATATATATATATATATATATACATATATATATATATATCTGTCTCTGTCTCTCTGTCTCTGTCTCTCTCTCCTTTCCTCCCCTCCCCTTACCCCCAGCAAAATGCTTAATAAATGGTTTGCTAAATAAAGGAAAATGAATGAGTGGACAAATAGAAAGTAATGAATATCTACTATTTGGTTAAATTTAATTCCATAAAGATAACTCAGAAGATACCCAGATGCCCAAGTGAAAGTCATTCAAATGTGATCTGTGGCCAGAAGGATGATTACAACTTCAGTTCCATTTAAAATTCATTTATTCATCTCAAATCACTGCAACCTAAGTACAGAGCCTTCCTGGAGGGAAAAGTGCCACTTCCAATTTATTCAGAGCACTCCAAAATGCTTCTGAGCCCTGAGCATAGAAATGAATCTTCCCAGACTCTTAAGATGGCCTCACACCAATGAGAAAACAAATCATTAAAACTCTGGCATTAACAAAAATGCAACTAATGAAATTGAAATTAGTTGATGCTTATTTTAATAAATATGGCAATTTTTACTTTTCACAGACTCTTTTAGTTCACCACCATTCATCAAATCGATTACTGGGCAACAAAACTCAGGACTTTGAAATTACTGCTATGTTTTAAACTATTTGATTTGAGTATGGGGAGAGAGGCATATTAACATCATTTTTTAGGTTTTTTTAATTTTAAAAAACTCTAGAAAACTGAAGCCACTAACTGGTCTAATCTGGTTTAATGTACTTTGAGTGACTCCATTATACTGCAGACCAAATACCAGAAATTTGTGCATGAAATCCCTTCTTTTTAATGTCTTGGATAACTTCAGATTCTTTGCCTCACCACCAATTCCATTTCTCATTTTTCCCTTATAGAAGATTTTGCCTAAAGAGCTCAGCGAATGGCCTAGATCTCTCCCCATGCGAACTTCTTTATCTCTGTGCTATCCTGTTAATCAACATTCTTTTCAAAAATTATTATTTTAACATTCATTTTGCTCATTAAGAAACTAAACAAATTATTAATCTTCTTTCCTCATTCCCAAGCTATGTAAGAATACGTCTCTGGTTCCTTTCTCTGTTCTCTTCATTTAAGTGATTCCCTCTGTTATTTTCTCACCTCCAAAAATACATTGTTTCACTTTAGGGAATGTAAGGAGAGAGAAAATAAGCAGATTTATGTTGCCTATTATGGGGCAGGCACTGTGCAAAGTGATTTACAGATATCTCATCTATCCTCAAAACAACTCTCTGAGCATCTGATTAGAATGTGTGTTGTTTAAAATTATTTTAAGCCCTGGGAGACTGCTTTCTTTGTAGAAGGAATCGAAGAAAGTATAAAAGAGAGAGTTTTGGCACCTTTTCACTCTCTGGACCCTGGCTCTCTGCTAGACTCTCTCAATCCTGGAGACTCTCTTGACCCTGGCTCTCAACCCAAAAGGCTCTCAACCCTGGAGGAATGCCTACCCAAGGAGACCCTTTTTACCTACCTAACTTTTCCCTTTCCTGATCTAAATAAAACCTAACTATTCTAACAATAAGTGCTACCTGACCTTTATTGAGCTCCGAAGAGCTCAGATCAATTTCCCCTCCTGGGCTGGGGGATACCCCAGCTTCCCTTCCTCAGGCTTTCCCTTTCTTTCCCTTCCTTCTCCCATCCCACTTTCCTCCTATTACTCACCCTCACAAATGTAAATGCCATTCTATTCCCATTGAGCAAAGTCCAGATATATATCAACTCTACTTTATACATCCTAGTCAATTCATTAATTTATTTATTATCTTTTGATTAGATTTGTCTAGGTCTGAAAGGAACACATTAAGTTTTATTATCTCTTTCTCCCTCAAATTCCTTTCTTTTAAATATTTAAATGCTACACTATTTGGTGCTTATATATTAAGTATTCCATTCACTACTGATGATACCTTTAAACATAATGAAATTTCTTTGTTTATCTATTTTCATCATATCTAATCTACCATAGCTTTATGTGAAATCATGATTGCTACCTCTGATTTTTTTGGATTCAAAGTATACATATCATCAGTGGGCTCAGACATGCTGGTCTTTTTTTAATTTCTGGTCTCCTAAACACCAGCTGTTTTGACCCTATGCATTAGTACTATCCCTTCTATTTTCCACTTTTCCTTCATATGTTTTCTTACAGTAGTAGAAGGTAAGGTTCTTCAGAATAGGGACTATCTTATTTTCTTATTTTTTTATTCCTCATGCATAGCATAGGGTCTGGCCCAGGTTAGGTACTTAATAAATGCTGTCTATATAATATATATTATATAACATATAATATAATAGATATAATATAACATAATATAATATAATATATAATAAAATATGCTATCTATGTATTTGTCTATCTATCTATCATCTATCTAATTCATCTAGTAGCTACTTAGAATTCAGAAATGATATTGATGGAATGAATTTGAATTCTATATCCTCAGAGATGGTATAGGTATAAGTGTGGTCCCTAGTAATGAGAGTAAATATCAGTACTTCTGGTCTTGCTATATGTCCACAATAAATATCCCTTTGTAAAAGCAAATGAATGTTGTTTGGGTAGAATTGGGGCATCCATCATTGGATGGGAGTTCAAGCTGATAGCATTTGAGAATGACACTACATAGTCAGCCAATAAATATTTTTAAGCACCTACTATGTGCCAGATACTGCGCTAAGCATTGGGAATAAAGAAAAAGGCAAACAATTATCCCTGTCCTCAAGGAGTTAAAAATCTAACAATCTCTCAAGGGTGCCTCTAGAATTATAAGAGGGAAATGAGGCTTCCTTATTGTGGAAGTGAGTGAGATTAAGGCTGCCACTCCAATCTGATCGATATCTATCTATCTATCTATCTATCTATGTATCTCACATAAAAGCTAGGCTGCAGTTTGGATATTTATATAATCCATGGTGAGGCTATACATACAAAGTGAGTTTCAAAATACTCAATTCTGAATTTGCCCCAAAATATTTTATTAATAAAAGTTTTAATTAAAAAAATACAATGTAAGAGAGTTCCATTATGCACTGAATGAAATGTCCCAGATCTGTATGTTGCTATGGTCAATAAAATTCTGTACAAGGTCACTGGCTTTAATGAGATAGGAGTGGAATGAGGTTGTTATGTGAGTAAGAAATTCTAAATTCTGTTATTAGTATGAAATTTTTCAGAGATAACCTAAAAGTACAAAAAACATAATGTTCATTTCTAGATGCATAGAAGTTACATAATAAAATAAAATTTTAAAATTACAAAAGAAATCTATACATCAGTGACTTTTTTAAAGGCATGCTTTGGGTATTACATAGGAAGAAAAATGAAATCCATTCACCAGTCAGAAGTTTCCAGGTTTCACCATCATCAGTTGCATGCCTGGCCCATTTCAGCTTGTAAAACCATCTCTTCTTTTCTCAAGGGGAAAGTATCAATAAGGTTGAAAAGGGATACTGGTGTCACTATGGACATGTAGCGTTCTTTGTCCATGCCATGTTTATCCACCAATAATATACTAAACGTGTTAAGGGGGATTCTCAGTAGCAGCCTAAAACCAGAAAAAGCAGAGAAATGAGGTAAATAAAGGTCCAATTGCTAAGAACATTCTGGTATAATGTATGCATATATGGATTGATTAAATAGATGGATGAAGCAATTTCATGAAAAAAAAAATAGAAAAAGACCCTTTAAGGATGGCTAGGGAAACTTCAGGCCCCTGTGTACAGTAGTACAGAGACCAAATGGTTCAGCAAAGCCATATGAAGGAAAACAACCATTTTTCTTCATAAACATGGTGCCCTTCACATCTCAGATATGGGTCACTGAGATTCTAACATTCTTCTTCCTTTCTCCTTTCTTTCCTTCCTTCCTCCCTCCCTTCTTTCCTTCCTTTTTTCCTTCTTTTCTTTCTTCTTTTATCTCTTGCTTTCTTTCCTTACATCTTTTCCCCCTCTCTCTTTTTCTCCCCAACCTCTTTCTTTCTCTCTCTCTCTCTCTCTCTCTCTCTCTCTCTCTCTCTCTCTGTCTCTGTCTCTCTCTCTCCCCTCTCTTTCTCCCTCCCAACCCCCTCCTCTCAAATGTGGTGCAAAAGAAAAAAGGCTGGCCTTGGAGTCAGGAAGACCTGGAATCAAGTTCTCCTGACACACAGAGGCTGTGTAACACTAGGCAGGCCATTTAATCTCTCATTGTCCCCAAGTGACCCTCTGAGATTATAATTTGCACAAGAAGTCCTCTTTTACATTCAAAGAAAGTCTAGCCCAAAATAAATAAGTCAGGGCCTGTGAATTCATTAGAATAGGGAACTCTATGTACCAGTGAAAATCAACTATCTTGCAAATCTTAGTGAATTGGTTAGAGAACTGAGAACTTAAATGAAAATAATAGCTAGCATTTATATAATGTTTTAAGGTTTAAAAAGTACTTTACATATATTATCTCATTTGATTCTCACAACAAACTTGGGAGGTAGGTGCTATTAATTATCTCCTTTTTACAGATGAGGAAACAGGTTGAGAGGGATTAAATGGAGAGCTGCAAAATGGAGAACTCCTGTTCTATTCTCAAGGCAATCCATGTTATGGGTATCCTCTCCCTCTCTTCCCACCGGTCACATACCATCATTCCCTTCATCTGCTCATATTTTAGGTCATTTAGCTTAAACCTGGGCAGATAAAAGGAATGATCGTCTATGTAGACTAGGAAGAGAAAGAACAGAACATAAAAACCAGAAGGGATCACTGATATCATCTAGTGCTCCTCAGTTTACAGATAAGGAAAGAAATGCCCAGATTAATGTCAGAGCCATGTTTAGAACTCGGGGTTTTTTGAGCCTAAGTCCATCACTTTCCCCGATATATTCTGCTACCTTTGCCTCTGCTTCCTCCTTCGCGTGGTAATGGCAGGAAAAAGAAATGAGATTCTACTCAATCAAGCTGACACATGATATCACAATGAACAAAAAAAAAGTAAATTACATAATGCCACTAGTGGGTGACAGTCAGTGATTTTCTCTGGATTTTACTTAGCAGCATAGAGCAAAAGCTCCAAGAGACTTCAAAGGACAACTTTCTCACTTCAGGTGGAGAAATTAAGGTCAGGGAGTATGAAATTGATTACTACTTATTATTAATATTTGATTAATAGTTAAGAGTTTTAGTAATCCTAGCATTAACCACTGAAACCAAGTTTTAAAGGCTTAGAGTCAGACTAATTTTGTGGAGGCCTCGTGATCATGAATATATCTCAATAAGCTAACAAGCAACAACCATGCTATTTGAGGAAGATAAGAAAGATGGATGAAGGATGATTTAATCTGGCCATTAGATGCTTTTCCAGCATGGGGTTCCACTGGTACTGAGAGTATTAAATTAGGGACTTTGCAAAGAATGTTCTGGGAGGACAACAACTAACTCTGTGTCTCTCTATTAGCATGGGTTCTGGAAGACCCCTTCCTATCAGATTTATGTGGAGTTATCTGTCACAAGGCTTTCTAGAGAATACTGGCTCACTGGGTTTTCCCTATTGTGATAGTCTTTGAAGACTCCTTTGTCACAAAAGCATAATTATGAATCAGTCACATTCTTAGTTTAGTCTGCATCCCTGGACTTTATGTAACCACTAAAGTGTATTAAAAAAAACTTCTCAATTGTATGGGGCAGGGAGGTCCTCTAGTTACTAAAGGACCATTGACTTCTATTATTGGTAACTACTGGCCTTGCCAATAAATAGATTGTGCTTCAAATTTTACATGCCTCAGTTTCTCTGTATCACATTTTTATTGCTACAGGAGAAAAGTGATTTTTCCAAGATAATGAGTATCAAAGGCAGTATTTGAACTCAGGACCAGGTCCACTATTCTTTCCATTGTTCTTCCCATTATACAACATTACCTCCTCATTTGGGGCTTGTAGAGAATGACCCTTATAAAAAACAAAAACTGTGCCTTCGTCAGAAATTTCTCTTTTGAACTTTATAAATTGCTGTAGGTAGTAGTATCAAAAACAATTAATTTTATTGATAATATATCACTAAATATTGGCTAAATCTCCCTAGTCCTACCATAATTGCCATAGCCACATCTCCAGCTCCCAGACCTCACAATAGTGAAATCCAAAAGGCACAGATATCCATGGTTGTTAGCAGAAAGGTGAGGAATGCTTCTATCACAGTGAGAGCTCACCCTACTAAAATTCTCACATCTTAAAGCTTTTATGTGCTTTAAAAAGCTTTAAGGAAGTTATTTGTAATATCTCCCAAAGACTTGAAGAGCATCCCTGGGTTCCCCTAAATACCTATCCCAATGCTTCACTGTGATGTGGAGCTGATGATGGATCTTGAAGGCAATGCCAATGGAGCCAAAGCCCTGAGTGGTCCTATCAGGTTGCAAAATTTTCAGGTAAAAACCTGGCAGTAAAAAGTCCATTTGTACTCCAAGGATCAGAATCTCTAAGTTCAGAGAAGCTGGCCCACAATATGATCAATGTTTTAACCAAAGCAATTCATGGAAACCATAACCATGGTATAGTAAGAGTAGAATCTATTTTAACACAAGGAGTATGAATACACCCTAGAAATCACTAACTCTTGAAGAAGTCAAGCCAGAGTTCTACACAAAAGATACAGTCCCACAGGAAACATTTATAAAGTCTGATTTTAGGACAGAGGGGAGAAGAAGCATAAGAGATAGAGTTGGTCTCTAAATCAAGAAGAACTGGCCTCAGATCTTGCTTCTGAAACATACTGCCTGGGGAACTCTCAGCAAAGCACCTCACCTCTCAAGGTGCCTTAGGGACAGGGTCATAGATGTAGAGCTGGGTCTTTTATACTCCCAATCCTCTAATTTTACAGATGAGGAAATTGAGGCCCCAAAAATTAGCTTCCCAAGGTTACAACAACAACAACAACAACAACAACAACAACAACAACAATAATAATAATAATAATAATAATAATAATAATAATAATAAAACAATCACAGATTTTACTCCTACTTCACCACAGTTATAGTCTTAATGAGTTGTTTTGGTCAAAACAATGATTATAATAATGTTGTGGACAGTCTCTCTGAACTTAGCCAGGTAGTCCTTGGATGACAAATGGTCTATAATAATAACAATAACTTTAATATTTGCAAAACACATTATATGTTCATTTATGTTAATTCATTTGGTTAGTAAGTATCAGAACCTGAACCCAGGTCCACTGACACTAGAGTTTAGTCTCCTTTTTTTACTATACAAAGAGAGGTGAGTTGCCCCAAATACAAAGCATTAGAGATGGGATTTGAACCCTGTCTTTTCAATTCTCAAGCCACTATTCTTTCCAATGTGCTACTTTCTTAAACTACAGATTAATGAGCAGGTGTCAAAAGTATCCTGTATTAGCATAGTATATTTTCTCAGTGGGAGTTCCCTCCACCTAGGAAATTGGAGCTCTAGTTCAAAAAATTTTTCATTTATGGACCCCAGCTTTCTGAATCTCCCTGTTTGGATCTATGCAGCTTTCAGGTCTGGAGTGACTGATGCTAAGAGTCTGTCTGAAAGCTGGTTGGTGATGCTGAACACAGGCACACCTTTGCCTTTGCCTGGATTACTGAGAAGGTTCCACTGGCTATCTGTTCAAGCTCTTTCTACAAGTAATCCAGGTCTTCAGAGATCTCCTCTGACCCCACACTACAGAATGCATTGACTGAAAAGAAATGAGAAGGCCTTTCTCTGATTCCTTTGGCTAACACTGCCTGATTCTTTTTAAAACTCTTGTCAATGAGGGATTTGTTGATTGTACTACTGTAAATAAGAGGAATTTACTGAAGTGAGTGAGAAAGGGAATGAATTCGAGGGAATGGGAAAAGAACGTGTATTTATCTGGGAACAAAGTAAAAGGTGATTTTTCTCTTACCTGAGCTGAAGGGTGAGTGCCGGAGGCATGATTCTCACTCCTATTCTTCCTATCAGGGTTGGATATGTGCCAACCAGTTCAATGACCGTGATGTGTCTTAGGTCCAGACCACACTGTGATTGCTGAAAAAGTCAAAATGAGAAATAGGAATATTTTTAGGGAAAAAACATCCTTAGAATCAGGAGAAAATTGGGCAAAGAAAAAGTTGTCACCACAGGAAATAAAGTTTGCCACCTAGGGACAACCAACCAATTAACAAATGTTACTTGTTAAATGGCCACACCTTGTGCGAGGTGGATACAAAGACAAAAATAAAACAGTTCCTGCCCTCAAACATTTTATCAGAGGAGATGTCATGAATGTATGGAGAAAGCACTTACTGTCCCAGTCCCTGATGCCTTGGCATCAGGAGGGAAAGATCCAGAAAGATTTCATAATGAAGGTATGTTTGAGCTGAAACTTTAAAGAAGTAAATAATTCTAAGAGAGAAGAAAGAAGTGCATTCCAGGCATTGTAGGACCACCAGTGCCAATGTACAGTCAAGAAGTCTGTCCTGTGTAAAGAAGAACAAGAAGGATAATTTGGCTGTATCATAGAGTATCTAAAGGTGGGCAATGAGAGTGACAAGTTGGGGAACATAGGTTGGTGCCAGATTGGGAAGGATAGCTTTAAATGACGAATAGAGAAGTAGATGTTTGATCCTAAGAGACAATATAGTCCTAGGATTGTGGTTTATACAATGAGTAGAAGTAATCCCTAAATACTTCCCTATGACCCATGATTAAAATGCTCTCTACATCTAGAGAAAGAACTGATGAACTCTGAGTGCAGACTGAAGCAGAAGCAGATTCAGCATTTACTTTATTTTTCTTGTTTTGTGTGGTTGTGTTTACTCTTTTGCATCATGGATAATAGAGAAATATGCTTTTTTATGACTTCACAGGTATCAATGCCATATTATTTGCCTTCTCAAGAGCTGGAAGGGGGAAGGAGAGTCAGAACTTGAAAATTTTTTAAAGAACATGAAAATTTTTATATGTAATTGGATAATATTTAAACAAAATATTTAAAACACTTTCCTGGGGATCACAAAACCACAGATTTAGAGTAGCAAGGGTCTTTAAATGCCATCTAGTCTAACTCCTCTCATTTTCCAGATTACATATATCTGAGGCTCAGAGGAGTTAAATGTGTTCAAAATCATACTGATACTGACAAAGGCAGAATTTGAACCCATTTCTTCTACTGCCAAAGGCAATACTTTTTCCGCCATACTATACTGCCTCCCTGGAATTCAATGAAAAGGGTTTGGCTTTTAGGGTTATTTTTAAAACCTAAACAAAATGGCAGTCTTTGTGTCTAGGTCTAGGATCAATGAAAACTCTATAAACCCACACTTTAAAAAATCTAAGACTACCCTAGAGAATTCTAAATTTGGCTTTTCAAAGAAAGGAGTCAGAGTAGGGGAGAATGTTTCCAGATTTTCCAGTCATATGAGATGGCCCTGAGGAAAAGACTAAGGAACATACATCCAGATAGCTTTTGCCAAGTGGTCTGATGAGCATCTTTCCTGGCAACTGAAAAGAAGAGAAAGTCACTGAACTAGCTAAGCTAGATTTTTGGAAAGAAAAAAATTTTTAATCTTCAAATAAATCCCATTTTATTTTCAAACTACATATGATATGCTACCATTGGCCCTCCTCTGGGCAAGAAGATCTGTTGTCTGCTACTGAGACAGTCTCTGCTCACAGCAGGCCTGCCTGAAATTTCTGCATCAGTGGTCTCCTTAAGGCATTGAAGGATTCTAACTGTGAGCTCAGTTTCTAACAGGAGTGACACATTAAGCTATTCACCCCGGAATGCAAAGTATCTTATTAAGACATCTAGCAAAATAGTGGGGGAATAGAGAAAGAAGAGATCTGATTCTGGGATGCTGACAGTTGCAAATCTCCTCAGGGCACAACATTCTCATGAGATGGTGGAAAGGGGTAAATAAGAGAAAACTTATGTTGGCAGAAAGGATGGAAATGTGACAGAAGACCTCTACCACACATCTGTCTAGGTCTAGCTGTGGTTAGTATGAGACTTTAAGGAGGGTCCCAGAACTAAATGGAGTAAGGATAGAGGATCCCTGAGTAGGAAGCATAGGATTATAGAATTACAGCTTTGGAAGGGAGGAACTTCTGGGCTCATCTCAACAAAAGACCAAATGAACTGTCATCTAGCCTTTCCTAGAATACTAAATGAAGACAAAGTCACTACTCTTCAAGGCAACCAATTCCACTTTGGGATAACTCCAGTATCAGGTCTGCTCTCCCATCAAACCTAAAATTGTCTCTTTTCAACTTCTCCCTATTGTTCCTGTTCTGTTCTAGGTGGCCAAACAGAATAAGTCTAATACTTCACTGGAATAGCCCTTCAGACACTTGCATACCCAGAACAATAGAATTTAGGCATGAGACTAAGGCTTAAGGTCAGGAACAAATAAACTCTAGTTAAGGGCCATTCTATAAGATTTTTGCTACTCCAAAAAAAAGGACAAAAGAAAAGGAGAGAAAAAGAAAGGAAAGAAAAAAATGTAAAGAAAATAAGAAAACACACTGAGTACTCTGGAACCGAGAATTGGTATTTAATAAATAACTATAAATGTATGCCTTTAAGCCAATCCAACAATACTATTATGTAGAGCAAAAACAATTTAGAATTTAAGTGTAAGCTGCCCACTGCCTATTTAAATTAACCCAGACAACACTGATGAAGTAATGATTAAGTCCAAACACTGGTCTGGTCTATGTGATAACCATGACACTGTCCTTGCTCCCATGGAGCTTATAAATATTAGTGAGTATTTATACTTGCTTTAAGATTTGTAAAATGCAGTACATACATTACCTCCTTTGATCCTCACAACAACCCTAGAAATAGGTGCTATTATTATCCCTATTTTATAGGTGGGGAAAATGAGGCTGTAAGATTAAGTGGCTTACTCACTCAGGGTCACACAGCTAGCAAAGTATCTGAAGCATAAATTGAACTCAGGTCTTCCTGACTAAATTCAATTCATTGTACCACCTTGCTGGGCTAATCCACTTGTTTTTTAATGAAGAAGCTAAGGACCCAAGGGTTTAAGTGACCTGCTTACTCAAGGTCACATAGCTAGTTAATGAAAGAACTAGCACTCAACTCCTCCACACCATGATGTCCCTTCTCTAGAGTCACATAATATACACATTATCAAAATTAGGTTGAGTTCTAAGAAAATCAAGCTATCAAGGCAACATTCAGTCAATCCTATTGGCCTTGTGACCACTGAATCTGCTCCTGAACCTCTTGTCTCACTTCTCCAATGAATCTAGATTCTAGGAAAGAACCAAGATGAATTTTGCAGGCAAGGAGAAACTCTTTGAAAGTTTGTTTGAATCCTGAATCAAGGATGAAGAAAACAGTGTCATCATATGTTATAGTGACACTGAAGAGGAACAGTACTATTATGTCTCTTTAAAAACCTCTGAGGATCAAACCTAGAGACACATTGGATGCTCTACCAGTTGATCTTAGAAAAGTTCATATTGGAGGCAGCTAGATAGCTCAGTGGATTGAGAACCAAGCCTAGAGACTGGAAGTCCTGGGTTTATATCTGATCTTAAGGAATACATCATATTTATCTTTTTATCTTTCTTAATCTCCACTAAAATATTATGCCTCTGCCTCATTGTGGCATTGAAGTTAACACTTCATGTATCTTCTCCCTTCTTAAATTTAAGTCAGCAGAGCACAAGATATTAAAGTTTTAGGAATGGGACAATGATGAAATGTATAGTTGTCAACTGAGAAAAAGCTGAACTAAATTCAGAAAAGTTCATCTCCAGATTGTTCCCAAGGTGAGGACTTTTTTCCTTGGTTACAGCAACTCTTGTAGTAGAGACATTTTTGATCTGTGTTGGTACAAATAATACTTACACTCAAGAAATCATAGATATTTAATGTTCTTAATATTTTTGTTAACCCCCAGCACAGTTCTTTGCTAGGGGGCACTTAATAAATGGAGGAATTAAAGGAAAGAGGGAAGAAAGAAGAATGGAAGGAAGAAAAGAAGGTGGGGGTAGAGAGGGAAGGAAAGAAAGAAGAAAAGATGGAAGTAAGGAAGAAAATGGGAGGAAAAGAGGGAAACAAAAAGGAAGGAAGGAAAGAAAGAAGGAAGGAAGGAA
>NC_058132.1:396845092-396861110 GCF_016433145.1 Gracilinanus agilis
GAAAGAAGGAAGGAAGGAAGGAAGGAAGGAAGGAAGGAAGGAAGGAAGGAAGGAAGGAAGGAAGGAAGGAAGGAAGGAAGGAAGGAAGGGAGGAGGAGGCCATGAACTGGCTTCATTCTTTAGTATCCACTTCACTTGTAATTCACTTTAATTCAACAAAGATATATCAAACACCTAGAAAGACACTGACAGGAAATGGAAGAGAGAAAAAAGTTTTGAGAAGATAGTCTCTGCTCACATGGTACTTATTGTCAAATAGGTGAATCAACACAAACACAGAAAATGATAATACAAAATACATTTTTAATGTAACAAATGTTTGTTAAGCACCTACCATGTGCCAGGCACTGGGCAAGGGGTCTAAGGATACAATGACAAGAAAAATAGTCTTGCCCTCAAGGTGCTTCCATTCTATGGGGTTAGGGGTGGGGGACTGTATATATAACAAGTGCAGAAAACAACTGTGGATTCAAAGAATGAAGAACTCTGTAAGGCTGGAAGAGGAAAAGATCACTCCTGACTTCTTTGGGGGAGGAGGTGAAAGAGGGACCTCAGGGAAAACTTTCCCCTGTCAACCTCTCTCCCTCCCTGAAGTGTCTCTTACCTGTAGCATTGCAAGTTGTGCCCTGTAGAACAAGTTCCGAGCAGTTGGGGTAGATACAATTAGGAGCCTCCTTTTCTCATAAAACTGATCCAGAAGGGCAGCGGCTGTCCTAACACCCACATTGATCTTCATAGCTGAAATAGGAAAGGCCTGAATCAGAGATAGTCAGTTTCTGTTCAGAGCACTCCATAACTCCAGGCAATACATTTATTGACATGCAGTAAATGTCTCCTATGTGCCGGCACCACATTAGTGCTAGAGATAAAAACATGGAACAGTCCCAAGCCTCCAAGAACTTATCATGTAATGCTAGAATAAAGTCAGTAGGAAAGGGTGAGCCACTGAGGGGAGGATCACTAGGGGATAAAAATAGTAAGGAAAAAAGGCAAAATTCAGGTTGACTGTATAAATATGAAAATTGATAAAGGCTGCTATAATAATATATATTATTATTTTAATTAAAGCCATGCTGATAGATAAAGTTTTTAGACCACGTGCTTGTAAGAATTCAAAATCGCCGCCCTCGCCATTACTGTCTCCTGTCTCCTCCCTAATCTGCTGGCCAAGAGGCCACTCCCTCCTAACCCAGGAGATATATACTCTTCCCTGCCTTGAGATGTAGGTGTCCCCACGCCCAAAGAACCGGAACCGCAAACCCGTTGGACCACGGGAAATGTAGTTTGGCATCTCCCAAATTTCACTTTTACAACTGGAAATATCATTTGGAAAAGGCTTTCTTCAGGTTAGAGCTGAAGGAAGCCAAAGTGACAAAACTGAGACCCAGACAGATTAAGTTTACTTGCCTAAGGGCTCATGGGTTGTGACAAAGGCAGAATTCAAACTCAGGCCCCCAGACTGCAAATCCCTCAAGACACCCTAAATGCCTATAGATAAAAATAAAGATATTTACTAAGTGATAAAGGCTACCCAGAATAACATTTGGCATTCATGCAACATTTTGAGAATAATAAAATGTTTTCTTTGGGTAAGTCACTCTCTCCTATTTATTCTTTCATATTCAAAGTTCTTGTACTTTGCAGAGCTGGATTATTTTTAAACTAGGGTTTTTGGTTTTTTGGTTTTTTGGTTTTTTGGCTAAATGAAAGTAATTGGTATGTAAACTCATCTCACATAGACTTGTTGAAAGCATTCTCTGGACAAATCCAGTAGTAAACAGAATGCTAGAGAGAATATGTACCACTTTCTATTCCTACATAACATTTTTTTTCTGCCAAGGGACTATATTTTGAAAGATATTTATTCTCCCTAACTTGGAGATTATGAATATTTGGTATAATTTTAGCCATTTAAAATATAAAAATATTGTTCTTAAAATTTTATGAATTTTATGGAGTTATTTCCAGATTATTATGTGCTACAGTTTGGTTGGTAACAATACTCCAGTTTCAATACATTTGAATAATTAAGTTCATAAGGAAATTTTTATTTCTGCATTAAATAATTTCTGCCATTCCTTTGCATAATCTGAAACCTTAAATCTGGGTTACTTGAAGATAACATTCCTGAAATGTCTGGCTGTGATAACTTGGTCCTGAATTGTCTTCATAAATGCTTGTTTCCACAAAACAAATCTGCAATATTTTGTCATTTATTCAATATTCTTTAAAATAATATTACTGATTGAAGGCATTTGGATGGTTAACTCAAAGTTAATTCATGTTCTAAGGCTGATACTATCAAGTTACTTTTAAGATAGACATGATAAATGTATAAAATAGCACTGTTTTGGTCAGCTAAGACCATTTAGTCAAAGCTTGAACAACTAAATTAATAAAAAATTGAGAGATTCTCTCATGTAAACTATAGAGAAGTTCAAAATCTTGTTAATAGACTTAATTACTATAAACAGTATTATAATGGGTTCACATTTAATAGCTGGAAAAAATATACATGACAGCCAAATTCTTTCACTTCCAAACATTTACCCTACAGTTACACAAAACAAAGGCCTCCCAGGTAACCCAAAGAAGAACATGAATCCCTCACAAATTCAATTATCTGGAGACCAAAACTTAAAAGCACATAGGATGTGTGTGTGTGTGCACGCACGCACGTGTGTGTGTGTGTGTGTCTGTGCTTGAGCAAGACAGAGAGAGGCAAAGAGAGAAAGAGAAAGAGAAAGAGACAAAGAGACAGTCAGCCAATATCCTACTGTAGACCCTCATCGCTCCATAACTGAATTATTGCAATACCCTTCTGGCTCGTCTTTCCCTGCTCCAGTCCATTTTCTACTTAGCTGTCAAAATCATCTTCCTATAGTACAGGTTTAAGCAAATCACATTGCCTCTGCCCCAAAATAAATTACTCTGTTTGGTGTAACTTCCCCAACCCAGTCTTTCCAGTCTTCTTGCACTTTAAATCCCTCCATATAGTCTGTGATCCAGTGATATCAACTTCCTTGTTCCTCAAACAAGGTTGTCCATCTGCCAGGTCCTGACATTTCTTTTAGCTTTCCTCCACTCCTGGAATGCTCTCCCTTCTTGTCTCTAACTCTTGGCTTCTCTTGATTCCTTCATGTGCCAGATAAAATCCTACTCCTGCAGGAAGAATTTCCCCATTCCTCTTATGCTAGTGCTTTCCCTTAGTTAATTATTTCCAGAGTATCTTGTATACAGCTTGTGTGTACATAGTTGTTTAGATGTTGTCTCCTCCATTATATTATGAGTTCCTTAAGGACAGGGATTATTTTTGCCTCTTTTTCTATACATAGCACTTAGCATACAGCTAAGTACATAGGAGGTGTTGAATAGTTATTGACTGACTGACTAATGAGCATTCTAGCTGAAACATTGTAAACAGCCTTGCATCTAACTGAGAGACCAGATTATCAATCACACAGGAAGTAAATCTATTGAAGGTCATAAAATCACAGGATCATTAGGTTAGGGCCTAATAGGACCTTTAGAGGTCATCTACTTCAACTCTTATTTTACAGATGAAGAAATAGGACTAGAAAACTCTCCTGGTCTTCCTACTTTAACTAGATGTTGGGTTATTGATAAAGAAGGCAGCTAGGTGTAGGGGAAACTACATTGGTAGACAATAGATCTGTTCTCTGATTCATTTTCTCTAATCTCTCCTGCTAACTATCTGTGTGACCTGGGACTAATCACTTTATCTGGGTCTCAGATTCATCATTTATGAAATAAAGAAGATGCACTCTGATTGCTAAGGTCTTTTGTAGCTCAAATATTCTATGTAAATAAAATTCAGAGGAATAAAGTGGGGTCCTTAGAGTCCCCAGGTATCTGATGCACAAAATCTATTTTGTATGGGGCTTGAAAGAAAAGAGAAGTAAAATTACCTCAGATGAGGAAATCACTCATACTTAATAGCATAAGAGAGAAGTAAAGAGAAATTGAGTGTGTTGGGGATGGAGAGGAAATGGGGAAAAGGAGAAGAAGGAAGGAAGGAAGGAAGGAAGGAAGAAGGAAGGGAGAAAGAAGGGAAGGAGAAAGGGAAAAAGCATTTATTATTATCTACTATGTATCAAACACTATGCTAAGAATTTCACAAACATCTCATTTGATCCCTACAAAAATCCTGTGATATAGGTTCTATTACTATCCCCATTTTACAACTGAGAAAAATTACTTGGTCAGAGGTTAAATGACTTGTTCATAGTCTTATAGCTAGTAAGTGCCTGAGGGAAAATTTGAATTCAGGTCTTTATGACTTCAGGTCCAAAGCAGGAGAGGTAGGGACATGTGCTCAAAGGCTTCTTCTGTCACTTCTGATGATAATGACATCTTATCATTATTTGTGTTTTAAGGTTTACAAAGGCTTTCATCCATTGTTGTATCTGAGCCCTACTTACTGGAAAGGTAAATAGTATAGATATTATCAGTTCAATTTTGCAGAGGAGGAAACTGAAGCTCCCAAAGATTAAATAATTTTATTCAGGATTTCTCAGAAAATACTTAGTAGATCCAGAATCAGAAGCCTTCTATTTCAGAGCTCTTTTATTTTACCACTCTGTAGAAAGGGGACACTGGGAGCACTGGAAGATGAATGTTCTCTGCTTCAATATTTTGTCAAGCACCAATCCTCGTTTTATGACACAAAATAAAAAAGGAGCAAAGCAGGAGGGAAAAGCCTGTACTGAGGAGGGTTGGGGTAATTTTCAACCATTCAAGTGAAATAAAATTACATTCAAACCCTCAAAATTGAATAGAAGTCCTATTCTACTTTCCTGTATTCCATCCCTTTCATCCTGAACATATGAAGTCACTAGGCTCTGCAAGATCAGCCCAGGAACCAGCTCCTAACTTACCTTTGCAAGTTGGATCTGTGCCTGACCACGCCAAGTTGGACTGACACACTCTGGCTGGGCTACCTTGTAGCTCATAGCCTCCAATGCAGGAAAACTCACAAGTTGCTCCATAATTATTGCCATCACTGGAGCATTTGATATAGCCGTTCTCTGGAGCATGAAGTTTATTGCAACGCTGGACTGTAAAGAGAGGGAATTCAGAAAATAAAGCCTCCAAAGCAATGGCTACAGCCATAAGAAGGAATTCTGGTGTCTGTTACAACCTCCAAGAAAAGGAAAGGTAGAAGGGTGAGAAAATTCAGTGTCCTGTGGCCAGCAAACTTTCTTCTCTCTGTTTTTTTTTTATTATATACTTAATAACCACTCCACCAACAAAAAAATTTAAATAAGCAAATGCATAAGAAAATTATATGCTGAGCCACAAATTCCACATTGTTTACAATTTGTTTAAAATTATATAAATTATACATGTGTGCTAATATAAACATCTTCAGCTCTTGAGTTCCCTTTGGATTTGTTTTACTTTGATACTTAAAATCTTTCTGCATTTCTTGAATTTAGAGTTATTGGCTGCCTCAGCAGAAACTCCTTTCCTGTGCAACCCAATCTTTCATCTTTATCCATCTTAGCCCTACCATTTTGGAGTTCCTGACTCCCTTTCTTTCCATCATAAGCTTCAGAAACCCCATTCTATTGTTCACAAATTTTCCAACACCTTAGACCTTTTCCTGACATCTTTTTGTACTCATGGAAACCGCAAGAAAATGCTGTAGCCTTGTCTCTCCTAGAATGGATGCTTTCTTATATTTCTCCTAATGTACTGGTCTAGGAATAAGAAGTGGCAGCTTACTCTTAATTTCTTAATGTCATCTCTAGAACATCCTTTATATTTCCATTATTCAGGAATCTCTCCTTTTGAGGTTCACTTCATTTGTCTTAATAACAGCCCTATTCATTTCCTGGTAGCCTTCATGAATCTCCAGATCATTTTCTCTCTTTTTCAAATGTTTACTACCTGGATCATAGTCTCTTTTTATGAAAACCCCTGCCATCATACCTGCATGCTTCAACAAATATGAAAATGTAACCTCTATAAATATGAAATATATATATTAGTAATTTAATTAAAGCCATGCTGATAGATAAAGTTACTAATATATATATTTATAGCAGCCTTTATTATTTTTCATATTTATAATCTGGCGGCCATGCCTCCAATATAGGGCATTAGAGGATACATTTATGTACATTAATGTATAGCTTAATAAACTTTTGGGGACAAAGACAAAGAATCCTCTGGACTCTTCTGAAATGCCTGACCCTTTCTCCATGAGTCAACTGTTGTCGCTGGGCTTGTCCTCTTCCAAGGGAACTACCATTTGTCCCTAGATTGTCTGGATGCTGCCTTGTTCTGGTCCAGACTGAATATGGTGAAAAGAAGCCCTTCTATTTCACCTGAGAAGTCTGGCATCTAATCTCCACCATGCTCTTCCCATCCCTTTATGACCTTTCCTCCATCCCCTAACTTCCAGTTACAAAAGTCCTCATTCCTTTCTAGGGCTGATTTCTCCCCCAAACCCCTCATCGGCTGGTACAGTTTGCAGTAGGATAGAGGTGGTACAATCACAACCCCCAACTCTTTCCCCATGCTCTTGCCTTCTTTTCAATACCCACCAAAATGTGCTGCCACATGACCCCTTGGGAGAGTGCAAAGTTAGAAACTGGAACTACAACTACTAACCTGACTATGTAGAGAAGGAAGCATTGCCAGTGTCCCATGAACTAACCCTCCCTCACTTCAACCTGGGACAAAGCCCCAGCTGCCTCCATCATAGTTACAGTTCAGGAAATAGTTTATGGAGGCTGGTTTTATGAACCTCTGTCTTTGGGCTCTTCATATAAACCAGTCACTTAGCATGGGGAAATAAAAGGAGCCTGTGGATGACTGACTATTTCATGGACATGGATGGAGACAGGAAGTGTCACTGAGGAAGAGTGTATAACTTCAGAGTCTCTGGAGGGAGGCAGAGAAGAAATATAGGAAAGAGGTTCTTCCATAATATTCTAAAGCTTCTACCTAAGAATTAGGCAGAAAATGCAGCATCTCTTATTGCTGTCATCAGGGGGACACCAAAAGTTCTATTAGCCCATTAGTATCTCTCAGTGCCTAAAATTTCCATAATGAGAACCATTCTTTTGAGTTATGGCATTGTTGCTTCTGACCAGGGATGTGCTGAAGCCTGCCTAGACCAGTTTAAGTGGATTGTTAACATTTTCTGTGTGAACATTTATACCTTGGAGACCAGAAAAAGTTACAAATCAAGACTTGATTTATTATTGTGTGGCTAGACCTAAGAAATGTTAATAAAGCAGATTAAACTTAAAAGTATGTCATGCATATTTTTTGGAGACTCAGTACACCACTGTCTCTGATACTCCCAAGACCCCAAAAATCAAAATTCGAGAGAAAAATGAAAAGGTAAATAAGAAAGAGAGAGGAAAAAAATAAACTTTTTTAAAGGGTTTCAGCAAGGTAAAATTGTTTTTATTCCTATATGGAAAAATGATATTTGTAACTCTCAAACTCAAATCCTGAGACAAGGCTGCCTGTAGCATTCCTGGCAATAGAGTTTGACTGGCAATACTTGGTAAGGAAAGGTTCCTAGATGTTCCATCAAAAACATGTCCATTTATTTCAATTCTCTCTGGATACAGGCAGTCTTCCTTTGTTTCTTTTGCTATTGTCCAACTCTTACTGGTTTATTGAAACTTCTGTACTTCTATCCTATTATCAATTCTATGAGTCCTTTTGCTGGTTTCTTCAAAGAAATAGTAAATGCTAGCATGTGTTCCACCTAAGAGTGGTCCCATTTGTAGAGTGCCTTATTTACCATGCAGCTTAGTCACTTGGAGAGATAAAGAGACTTGAGCAAAATAATAGAGTTTATAAATGGCAAAACTAAAATTCCCGATGTTTCTGATGCAAAGTCCAATGTCTCTGTTTATTAATAGCAAGCTAGAACTTTTTATAGTTTTTAAATTTGTAAAACACTTTACAAATATTCTTATTTTGTAATCAAAACAACCCCCAGAGTTAGATTCTATTAAAATTGTCTCCATGTTTACAGGTTAGGAAACTGAAGCAAAGAGAGGATAAGTGACTTGTCCAGAGTCATATAGCTATTAATTATCTGAGATGGGCTTTGAACTCAGGTCTTCTTGACTCTAAGCCCAGCATTCCTTCCACTATATTCCCTACCTGCCTAGGTACCAAGACTCCCAATGCTTGACCCTACCCTAGCTTTTTGGGCTTCTGAACTGAATCAAAATGAAAAAAAAAATAAAGACAACCTGCCTTGCCATGCCAGAGATTGAGTAGTTCTTGAGTATAGATAGTAAAAGAGAAAGAAATAGAAAGTATCAGCTATCATTCTTACCTCTGACTTTAACATGGAATTTGCAAGTTCCCTTGTTTTCAGCTCTGTCATAGACAGTGTATTGGATCTTATGGTATCCTTCTGGGAAATCTGACCCTGGAGGCAGGCCCTTCAAAATGACACTGAAATAAAAAGGAAGAGAAACCCCCAAAGAATTGTTTTCAAACCTCTACTGAATGCCTACTGAACTTGGACCACTGTGCAGGGGACAGGGGTAGAGATACAAGAGAATCTAAAGATACATCTTTGCTCTTTTTAGGAATAGTTGTTTCAGGGGAAGCTAGGTGACTCGGTGGATTGAGAGCCAGGCTCAGAGATGGGAGGTACTGGGTTCAAATCTGGCCTCAGAAACTTCCTAGCTGTGTGACCCTGGTCAAGTCACTTAACCCCCATTGCCTAGTCTTTACCACTCTTCTGCCTTAGAACCAATATACAGTATTGATTCTAAGACGGAAAGTAAGGGTTTAAAAAAAAAAAAAAGGAATAGTTGCTCCCACTTTTCCCCCACATCAGGGGTCATCAAACTCTAGCCTATGGACCAAATCCAGGAAGCTGCTTGTTTTAATAGAGCCCACAAGCTGAAGCGCATAACATGAAATTGGTTTGCTATGTTGTACATAGACCCAAAGATATACCTGATTCTTTCATCTGACCACAAAGCATTCTTTGAGTTGTGCCATCTGCCTTGATCCTATGATTATTACTCCAAAATTGACTGAAGATTTATTCATGCCTCATTTATACCTTTTGATTGCTTGACTGATTCAATACATCTAGATGGACTTTCTTCAATTATATTCATTGGAGTGGATAACAACCTTTACATGATTACATGATTACATGATTACAAACCTTGCATTATTATTACCTCTACTTTACAGGTACAGATGGACTTCCTCAGGGTTACAGAGCTACTAAGTATCTGAGGCAAGATCAGAACTCACATCTTCTTCTATATCATGTCTAAAAATTCCTAGACATTATATGACACTATCAGCATCACTTCATGCCATAACTGTAGTTTAAAGGGGACAAGATAATATCACATGAATTTATACCCTGTCTGTGATGCATATAGATTATATGACCTCCTCTCTAGCCCAACTTCTTCATGGGCTAGTACAGTAGTAATACTATGGGACTGGTCCATCTGTCTCCCCTCCTCTCCCTTTCTCAAGTGGAATTATGTACAAGTAAAAGGATTTTTAAACTTTAAAGGTTTCTATAAACATTTTAAGTACAAAACTATTAATAGTTTATGTTAGTTTATAATAGTTATTACATAATTATAAAATACATATAACATATATAAAATAATTATTAAATAATATATTAAATAGTTTATAATAAAAGAAGAGCAATTAAAATTTGGCACCTGACCTATTAAAGAGAACTCATCATCAACATCACTGAATATATGGAATAATATGATTATTAAAACTAAAATGACCATTCACTTACTCAGTCAAAATGCCATCCGCAGTGTCCCTTCCCTCTGGAGTCTCCCAGAATACCCGGACAGTCAGCTTATTGGGCTCTGCTATCCGCTCCTTTACACTGGGGCACTGAATTCTGGGGGGCTCCACATCTGATTAAATAATCAAAAAATTCTCACTGTCATCAGTAAAGAGACAAAGACTTCAACACCTAGGACCAGATGGATAAAAAGCAGAATCCAGATAAATGGATCCACTCAGTACTTGTCAACACCTCTTTTCTTTTCTCCTCTTTCCTTTTCCTTTTCCTTTTCTTTTCTTTTCCTTTCCTTTCCTTTCTAACCCTTACCTTCCATCTTAACACCAATATTGTGTATTCGTTCCAAGGCAAAAAAATGGTAAGGGCTAAGCAATAGGGGTTAAATGGTTTGCCTAGGGTCACAACAAGTAAAACACTTTGTAAACTTAGAATCATTGCCTTGTTCAGAGTAGCTAAGTCTTTCAAAGTAATCATCCTTACAATATTGCTGTTACTGTGTACAATGCTCTCTGGTTCTGCTTTGCATTTTCACTTCACTTTGCATCCATTCATATAAGTCTTCCCAGGTTTTTCTAAAACTATCCTGCTTGCCATTTCTTATAGCACAATAGTAATCCATCATAATCATGTACCACAACTTGTTCAGCTATTCTCTAAATAATGGGCATCCTCTTGATTTCCAATTCTTTGCCACCACAAAAAGGGATGATATTTATATATTTTGTACAAATAGGTCATTTTCCCTTTTCTTTGATTTCTTTGAGATACAAACATCATAGTGGTATTGTCAAAATATATTATCAAAGAGTATGACAATGTTATAATCCTTTGAGCTTAATTCATATTTATTCTCCAGAATGATTGAATCAGTACACAACCAAAATGGAACATTAGTGCACCTATTTTTCTACATCTCCTCTAGCATTTATCATTTTCCCTTTCTATCATGTTAGCTAATCTAACAGGCATGAGGTAGTATCTCAGAGTTGTTTCTATTTGAATTTCTCTAATAAGTAGTGATTTAAAAGCATTTTTTCATGTGATTATTGACGGCTTTAATTTCTTTTGAAAATCTCCTGTTCATATCTCTGGATCATTTTTCAGATGGGGAATAGGTCTTATTTTTATAATTCATGGCTCAGTTCCCTAAATATTTGAGAAATGAGGCCTTTATGAAAAAAATTTGCTATAAAATTTTCCCTCCAGTTTTCTGCTTTCCTTCTAATTTTGACTGCATTGGTTTTATTTCAGCAAAACTTTTGAATTTCATGTAATTAAAATTATACATTTTGCTTCTTATAAACCTCTCTGTTTCTTTTTGATCACAAACTCTTCCTTTATACATAGACCTGATAAAAATTTTTCTATGCTCCCCTAATTTGCTTGTTATATTACCCTTTATGTCTAAATCATTTATCCATTTTTGGCCTTGTAAGGTGTAAAATGTTGGTTTATACTAGTTTCTGCTAAATTGCTCCCCAATTTTCCTAGCAATTTTGCCAAATAGTGAGTTCTTGCTCCGAAAACTTGGATCTTTGAGTTTATCAAACACTAGATTACTGTAGTTATTTGCTGTGTGTTGTGTACTTAATCTATGTCACTGTTCTACCACTTTGTTTCTTGCTTAATATCAGATTGTTTTAATTTTTACCACTCTGCAATATGATTTTAAAATCTAGTACTGCTAAGCTGCATGCCTTCACTTCTTTTCATTGATCCCCTTGATATGTTTTATCTTATGTTCTTCCAGACGAATTCTGTTAATATTTTTTCTAACTCTAGTTTGATTGGTATTACATTGAATTAACAAATTAATTTAGGTAAATATTTTTTCTACTTGTCATTTTTATCATATTGGCTTGGCATACCCACAAGCAATTAATATTTCTTCAATTGATTAGATTTTTATGTGAAAAATGTTTTGTAATCATGTTCTTATAGTCCCTTAATTTGTCTAGGCAGGTAGATTCCCAAATATTTTGTATTGTCTATAGTTATTTTAAATGGAATTTCTTTCTATCTCTTCCTGCTGGATTTTATTAGTAATATATAGAAATGTAGATGATATCTGTGGTATTATTCTTCTATTTTTCAACTTTACTAATGTTATTGTTTCAACTAGTTCTCTACAATTATTTAAATAAATCATCATTTCATCTGGAAAGAGTAATAGTTCTGTTTTCCTCACCGCCCATTTTTATTCCTCCAATTTCTTTTACTTGTCCTACTGCTATAGCTAATATTTCTAATACGATATTAATAGTGGAATTCTTATTTTACCTCTTATCTTAGAGGATGTTTCTAGTTTACCCTAATTAGAGATCATCTTTGCTCTTGGTTTTGGATAGATACTACTTATCACTTTAAGATAGTCTGCATTTATTCGCATGTTTTCTAGTGTTTTTAATAGGAATAAGTGTTGTAATTTTTCAAAAGTTTTTTCTGTATTTGCTAATCCTGTGAGATAATCACATAACCTTTCTTGTTTTTGCTATTGATGTGGGTTAATTATGCTTATAGTTTTCATTGAACCAACCCATACATTCTTGGTATAAATCCCACCTGGTAATAGTTTTTGTTGTATTCTTCTTGCAAATATTTTATTTAAAAATTCTGTACTGGTATTTATTAAGGAAATGGGTCTATATTTTTCTTCTCTGTTTTTGCTCTCCTTGGATTAGATAGCAAATTATACTTGTGTGTAATAATAATAAAGAGCCAGAGACCAATTTTATGATAGAATGGAGAGAGAGAGAGAGAGAGAGAGAGAGAGAGAGAGAGAGAGAGAGAGAGAGAGAGAGAGAGACTCTTCTAGCTCTCTCCTCCCACCAAATTTACTCTGAGACTTGGAGGGGTTATCACATTGAAACTGGGTGACCTGGATGGTCATGCCACCCCACAGAAGTTGGGGGCCAGGCTTCCCTGTAAGATGAGGTATGTGGTACCCCAATCCAATTCTGAATGAGGCTAGAGTTCACTCAAGCTGCCCCCAAAGTCAGTCAACTTCATAGTGGGTGGTCTGGCTCCAAGATGGAGGCAACTAGACCAAGCTGTGGTTCCACCCTCTCTCATTGTCTCTCAGGCACTCTGGAATGCTATCTGACTAATGAATGGCTTTTATTAATCACAATTCAGGGATTGGGGAAAGGGGTGAAGGGCAGAGGGATTTGGGGTTCCCTCTTCTCTATTCTTATGGAGTTCGTTGTGTAAGTGGGAACCTTAATGGATCCCACACCTAAGTTTCTTCCCCCACCCTTTCTCCTTCTGTATCTATTTCTATCCTTTCCTTTAATCTTAAATTTTGACTGAAAGGGGGTCTCTCAGCAAGGCTGGGTAATAGGGAAAGGAGATTAAGAGATTGTTCCCAAAATGGAGTCCAAACACTTATCTAACTCAATGATTGAAGTTTTGCTGGGTAAGATGCAATGGAATCTTTGACCAGGGAATCAGGGTTTCAATGTCCAAAGAAAGATCCTCAAGACTGGATTTGAGCTGAGATGTCCTCCTCCTGTTTTCTCTCTCAGACCTCTACCTGAAGCCCTCTTTCCTTCCTCCCCCAGGGAATTACCCAGAATTCTCTCTGGTCTCAATTGTCACCAACTTTTACCAACTGTCAGCCACTCCTTCTCTGGCTCCTTTTGTCCCATCCCCCTTGCACAAATCCCATCCTTACATGTGTCATAGAAATAAATTAGTAGAACTCCTTTACTTTGTTCAAATAGTTTGTATATTATTTAAATTAATTGTTCCTTAAAAATGAAATTTCATTAATCTCTTTAACTTCTTTTTTATTTAACAGATTCTATTCCTGCCACTAATTTTAATTCTATATGTGTCTTTCTGTTCAATTGTGTTTCTGATAAACAACACATTTTTGGTTTCTGATTTTAATCCATTATACTATCAGCTTCCATTTTATGGATGAATTTATTCCAATTATTTTCAGAATTACAAATATTCAAAAAAATTATTATTCACTATGTATTTCCGTCTAAACTATTTTTTTCTATTTATCTTTCTCTTCTTACCCTCTCCCTCCTTAAAAGTATGTTTAACTTCTAACCATCGCCTCCCATAATCTGCCACCCCTCCTTCCTTTTATCCCCTTCCCCTCCTACTTTCCTTTTGGATGAAATAGATTTCTAAACCCAAATGTGTGTGTATATGTATACACATGCGTGTGTATGTATATATATATATATATATATATACATATATATGTATATATGTATGTATGTATTCTTACCTCTTTTGAATCAATTAAGATGAAAGTGAGGTTTAAGTGTTGTACTTTCCTCAGCATTTTCCCCTCCACTGTAAAAAGCTCTTTCTTGTGTGCCTCTTTTATATGAGATAACTTTCCCCATTTTTCCACTTCTATCCTCTCCCTTTCCTAGTGCATCCCTCTTTCTTCCCCTTCTATTTTTTTATATCTAAATAAAACTTCCTCTTATACCTTATGTCTAAATAGACTCCTTCCAACTGTCCTAATAATGATAAAGACATTAGGAGTTACATGTATCATCTTCCCCAAAGGAATGTAAGTGTTTTAACTTTATTGAGCTCTTTATGATTTCGCCTTTATGTCTACCTTTTTATGTTTCTCTTGAGTCATGTTTGAATGTCAGTTTTTCTATTCATCTCTGGTCTTTTCATAAAGAATGTTCAAAAGTTCTCTATATCATTAAATGTTAATTTTCCCCCTGAAAAATTACATTCACCTTTGATGGGTAGATTATTCTTGGTTATCACCCTAGCTTCTTTGCCTTCTAAAATATCATATTCTAAACTTTCCACTTCTTTAATATAGTATTTATTAAATCTCGTGTGATTTTGACTGTGTTTCAGTGGTTTTTGAATGATTTCTTTCTGGCTACTTGAAGAATTTTTTTCTTTACCCTGAGAAATCTGAAATTTGGCTATTATATTCCTTGGGAGTTTTCATTGAGATTTCTTTCAGGAAGTGATTGGTACATTTGTTCAATTTCTATTTTACATATTAATCTAGCATATTGATATAGTTTTCCTTTATACATTCTTGAAATGTGATATCTAGTATCATTTTTGTTCATGACTTTCAGGTAGTCCAACGATTCTTAAAATTATCTCTCCTTGATCTATTTTCCAGGTCAGTTGTTTTTCCAATAAGCAGCTTTTCCCAATAAGCTATTTCACATATTCTTCTATTTTTTTACTCTTTTAATTCATTTTTTATTTTTTCTTGCTGTTTTATATAGTTATTAACTTTAATTTATCCAATTATAATTTTCAAAAATTATTTTATTCAGCAAGCTTTTTGTACCTCCCCCACCCAATTTGGCTAATTGTGCTTTGTAAAGAATTATTTTTATTAGAGGAGTTTTGTACATCTTTTGTCAAGCTTTTAATTGTCTTTTCATAACTTTCTAGCATTGTTTTCATTTCTTTCCCCAACGTTTCCTTTATCACTCTTGTATGATTTTTTAAATAATTTTTAGCTCTTTGAGGGATTCTTTTTGGGCTTATGTCAGATTCATTTTTTTTATTTAAATATTTGCTTGTAGCTGTTTCCACATTGTTGCTTCTGAATTTGTGTCTTAATCTTCCCTTCTACCATAGTAGATTTTTATGGTCAGGTTCTTTTGTTATTGTTGTTTGTTCATTTTTCTAGTCTATTTATTGACTTTGAACTTCATCTAAAAGTTGGACTCTGTTCTTAAATTAGGGTACTTTCTCAAACTTCAGACTTTTTCACACTGCTGTTTTCTGAGCTTGTTCTGCGGGATTAGAAGTTTTCAGTATTTCCAAAGTGGTGTGATCTGGGGAAATATGTGGTCATTGATGTTCCTATGCTCTGGTCCTTACCCAGGAAGGGCTCTTGCTCCCTTACAGCCACAAGCAAAACTGTTCTTCAGGGCCCCAGTTCCCTGGAGACTCCAAATGATATGTGAAATTATTCATCATGGAGACTAAGCATGTAAAACTGGGAGATTTCAACATGCTCATCTCCCAACAGAATCATAGGGGGAATTTATAGAGGGAGTTTCATACCCTCCTCCTCCTGAATTGTTGACCCACTTCATTCCATTTTTCATGCCTCTGCTATATCCATGAACTGAACGTGAATAAAAAGGAAGGGAGGAAGGAAGGAAGGAAGGAAGGAAGGAAGGAAGGAAGGAAGGAAGGAAGGAAGGAAGGAAGGAAGGAAGGAAGGAAGGAAGGAAGGAA
>NC_058132.1:396861421-396942501 GCF_016433145.1 Gracilinanus agilis
GGGAGGGAGGGAAGAAGGAAGGGAGGAAGGGAAGAAGGCAGGGAGGGAAGAAGGAAGGAAGAAAGGAAGGAGGGAAGGAAAGGAGGAACAGAGGGTGGGAGGCAGGAAGAAAGACAATCAAAACACCAACCACCAAAATAAGGTTATTTCCAAGCATCCTGCTTTCTTTCTCAGATGAAACATCCGACTTTCCTTTTCATTTTATCCTCCAGCAATCCAAACCAATTATTAAACACCAGTGGCCACCATTAGTTATGTAAATTACCACAAATTTCCAATAATGGAATAAAATGTTGTTACTATAGAAACAGACATCCTTCACTATTGAGTAAGTGATCCCACTGGGCCAGATGATGTGAACACATTGAAACACTAAGTCACAATCTTAGATTTTAATCCCCCCCACTTTGATCCCAACACAGATGACATATGTATTTGCTTTGGAAAATGACTCAAAGCTGAAAGGGCTAACTAGCATGTTAAATGACATACTTAGAGTCCAGTAAGAACTGAGTAGAATAAAACTATGGATAAAATCAAATAATGGCATTTCACAATTTAATAATATAAAAACAAAATCTTACACTTAGGCTCAAAAATGCAACGACATAAGTATGAGATGTGGAAAACTGATTAGATAACATTTCTGGTGAAAAAGATTTGGAGTTTTTAGTGGACTGCATACTCAATCTGAATCAGTCATATGAAGGGGCAGCCAAAAAAAGCTAATGGAATCTTGGTCTCCATTATTAGGCAGAGTGCTCAGGACTATCCATGTGAAAGTTCCACCATACTCTTCCCTAGTCATATCCTATATGGAATACCGTGTTCCATTCTCAATGGTCCATTTTTGTATAAATATTGTTTAACTGGAGAACTTCATAGAGTCAACAGGAACTGGAGATAAAAAACATAGCAGAGACCTGACAGTTTTCTTCAAAGATTTGAAAAATTGTCAAACGAAATAGAAGGGGATAGAGAAGAGAGGAAACAAGTATTTACTGAGTTCCTCCTATATATCAAGCACTGTGATAAGTACTTTACAAACATCTCACTTAACAAGTGAGATTACACTTTTTCTGCTTGACCACAGAGGGGAAAGTAAAAGCAAAGAATGGAAGGTGAAGAGAGACAGATTTAGACTTGAGTTAAGGAAAAACTGAGTTTTAATCTTGGTCAGACACAAACTGTGTAATCATAGACTTGTCACATTTAACCTCTGTATCCTCATCTATAAATTACAATAATAAAGATTAGCCTTTCTCTGTCATGGAGTAGTTATGAAGAAATCACTTTGCAAACCTTAAAGCACTATATAAATAGATTACTGGGTTGCTTTTCATTGTTGTTGTTTTTCATCACCCATTTCTAAAATGTAACAGAACATCATTTCCCTTATGCCTTAGGGCTCTTTGTCCTGTCAGTGGCTCTTCTCTTAACTCAGCCAAGATAGCTATTTAGCTGCTTCCAAGCATTTGGAACCTTCAGGAAGCCTCTGGCAGATTCATTTTCTGTAGCCTCTCTATCACTTAACGTTCCAACGCTCTCCAAAAACAGTTAAAGCCATACTTGGGAAAGTTTATGAGAACTCCAAGAATAAAAGCCAGCATCCTCAACTATGGAAATATACATCTAGCAACTTTTTAGCCTCAAATTCATGTTATGGAAAGTCTTTAAAATGAGGTTTACATTACTAGGCCTATATCCCAAAGAGATCAAAAAAAGGAAAGGAAAAAGACTTATTTGTACAAAAATATTTATTGTAGTTCTTTTTGTGGTAGCAAAGAATTGGACAACGAGGGGTTGTTCATCGATTGGGGAATGCCTGAACAAACTGTCATAATGATAATAGAATGTTACCATGTTGTAAAAAATGACAAGTAAGATAATTTCAGAAAAATCCAGAAAAGCTTACATGAACTAATGCAAAGAGAGCAAAAACAGAAGACTATTGTACACGCTGACAGCAATATTTCTTGATGAATAACTTTGAAAGATTTAATTATCCTCAGCAATGCAGTGATCTAAGACAATTCCAGAAACTCGATGGGAATGCCATCTGCCCTCTGAGAAAGAACTGATGGAGTCTTGATGCAAACAGAAACATACTACTTTTCATTTTCTTCTTTTTTTATTTTTTATCTCTTCCACAAAATGATTAATATAGGAAAATGTTTTACATGATTGCACATGTAAAATCTATATCAGATTACTTACCATCTGGGGGGGAGGGTGCAGGTTGGGAATGAAGGAGGGAGGATCAGACGAAAGGAAAGAATTTGGACCTCAAAACTTTTTTAAGTGAATATTAATTTTTTTTACATTTAATGAGGAAAATAAAACATTATTTTAAAAATCAGATGAAGTTTATACAATTAATGTATATTAAGAAATCACACAGTACCAATGACAAGTTTTTCACTTGTCTATGAACTCATGTAGATTGAAGTAAGCAAAACTAGAACAGTTTATAGAATGAAAACAGTATAGAGAAAAACAATTCTTAAAGACTTTAGAATCATCATCAATTCAATGACAAACAAGTCCAAAAGAAGAAAGAAGAAGGAAGATACCAATTACCCTTTGATAAGAAATGATGAATTTAAAATGAGACATAAATATTTGGGCACAGCTAATGTTTTGCTGGACTATGTAGATGTGTATTCTGAGATCTGAGATTTTGTTTTGTTTTGTTTCACTTTTTGTTCAATGAGGGGACTGGGGAAGAGAGAGGGACAAATTAACCAAAATACTTGCTACTTGAAAATTTTTTTTTTATTTTAAGAAATCATCTGCCTCAACCACTTCATTTTCAAATGAGGAAACTGAGACCAGAGAATAAATTAATTTTCCTAAAGTTACACAGTTAGTGAGAGAACCAAGATGAAAACCAAAGCAGTTAAGTGGCATAATAGTGTACTGAAGTTAGTGTGCTGGGCTTGGAATTAAAGTTATTAATTGTATGACCCTCCATATTTCACTTAATCCCTTTCATTTCACTTTTCATTTCACTTAATCCCTTAATCCCTAACCCTAACCCTTAGTTTCTCCTCTGCAAATGAGAGTATTGGCCTCAAAGAAGATCCTTTCCTGCTCTAGAGTTATAAGCCTGACTCCTTGCCTACTCCCCTATTAAGCCATCCTGCTTTTCAGCTTTTATATTACAATTTGCATTTGCCAAATATGACACAATAAGGAAAACAATAGGCCAAACTCCAACATTTGCTTTCAGCTCCAATGATTTTTGCCTCTCCAGAAGAATATCTGCAAATAGCACTGGAAACCCCAGGCAAACTTCTGAAGGAATCATCATGGAAAGCCAAGTCAATTGAAAAGCTAAAGGATCCTCAATATTTTTACACAGCTTTAGACACCACCTCCTAAGGGAAACTCTTACTGGCTCTTCCTAGTTGGTTAACTCTGAGTCTTCAATTCAATTTGTACTTATCTTTCTGTGTAAATGTTGTATCTTCTCTTCCTGAAGAATGTAAGCTTCTGGAGAGCAGAGGCTGTTTAAGATTTCATCTTTGTCTCTTCCAGATCTCAGAGAGGTACTTAGTAGGTGCTAATAAAATGGGTGTTGAATTAAATTAATTCTAGGACCTGTTCTGAAGTCACAAAAATACCATTTAGGTAGGGCTTTAAGAAGTCTCAGTAGGCACAAAGCAGTCCCTGAAACAAAGCCAAATTGTGTCTTCTGCATTCCCAAGAACAATAAATGCTTGCTCTGGACAAGATATGTTTTTTTAAAGGCACAATTAGGCAATACTATTGAGTGTGTCCTTGATCTCCACTAAATATCCAAAGTAGAGTTTCCAACCAAGTTCTCTTTTCAATCTTAGTTCCCTGTATTGTTCCATAAACCAAGGACACATTTTGTGTAAAAGGATTAAAAAATAGGGGAAGGAAAGTTGGGGTGACTCGGAGAAATGGTTCTTGCTGAAGTCTGTCTACTTTTAACTGTCAGTGAGGCTCATAGTTGTTTATCTGCTTTGGTTTCTAAAATAACCATGCATTTGTGTCAGCTGCCAAAAGTGCTCCTAAGTCTGTGTGTGGTTTGGACAAGGGAACTCATTTTAACTCGTGGCATTTTGAAATTATCCAGACCACAGGGCTGACCACCTCAGAGTACAAAGCCAATCTCTCTTCTCTTCACTTTGGACCCAAGAATGGTTGTGGCAAGATGTATTGTTCATTCTTTATTTGTGGAAACCTTGGAACTATACACACAGCTGTGATATGTCAGCTCCCAAAATAGGTCCAAAGGCCCACAAAATAAAACAACTCTATTAGCCTAATTCCATATTAAATTACAAAGAACAGAATATTTGATGGGAGAAGGAAGGAGGAAAAGGCTTACTTCAAGTATCTGTGATCAAAATCTGAAGAGAATCTGCATACAGACTTTCTCATTTTCCTTTCTTTCTCCAAGTACTTTAATTATAATTATACTAGTACACTGAGTATTCCAGACCCTTCCCTTGATAGAAAAAAGCTATAAGCTGAAAATCATCCTCCTCCCTATAATGGGGATAGTTCCTAAATTCTCTCTCCTTCTGGTAGTCTTTCAAGGCCATCTGGTTAGTTTTAGGGCATGTCTGCTTGTGCTTTTAGAACAATCAGCACTTTCCTCCTTTATTTTGTGAGTTCTGGAAAGCTGAACAGGACTGAATCCAGAAATCTCCTTTGCCACAAATGGTGAGGCAGAAAGCTTTCACAACTTACTTCTCTTGTCCTTTCAGCCTAAGAAAGGAAAGAGTCCTCTACCAACTCTATGATTTGAAGGAACAACTAGATTGCACATAGTAAGCCAGAGAGTAGAAAGTGAAAGCTATACCATGATGAGACAAAATAAAAGGGGAAGGGGGGCCACTGTTTGAGTCTAAACATCTAGTCTTCATTCATTTTTATCAAAAGAGCTACTCCTGAGAATGTGTGGGATCTAAAGCTCTTCTCAACCTGGTTCCAACCTACCTTCCCAGACTTTGCATGCCTTGTTTTCCTTCCTGTCTGCATTCTTGCTACTCCTCACACATAACAGTCAATCTTCAGTCTCCTTGCCTTTGCACTGGCTGACCCCATGCCTGGAATGCCCCCCCCTCACTCCATCTCTCAGAATTCCCCCTCTTCCTCAAAGCTCAGGTCAAGAGCAACTTTTTTTCCTAAAGCCTTTCCTGATTCTCTACCCTCTCACCTCAGCAGCTAGTGCCTTCCACTCTCCCCTCCCAAAAATACTTTGTATTTATTTTCTATAAAATTTGAATGATTATAATAACCTCTTTCTAGATAGAATTAAACTCTGAAAAGAGAAGCTAATTCATTTTTGTCTTTGATTCCCCAGAACCCAGACCCTGGCACATAGGAGGTACTTAATAAACGCTACTGATTAAGAGAAACCATTCTATTGGTATCCACCACCGGCTTTTATTTATTCAGGAACAGACAGATTTTATCAACAGTCTATAATGTCATCCCTGTGGAACTCCTCTCCCAAGCTCACAGCCTATCTATGACTTAATAGATCAGTTTTAGAGAACTGTTTGAGGCTCAGAGAGATTGCTCATGCTCACACAGCTGGTAGTGAGAGAAGTAGTATTTGAACCCAAGATCAAAAGCAAAACTGCTGCTCATTAGTCAGTCTGTCACACCTTACATGATCATAGACTTGAATCTGGAAGGAATATGAAGGCCACATCTAGGTGACTGTAGTGGATAGAGTGGGTAGGGCAGCTAGGTAGTGCAGTGGCTAGAGCTCTGGATCTGTCATCAAAAAGACTCATCATCCTCAGTTCAAATCTGGCCTCAGATATTTACTAGCTATGAGACCTTGGGCAGGTCACTTAACCCTATTTATCTCAGTTTCCTCATCTGCAAAATTAGCTAGAGAAGGAAATGGCAGACCACTCCAGTATCTTTGCTAAGAAAACCCCAAATGGGATTAAGAAAATTGGACTAACCTGACTAAACAACAAGTAGAGTACTGAGCCTGAAGTCAGGAAGACATACATTCAAATCTATACTTACTAGTTGTGTGGCCCAAGGCAAATCATTTCAATTCTATCTACTTCAGTTTCCCTACCTGTAAAAATGGGATAATAATAGTGCCTACCTCCCAGGATTGTCCTGAGGATTAAGTGAAATGATAATGGGCTTAGCACAGTGCCTAGTACATAGTAGGCACTTTATAAATGCTTCTTTATTTTATCATGGATCTAGAGTTGGAAGAGACTTCAGAGGCCAGCTAGATAGATCCCCTTATTTTATAGATGAGTTAACTGAGGCCAGAGAAGTTAAATGATTTGCCAAAGATCACTCAGTGGTCATCTACAAATTCCCCGTTTTACAGGTGAAGTACCTAAGGCCCAGAGAAGTTAAATTAGTCGATCAGTAAACATTTATTAGTCACTTTTCCTAAATGTCTGAGATTCAAAGACAGGCAAAAGACAGTCTCTGCTCTGAAAAAGGTAGTGTAATAGTGAAAACAGCCTGCAATCTACCATGTACAAACACGCTCTATACAGGATGAACAGGAAATAATCAAGAGGCAGAAGGCACTGGAACTAAGAGGGATCCAAGCAAACTGGCATTCTTGCTATTCCTCACACATAACAGTCAATCTTCCTTCCTGTAGAAGGTAGGACTTTGGCTTGGAATGGAAGGAAGCCAGGGAAGATGCCAGGAGTCAGAGGCAAGGAGGAAGAGCACTGCAGACATGGGAGGCAGCCCATGAAAATAGGAAATAGGTGTATCTTGTTCGAGGGACACAAGGAGGTCAGTATTAGTAGATAATTGGGGCAGGAGAGGATGGTGTAATGGTTAAGAAGCCTGAAAAGATAGTTGGAGAGGGGACATGTTAGGAAGGGCTTTTAACATCCAACAGGATTTTAAATTTGATTCCGGAGGTGATAGGGAATCGGTAGAGTTTAGGAGATGATATGGTTAGACCTGTGCTTTAGGAAAATCACTTTGACAGCTGAGTTGGGGGTGGACTGGAGTGAGGAAAGACTTGAGTTAGGTGGCACAGTGGATAAGAGTTCTGGACCTGGAGTCAGGAAGACTCATCTTCTTCAGTTCAAATCTGGTCTCAGATACTCCTAGCTGGGTGATTCTAGGCAAGTCACTTAACCCTGTTTGCCTCAGTTTCCTCATTTGTAAAATGAGCTAGAGAAGGAAATGGCAAACCACTCCAGTATCTTTGCCAAGAAAACCCTAAATGAGGTCACAAAGAGTCAGACACAATTACAATGACTAGAATGCTGGGCTTAAAGCCAGGACAACCTGAATTCAAATTCACTTACTACCTGTATGACCCTGGACAGATCACTGAAGCAGAAAAAACAATGAGCAGTTCGTTCTAGTATTCTAGGGGGAAAGTGATGGGAGCCTGCACTGGTTGAGGGGGGGTGTCAGGGGAGAGAAGTAGTATGTGGAAGAGACATTATAAGGTGAATTCAATAGGTTGTGGTGATAAATAACATGTGGAATAAGAGAAGGAGGTATAGAAAATGATAGCCAGGTTGTGATCATAGGGGCCTGGGAGGTAGGTACTACTAATTATTCCCATTTTGCAGATGAGGAACCTGAGGAAAACAGATTCAGTAATTTGGTCAGTCATACAACCAGTAAGTAGATAAATCTGGATTTGAACTCAGGTCTTCGTGACTCTAGGGCCACTGCTTTATGCCCTGTGCTACTTGCTGGCCTTGGAAACAGAGCTACTGATAACATGCTATAGACATTATATTATATGACTTATTACTGAATACTTAGAGTAGTATTCAGAGAGCTGGACTTGGAGTCAGGAAGACTTTGATTCAAATCCTACCCCCTGATATTTCCTAGCAATATAATTAATGGGTAAATCACCTTACCCCCTCAGTGTCCCAGGAAACTCTTTGAAACTATAAGTTATCAATGAATTGTTGATCTGAATTGCTGAGGGGTTATTTATGCTAATAGAGCCCCCACATTCATGAGATTACAGTTTCATGACAAGAACAACAACAAAGTACTGTTATTGATAAATAGAGTTTCTCAAACCAAAATAGACTTGGGGGAGATGGATATTTGAGGGGACAGGGAGGAACAAAGAAAGGGTGGTTCAATTAAAAGATAGCTGGGACCTCCTACTAGAATGATGGCATCAAATGTCATAGAGAAGCCTTACATATATTGCAACAATTATCTAAAAAATGTACAGGATTAATGATCAAGAAATACAGGGTGAAACGTTAGTAATCTTTCACTGCACACACAAAAAAAGACAAAAACAGCAGGAAGCTATAAGCACTGGGGTGGGATGTCCTGCTAGGAAAGCCAGCATGAGCTTAGAGAGACAGCTGTTAGCCTGGGAAACAACCTGGGAAGGCTCCAGGATGGGACAGAAGCTTGAAGTAGTGACCTGATCAGAGATAACCAATCACAGAACTCTAATTATAGATAATGAAACTTTTGTTGTTGTTGTTCAGTTGATTCAGGTGTGTTTTGACTGTGACCTCCATTTAAGGTTTTCTTGGCAAAGACACTGGAGTGCTTTGTCATTTCCAACTCCAGCTTATTTTATAGTTGAAGAAACTGAGGCAAATGGAGATAAGTGATTTGCCCAGGGTCACTTAGCTAATAAGCATCTGAGGTCAGATTTGATCTCAGAAAGATGAGCCTTCCTTACCCCAAGTCCTTTACTCCCAATGCACCACCTGACAGTAATATAATAAGAAAAATAAAAAGCAACTCCAATATAATAAAAAAAATAGACTGAGTCCCTTTATTTAAAAAAATTAATTCATCTGGAGGAAGAAAAGTTCAAGAATCCCAAGGGAAATGATGAAAAACAATGAGGAGAGGGACCAAGAAGTAACAGATCTTAAATTACTTATATTACAAAGTAAACTCTTTTATAAGGGTCAAATAAAAGTTGTTCAAATAGGAATACAAGATCCAAAACCATTTGAACATAGTAGCAAATGAATGATAAACTGAAGGATAATATTTATTGGGATAAAAACTTAACTATTTAACAAAAACTGCTGGCAAAACTGGAAAGCAGTCTGGCAGAAACTATGTTTAGTCTAACATTTTGTATCATATGCCGTCATAAACTCCAAATGGACACATAACTCATATAGAAAAGTCTACATCAGTGATTCCCAAAGTGGGCGCCACTGCCCCCTGGTGGGTGCTGCAGCAATCCAGGGAGGCAGTGATGGCAACAGGTGCATTTATCTTTCCTATTAATTGCTATTAAAATTTAAAAAAAAATTAATTTCCAGGGGGCTGGTAATATTTTTTTCTGGAAAGGGGGCGGTAGGCCAAAAAAGTATGGGAACTTTTGGGTCTACATCATAAATGGAAAGAAGAAAAGGAAATATATTTTACAATTATGGAAAAGTTGTTAACTCAAAAAAAATCTTTGCAATAACTTTCTCTAGTAAAGCTCTGACATCCAGCATGTATAGTGAACTGACTTAAAGACATAAAAATAAGAATCAATCTCTGATATATAAATGGACAAGAGATATGAAGAGGTGATTTTCAAAGAGAAAAACAAGTTATCAACACCAATATGAAAAAAATGCAACAAATCACAACTCCAGGATTCCACTACACATCCAACAGATTGGAAAAGATGACAATAAGGAAAATGACAATTGTTCAAGGCTCTCTGGGAAAAGAGGCAATGTTGTTCAATCTACTAAGTGGTCCTATCATTCTGGACAACAATATAGCTATATACAAAAATTCAATAAATTATGCAAACCCTTTGACCTAATAATGCTACTATGCTTGGTATATACCCCAAAGAGATCAGTAAAATATGAAAATATTAATGGCAGTGATTTTTTTTGTTGGATCAAAGAACTAGAAACTATAGGAATTTCAGTTAATGAATGACTGAAGAAATTATAGTACATGAATATAAGTAGAAGATCATTACTCATTATGAGATGACTAAGGGGACATTTTCAGAAAAACCTGGGAAGATGTGTGAAATGGTACAAAGAAAGATAAACTGAATTTTTTAAAAATGTACAATGACTACTATAGCAGACTGAAAAACAACTCTGAAAAACTTAGGCACTCTGATTACAAATTACAATGACCATGGGGCAGCTGGGTAGCTCAGTGGATTGAGAACCAGGCCTAGAGACAGGAGGTCCTAGGTTCAAATCCGGCCTCAGACACTTCCCAGCTGTGTGACCCTGGGCAGGTCACTTGACCCCCATTGCCTATCCTTACCAATCTTCCACCTATAAGTCAATACACAGAAGTTAAGGGTTTAAAATTTAAAAAAAAAATTACAATGACCAAAAACAACTTTGGAGGACTGGTAATGAAACATGTTTTTTCCTATTGTTACAAAGTTGATGAACTAGAGGTAAAGCATGAGACAAATATTATCAAGTATGGCCACTGAATGGATCTGTTTGCTATACCACCACCAACCGAATTGGAACATTGAATTGAATTGAATTGAATTGAATNAGAAAGAAAGAAAGAAAGAAAGAAAGAAAGAAAGAAAGAAGCATCAATGAAGCATTTAAAGAAAATTCCCAGAATAGACCAGAAGGTGGTTCAGAGGACAACATGGCAAAAAGTGGAACTAAGGTAATGGATTCCATATATACTTTAAAAACAACAAGTTTAGCGGAGCAATGGATATAGCAATGGACTTGGAGTCAACAAGAAGACCTGAGTTCAAACCAGTTGCAGACACCTACTAGCTGTGTGATCCTAACCAAGATATTTATCTTCCTTAAACTTTAATTTCTTAATCTGTCAAATGAAGGGTTGGATTGGTCATTAAAATTCCTTCCAGTCCCAAATCTATCCTATAATCCTAAACTATGCTTAATTAAATAAATCAAATTAATATACTTTGTAGTTTCTGATACAGTGTGTTCTTTTCATCTATATATATAGACATATATATATATATATATATAAATGTTCAGATTTGTAGGTGCTTCTCAAGAATAGAATACTGAAAAATTATGAATTAAAATTAAAAGATAAGTAGTTAGGGAAGATTATTTCTTCTAAACAAAGTATGTCTATACTTTCCAGAAGATTGAAATGTCTCCTTACCAACACATGTGGCTGGCCTGCCACTCCAAGCCTTGTTGTCCATGCATACAACTGTCCGTTCTCCTTTTAGCATGTATCCTGGGGTACAGTAGTATTCACACCGAGAGTTAAAGTATGCACCATCTACACATTTAAATCCCCCATTTGTTGGCATGGAAAGGGTAGGACATCGCTTTTCTGGAAGAGAAAATCAGATGTGGACTTTTATTTTCTATCAATTAGTGCCTCTTATACCTAAAAATTCTACCAGCATTCAGGTGAGACACTAAAATATAAGGCCAAATTAAAAACTAAGATAAATAATGTTTATGAATTTTTCCCTTGAACTTTTTTTTAGGCAAAATATGGTGTTTCATTATCATGAGCCACATTCAAATGGCAGCATGTACCTAGTTTGTTTATACTCTGACTTCTTCAGTCAAGGACAGTTTGTTATTGTTGTTGTTGATGTTTTGTCTTTGCAACCCAATCATGTTTAATAAAAGCCCCTAGTTACATACCAAGTACACAGTAGAGGCTGATTGCATATTGTTAAAAGAAAAATCATAAAGGACAAGGACAGAAGTCACAAGGGATTCAAAAAAGGAAAAATGACTCACGTTTGCATAAAACCTTGTCTGACCACCTTTTGTTTGTCTGGCAGATCAGCTGGGAAGAGCCATGCAGCTCATATCCCTTCCGACATCGAATATCACATCTTGTCCCCAAGACATTTTTGTAGTATCCTCCATGAGGCGCCCTGCAATTCACATCCCCATACTTGACTTTGATGGGAGAGCACCATGGGGTGTCTGGGAATAACAGGAAAAAGAAAGAGAAATACAATGAAGAGAAGTTTTCTAAAATGTGCTGCTACTTCACAATTACTACTAAGTTCTCCCTCCAGTGGACTCCTAAGGCACCACTTATAAGGCACTCACTATTTACTGCCTAGTAGACTGTCAGCTCCTTGAAGTCAGAAATTTCCTTTTTTTTTAAAAAAATAGTACCAGTGCCTGGCAATATGGTAGGTGATTAATAAATGTTTTTAGATTAAATTGAAAAGTACTATTAGCAATATTTCTCCCTAATTAGAGTGGAAGCTCCTTGGAGGTTTATATTTATGTGAATAAACACAAATATCTTGCATACAAAGATTATGTATTTTGGAATAATTAGATTTTAGAATCACCTAGTCCAAACTTCTCATTTTACATATAAGAAATTTGCAGAAAGGCGAGGTGGCTTTGTCCAAGGTCACACAGATAGCAATTGGCAGGAACATGATTCAAGCATAGGGTCATAGGATTTTTTTATTTGAAGCTAGAAGGAAATTTAGAAGCCATCAGGTCCAATATATTAATTTTATAAATAAAGAAACTGAGGCCTAGGGTGGTTAAGTGATTTGTCCAATGTTATAAACCTAGTAAGTAGGACTTCCTGATATCCAGTTTAGCACACTATCCACAATGGCATATTGGTTCAAACTCTGGTCTCCCTCTTCCAATTTCAGAGCTCTCTCCTACCCAATCATATTTTTGAGCCTGCTATATAGTTCCAAGTAAAGGGTTACAGTCAAAGCAGGCATTCAATAATCAATTCAATAACAAATAATATTGGCTGGTTGAGTTTTCTCTCGACATATGAAAACTTCCTCTGAAAAAAGGCTTTGTTATAAAAAGGAGACTCAGCTTTCAGCTCAAGTCATCAACTCATTTGTCTTAACTTCTTTAGAGAGTGAGAACTTCTTTAGAGCATTAATGCTAAGTCCAACAGTCATCGGTACCATAAGGTCCCTATGAGACCTTACATCGCCAAAACCTACATACAAAATACTTTCTCCAAACCTCACAGAATGAGATTTAAGGCTGGAAGGGGCAGGCTTTAGCAGTCATCTAGTTCAAGTCCCCCATTTTAAAAAGGAGAAAGGAAGTACTACAGAGACAGTGATTTGTCCAGGATTGTCCTGGACAAATTAAATCACAGATCAGGAAGGTCATTGAAAAATGAATACACAGTATTTTCCCCCCGTGGTTGTCCAAAAAGATCAGCTGACCATATAAAACCATGCCTCTGTCCTTGTGAGTTTTTCCCAAATGACAGGGGATGGAAAGGAAGAGAAAGGAAAACTAAACTATGTTAGATGTGAGCTGGGAAAATCCCTCATTGGGGAACATACTGATTCCAAATGATTTACCAAGGAAGAGGCCAAAGAGCTCATATAAACTTGCTGATCTTTGCCTTCCCTGTTTCTTATTTCAGAGCTGAGGTGTGACTCATTCATTGGCTTGGAGCACCTACGTTTTCTAAGGTATAGAGTAAGGGTGCCACCATGTGGACAGTGAATGTGTAAAGAATTCGTTTTCATTCAGGAATGACCAGAGGATCAACTTTAATATATCTACTCAGCAAGAGAAACCAAGAACCATTGTGTCCAGTATCTCCTTTAGCAGCATCAGTGCCTTACCATTCCCCTTAGCAAACACAGGCATCTCATAATATGTACCAAGTATTTACACCCGTGTCCCAAAGTCATGGCCAGTGATGAGTAATTGGACTTCCCAAGTGGGAATGGCAATTTCAGCACGTCAGGCAGAGCCAAGAGTTTGATTAAGCAAGGTCATATGTCTACACATGCAGGGTGAGTTCTCTCTTCCAGTGTTTGCAGTCTCACACAAGAAGACTTTTGTTCCACATAAGGAAAAGGTGAAGAAACTAGGGATGCTTAGCTCGAATGTGAGAACATTTTCAGGGATGTAATAGTTGTATTCCAGTATTTGAAGGTTTCTTACATATAAGAGAGATAAGATTAATTCTGTTTAGTCCCAGAAGGCTGAACAAGTTGCCTCGATAGAAGTTGCATGAAAGCAAATTTATGTTTGATTTTAAATAAAAGCTTCCAAACAAGCAGAACTATTCAAAAGGGAGACAGATGGAAAGTATAGTTCTCCTTCTTGAAGATCTTAAAGGAAATTCAAGATGATCTTGGGTATGTTAGAAGGTAATCTTTTTCCAAGTATGAACTGGTACGGTTCATTCCAACTCAAATCTGTGTTTCTGAAGTTTCACTTCTTATTTTAAATGTAGCAGGGATAGAATTTATAAGAAACAACATGGTATAATACAAAGATATCTGGTCTTAGAGTCAGAAAGACCTCAGTTTAACTCCTTAGAGCCTCTACCATATTTTATAGGTATGACCAGGTCTTTTTTAACTCTTAGTGCTCCAGGCACTGATTGTAAATTACAAAAGGGTTGCTAAGCTGCATCTGTAAAAGGTGCTTCCACACCAAAAGATCCCTATATTGATAAAATTTAGACGCAGGGTAAAGTATGGCATAAATGGCCTCTTTCTCTACTACAAATCTCAGTAGACAGGCACCTGATTAGACCAAAATTGGTAACCGCTTCTTTGTTCTTTCTTTAGAGATGGCTCAACCAAGTATGAGCTCAAGAAAGTTATAAGACCCAATTTAACTCTAACGCAGACTGGATCATGTGCTATTAGTGATAAGTACAGATTAAATGCTCTGGGAGGACCTAGAAATGAAATTATATGGAAAGCATTTCCATATCACCAGTAGCACCAAAGAAACATTGAAGAAAATTTCTACCTATCTTCATTGTTTTCCTTTTGCTTGTTTATCTCTTATAATAGTTTCTAATGGATTGAATAAAAGAATATTTCTAAAATTGCTTAGCATAGTGCCTGGCACATAGGAGGCTCTATATAACTGCTTCTTCCCTTCTCTTTCTCCTGACCCTCCAAATGAACAAATCAACTTTTATATTCTGGCCTCTCCCCTTCTACAAAGAATTTTATAAGTCTTTAAAGGAAAACTTAAAATATATCAATAAGGGGGGGTTATGACCATTGTAGGCAGGATCAACAATTTACTCCTTGTTTTTAATGCATGCTATGATATACACTTCGATTAAACTGCAAGTAAAATTATTTAAGAAGGAAAAAGTACAAGGTATGATATCCTACACTTACCCAGATATACAAACCAGAGATTTTGATGCTGTATGAACTTAGTAGGCTTCATACTTTTGGATTTACCTTCAGTTTTCCCCAGTATTGCTGGCAGCATAACATCCAAATACAATCAGCTGTTTTTCACATGCATGAAAAAAAACCCTTGGATTCTTTTTACTGCTCAAAATCCAGCTGTCAACAAATTGGCTTACTTTTTATAAGACAGATCTTTGAGATGCTCTTTTGACAAGTTACCAACATTGCAATGACAGTAATTAACATTTCAGCTGAGTGGATTGAATTCAGTTTTTCAAACTTTACTTTGGGGAAAAGTGAATTGAGAGTGCATTTACACAGAAGACTAAAAGGACTTTCTTTTAAAGCAAACACCTCATTCAGGGATAGTTTTTAAAAATTCCTGAGGCATCTATATTTTTTTCTTGGTCTTTGTATGAGAAATGGGCAAATGAGCAAGACAAAAGCTCATGGTATGAAGAGACAAATATCTATATACATATACACTCAGCAGTTTCTGGGGTTAGTATTCATTTGGACAAGTCTCCTACACCTTTTGCATCTCCACTTCCGTAGCATATGATTTGATGTTAGGAATGATTATAGCCCCATGGGATACTCTAAGACTCTCAATCATTAAGGAAAGATTCAATTATTTTAACACACTGTATTTGCTAAGCACACAGATGTGCACCAATTAATTTTAAATTTTCAATAACAAGAGTTCCAATAACCACAAGAAAGTTTTGTTTTTAAAGCCTAGTTAATTAACAGTAGCTATAATAACAACAACAAAAGGTTTTGTTTTTTACCTCAGTTAATTAGGGAATGCAATTAAACAGAACAGTCCATCTACCCCCCACCCAGGCTTACTGGATTTCTAATGTTTTCCTATCACCCACCCACCATTTCAAATCTGTCTTAGAAAAATGTTTTCGTATAAGGAAAGATTTTTTTTGCATTGTTTTGTATCAGATTTTAGCTTTATTTAGTATAAGGTTATTTACAGTGAGGATAGTTTCTCAACTAATGAGGATAGACAAATATTCTCTGACATAATGGAGAGTCGCTAGGGGCATTGACTAGTTATGTGATTTACACAAGGCCACACAGACAGATGTGGCGGGGGTAGGAGGGGTGGAGGTTAGGGCAGATGGGACAGAAGCAGGATTTGAACCCAAGTTTTCCTAACTCTCCAGCTCTCTATATCTACCATGCCATACTTCATCCCAAAGTTGTTAGATTTTTTTTCCCCAAATACATTTCAATCTATTTGAAACCTTGTGAAATCCCAACATGTGAGGTTTTACTTGTTTTGGAGCTAGCATAAGCTACTCTAATTGCCCAAAGAATTCAGATTTAGCAGAACAATCCAATACTGTCTTCTTGCCAAAGCATGGACAAGTTCCCTGGGGAAAATGCCATGGTGGAACTTTATTCACTAATTTTCTTCAAATTATTCCTAAAGGAGAAAAGTCAATTTCGGAATGAAAGCCCATATATGACTTAGTTCCAGGTTTCCCTGAAGTTTAAATAAAAATAGCAAGTAATTCCCTTTATCAAATATACTTACCTCGTCTGGGTAGTGGGGTGGAGGAGGATTTAGGAATCTGGAGCTTCCTGAATTGTTTCTCTAATTTAAGGAGAGTCTGGTTATTTTCCAGGTTACATTTCAGGGGCTAAGATTGAATATAAGCTCCCCAAAGCCAAGAACTTGTTTTGTTTTCCTCTTTGTAACTCCAAAGCCTAGCACAGTGCCTGGCACACAATAGCTGATTCAAAATTGCTTGTTGGTTGGTTGACTGATTAATAAGCCAGCATTCTCAACCAACTTCTGAAAATCAAGCTTTCTCATTCTCAGTGCCTTTGACTTGCACCACTTCCAGATTCCATTTTCCCAACTTACTGTTGACCATTCCCAGGAGAACATGGGAATCAGAGAAAGACCCTCATGCCCCCAGCTTGATTTTCATTTCTATTAGCCACAGACACTCCTGGTGGTGAAGAAAAAAAAATTAATCAGGAGAATAAAATGATCAGAATGTGAGGAACACCTTGAGTATTGTCCTCTCACTTAGGCAGGCATGTCACCAAAACCTGAGCATGCCCTCTGGTCACTTTATTTCAGTCAGCTCAGAAGGGAGGAAAGAACGTTCCTGGCATGAGCAGCACGCCATTAGCATACAAGCAAAGCATTCACCTTTCTGTATAGGATATGTATATACATCTTCATCATCTTCTAATGGTGAGTATCCCGATCCTAAAATAAAACAAAAGAAGTAGGAGGAAAACTACAGGAAGAAAAGCCATATGATATATATATTTACATATATACATATATTTCATTTTAAAAGCAATGCTTTGGCATCATTCATGCAGGGAATATTAGAGTACAGAGCCAGGAGCAAAAGCTTTGGTGGCCACCGTGCTAGTCTTCTGTCAGAGCCCATATGAATGAGACTCAAGTTGTTCTGATGTGACCACATGCCTATTGCAATTCTGGATTCAGTAGAGAAAAAGACTGAGAGAGACAGATCCACTTGAAAAGGATTCCAGTGTATACAGTTTACATGCCAATGAGATGCAGTAAAATATCTCTGTGCCAACCCACTGCTCCTCTAGAATTAAAAGAAGTCTCTAGGAACAGAGGGTGCTTATGTTACCTGAAAATTGGCATATCTTATGAAATGAGTATGGGTGGAGAACAGAAAAAGGGATTGAATTTCTTAGCTTGAATGTTAAAAAGCATTCAGAATAAGTTGCACTGCTGTCTACAGCAATTTAGAGAACCTAAGAGAATGTACATGTGTGTTTTTATGTGTGTATTCAGTTTCTCTAAATTGCTGTGTATGTATATATACATATATGTATATTTGTATACACACAGACATATATACTTTTAATTCTTTTAATTCTCTGTTAATATGTTTATATGCATATATAGGTATATTTATACACATGCATATACATATGTGTATACATACATATATTTACATATATGTATATAAAACTTTTTTAAACTTCTGACAAAGGGAAATTCATAGTTAAAGTCCTTGACAATTTTTTTATCACAATAATATTGTGTGGGGAGATGAGGGTGAGAAAATATTTATTTCCTTTCTTTTTTCTTTTCTCTCTCATTCATTTTTGTTTGCTTTTATAGAACAATTCATTTGGAATTTGGGACTGTATCATTTGAAAAATATTTGAAAGTAAACCCCAGGAAGTGGAGGATTCTTAAATTTCCAAGCTATTTTAGATCTCTAATTTCACAGAGATCATCCTGGTCACATGGGTAACTTCACCCTCTAGTTTTCCTACACTGATCACTGGTGTTTACTTTGTCCACATTCTGATCATCATTAACAACAAGAAATGCCTTCCACACTGCACCATGTAAGATGATTCTTTAACAGCATGGTTATTGCATCCCTTTCTGAGTCTAAGGGATGGACCCTCTTGTTCATCTTCCATGTCCATTTCAACTTTAGATGCAAATGGAATGGTTTGGAAGAGAGAAAGAGAGTCATAGAAGCTGATGTAGAAATTGTGTCACACATTTCCCCTGCAGGGATAGGAGGAGATGTGGCAATTCCTAGTCCTAACTTCCCATAGCTCTCATCTTTCCCATTTGACCTAGCTACCTTGAACTAAGGATGGTTAGAGATTTCAAAATGGTCATTATGCCACATCAGAAAATGAACAAGCATTCCAAGAAAGTCCAACAATCCTCATTCATAGGGAAATCACTTTGTGGGAAATTTCAGAAACAGTCCAGAACCACCTCCTCTCCAACATATATTACCTTAGTAGTTAAATCTATACCACTGACCCCAGTGGCAAAGGGAATATAGAATTTTCCACACTATGAGACTAATTTATAAATTCTAAACCAGAAACTCATGTGGCAAATATATCTCCTGATACCTCCATAAATATTGTTGTTTAGTTGTTTTCAGTAGTGTCTTCATCACCCCATTTGTAGTTTTCTTGGCAAAGATACTGGAGGGTTTTGCCATTTCCTTCTCCAGCTCATGTTACAGATGAGGAAACTGAGGACAAAAGGATTAAGTGATTTGCCCAAGGTCACACAGCTAGTAAGTATCTGAGTCTAGATTTTAATTCAGGTCTATCTCCTACTCCAATTCCTATACTCTATTCATGACACTATAGTAGTAAAGAAAATTCAAATTCAGTTTTCAGAGATTGGGACTCCTATTCACTTCCATTGTTTGGCTGCAAAACAGATAACCATTAGGTACAAGGCCTTACTCTGCAGGATATCTGTGTTTTAAAAAATTAAAATCAATGAATATAAAAAGACAAATAGTATAATTCAGATTTTTTGTAGGATCTAATTCTCCATTCCCCAGGAAAGACCCACAAGCCAATGCTTTTGTTTTGTTTAGGAATCCATGCTGAAAGGGGAAAAAAAAACCTTGTGAGAGAAGAATATAGCATTTTAAAGTTTGGGGTATACCCCTAGGTGTTCATAAATAGCTCCCCTGATTTCCATAAAAATGAATTATTCATATAACCATACTCAGACTTAAGTACATTTGCTTCCTAGTGGCATCAAGGTTAAAGATATTATAAGACAATATCTGTACAAGTTTTATTTTAAAATGCCAGATGTCTGCTCAAAGAAAGAAAAATTGAGACAGTGAAGTTTAAGTAGTCAATGAAAGTGCTCACAACAATTTTAAAACCATATGGGTCCAACAGATGTTATCAATAGCCACTGTTACTTTGGCACCAAGATTTTTTATTTTCCCTAAAGAAATAAACAAAGCCTTTCCTTTTTCACAAATGTCATCACCTAGCCATCCCAATAATTTTCTCATTCTTTAAATGGAACCTACTGAAAAGTTTCCAGGTGTCTGAATCTAGAAATCATGGAGCTCTTGGCCCACAGGTGCACTTATGAACTAATCCATTTGTACTATATAATGTTCAGGAATAAGGCCATAGCAATACAAGATGGAGAACTCCACTTATGGAACTCTCTTTCCATTGGGTCAACATTTGTATTGGTTAAGGTTTTTTAAATTATATATTTATTTAATTTAATTACCTTGAACTGTAGATTCAATGAACTTTTGGAAGAAATGCCATACAAAGCTAAAATTATTTCTAATGTATAGTGCCTGTCACATAATAAGAAATTAATAAAAGCTTATTGATTTGATTTAGTGATTTTAGGTATAAAGAATACACCCAGAAGAAAAAAATAAAAGTCTTTACCTCCTAATTTCTCAACAGTAGAAGCAGGAAACTTCAAAAATCTGGGTTTTGTCTTTCCTCTGAAATTCTTTCAGTTGTCTGTGCTCTTTTATTGGTAACTATGCAGTGTTCTTTTAAACTAATAACCATCTTTTTATACATCTCCCAAACTAGGTTTTAAACTCCCCAATGGAAAAGACCAGGTCTTGATATTTCCCAAAAGGCCTGCACAGGACAAACATTGCAAACCCAGCATATCCAAAAGAGAATTTTCTCTCCAAACCTACCTCTCTTCTAAACATTCATATTTTGATTGATAGCACTTCTAGTTTCAGTCTTTGAAACTCAAGACTTTAGCATAATCCTTGTCTCTTCATTAGATTGTGAATTTCTTGAGGGTAGGGACTGTTGTTTCTCTCTCTACCATATCTCTCAAATCTGACTCCTTTTTTTATTTGCAAAGCTAGCACTCTATTTCAATACCCCTCACTTGGAATATTGCAACAACCTCAAATCTCTCCAGCTCCAATCTAACCTTCAAGCAACAACCAGTGGTTTTCCTCAGGTGCAATATCATACTCAATGTACTCTAGAGGTTCCCTTTTATCTCTAGAATAACATGTAAATTTCTTTGTTGGGCTTTTAATGCTCTCCACAATGTGACCCCCCTCCTATCTTTCCAATCTCGTTATTATATAGAACTCCTCTTTGCAAACTCTATAATCTTCAAAGTAGCCTTCTCTGTTCCCCATACATGGCATTCCACTGCCTACCTCTACACAGTTTTTGCATTGGCTATGCCTAGAATGTATTTCTGCCTCATCTTTACCTCATAGAATTTCTCTCTTTTTCAAGACAGAACAAGCACCACCTTGTCTCCATTCTCATTTTTTACTTTCCAATTCTCCTTTATGTGTTATCTTCTCCCTTGAGGATAGGGACTGTCCTTTTTTGCTTGCATCTGAAACCCTAGGGCTTAGCACAGGGCTTGAAGCAGAGTAAGCATTTAACAAATCTATCTGATCACTCCAACAGCAAGTGCCTTAATTACCTTGTATTTAGCTCTTTGTACTTATTCTGTATGTACTTGTTTTTGTATACATCATCTCCCTGGACTGAATATAAGCTCCATGAGAATAGGAATTAGTTCATTTCAATTGATTGTAGGATTATAAATGATATGAAGTGAAGGGGTCTAGGCAAGATGGAGAAGTAATCGGAAATATCATAGCCTGGAAGAATAAACAAACAAACAAGCAAACAATCTCACTCTAAAAAGGTATTATGGTGGCAGGAAAGTTGAAGACACAAATGCTTAAAAGAATGACTCCAAACTATCTATAAACAAAGCCTCAAAGAATAACACAGCTCAATCACAAATTCAACTCAAATTTATGGATAAAATAAAGCACTAATTTTTAGAGTTTAAAATATTTCCATAAATGAAATGAGAGCACTTGAAGGGAAAACGGAAAAGAAATGAGAGCTATAGAAGAAAGAATTGAACAGCTTGTCACAAGAAAAACAAAGCTTTGCCTAAGCAAAAATAAATAAATAAATAAATAAAGCAGACCAAATAGAAGCCAATTGCTCCATGAGACACAATAAGGACTAATAAAACAAAGTCATAAGGCTGGAAAAACAACTGACCTAGAAGAGAATTCAAGGAGAAAATATTGAAGAATCACTGGACTCTTTGAATGCCATGATTTTTTTTAAAAGCCTAGATAGATATCATTAAAATTTCTGGGAATATCATAGCCAAAATCCAAAGTTTCCAAATTAATGAAAAAATTCTGCAAGCAGCCAGAAAGAATTCAAATACCAAGGAACCACAATTCCACAATTTAGCCATCACCAATATAAAAAGAGAATTGGAAATATGGTATTTCAGAAATCAAAAGGTATGGGTTTATATTCAAGAATAACTTACCTAGCAAAACTGAGTGAAAATGCTACAGGGGAAAAACAGATTTTTAATGAAATAGAGACCTTCCAAGCATTCCTGATGAAAAGACCAGAGTTGCATAGAAACTTTGAAGTTCAAACACAAAAGTGAGGAGAAACATAAAAAAGGTAAACATGAATGAACAAGGGACTAAACAAGGATAAACTGCTTACATTTGAAAATGAGGAAATGACACATGTGTTTTCTCTGAACCCTCTCATTGTCAAGGGTCATAGATGAGGTCTAATTAGACAGAGGCATGGGAGTGATTCTGTGATGTCTCAGTGATGTTAACAGAAAAATGGAAAGAGAGGGGAAGAAGAATATATTAGGAGTCAGGGTCAGGAAAAATCATCTCCCATAATTAGGGTGCACAAGTAGAAATCTATGCAAACAAAGAAAAGCAGGTAAGGGATGCAGCTGACACTTAGCAGACCGAAAAATGCTTCAACTTAACAGACATTTATGAAATGTACTGTGTGCAGAATGTTGTACTTGATGCAAGGGGAAGAAGACACAAAGTTTAGCTAAAACATTATCCCTGTGATTATGGAGTCAGTCTCGTGGGGGTAGGGGAATGGGGAAGGTATGACACAAATAATATAAAATATTACATGACATGTAAGAAAGAGGTGAGAATGCTTGAAAAGAAAACTTAGTGAGATAACTGTCAAATTAATAAGTGTTTATTATGGACCTGTGGTGTGTTAGGTGTTGTGCTAAGATTAGCTGCAGATGCAAAGAAAGCACAAACAGTTCCTGCCTTCAAGGAATTCACAATCTAATGGGGGAGACAACATACAAATAGCTATGGTCTAACAAGATATATTTCACAAGATAAATTGAAGGGAATCCCAAAGGAAAAGTACTGGCATTAAGGGTCATCTTGAAAGGTATTATTTGATCTGAGATTTGAAGAATGAATAGTTAGGATTTAGGCACAGAGTAGGAGAAGGCATCCTAGATGGAAGAAACAATGTCAGCAAAGGCACAGAAAGTCAAAAGTACAGAAATGTTCCAGGAATGTCAGTATAGTTTAGTCTGACTGTAGCATAGAAAATGTGAAAGTGTTAGGGATAATAATAAAATAATAATAGCTAATGTTTATATAGGACTATAAGGTTTGCAAAACACTTTTACAAATACAATTTCATTTTACCATCATAAATACTCTGGGTCATAGATGCTATTATTATTCCCATTTCACATATGAAAAAACTGAAGCAGGCAGAAGTTAAATGATTTGTACAGAGTCACAATGCTAGTATACATCTGAGGTCAGATTTTAATTCAAATCTTCCTGATACCAAGTCTAGTGCTCTTTAAAAATAATTAACATTTATATAATGCTTATTATGTTCTAGTGACTGTACTAATTGCTTTATAATTATTATCCTATTTGATTTTAACAATAACTTTGGGATTCTCATTTTACAGATATTGAAACTGAGGCAAATAGGCATTAAATAATTTGTTCTGGCTCACCTAGCTAATAAGTGTATGAAGCTATATTTGAATTCATGTCTTCTGGATTCCAGATCTGGTACTCATCTAAGGTACTACCTACCTGCCTTAGAAAAGTGGATCAAAAGGAGAATCTTTTTTTAGGATTAAGTAAACCAGCTTGTGAGTATATCTGTAGGTAGAATGGAAGGATCCATGGAGAATTAGGAGCAAGATCCCAGAGAAGGGAAGAACACATGGAATCCAAGACAATGCTGATACATTAGCATCCATCAGTAAGCTGTAAGAACAGTTCCTTTCTGTGGGACTAAAAGAAGGGAGAATGCAAATAAGGACACAGAAATGTGGAGGAAAAGAGGAAGGAAGTCAAGGGAGCTAAAGTAAAATGTCCTTAATCTCAGAAGCTAAATCAAAAATTATAAGTGCAGGAGATATTAAGTTCAATTAATTATTTATAGGAGAAGACCCTGGAGCCTATAGATGTGAGACAACTAACTATACAATGTTGCCTCAGCTAGGCTGTAAGCCTTTCAGGTGCAGAAGCAATGTCTTCATAACTAATGAAGCATCCAAGCCACAGCAGACTGTCCATAAAATGTGATTAACAGAAAGATTTCTGTATAATAACTGGGATAGCTGCCTCAATAAGTTTCTCTAGTATCTCAGAATGAAACTCTGCTCCTTGCTAAAGGCAGCATTTAAGCAAGTTCTGTGGTTATAATTCAAAAAGAAACCCAAGTGGAGCTATAGTTAGGACATTGGTCTTGGCCGTTGACCAGCCCTGTCATTGTGCTAAGTTCTTGCAAACTGAACCACAAAATTCAGGGAAGAGAGAAACTGAAAAAAGTAACACAGCGGAATCATACAGCAAAAATAGTAGTGGGCAAGCCTTTAATTGCATATCTGTAGAACAACATTTTAATATAGTAGATTACAAGTCTGAAAGAATAAGCAACAGTGAATGAAACTGCCTCCAGGAAATGGCCATAACCCTGACATCACTATAGTGCTGGCAATTACATCTGAAGATTATAGAGTTCTTACTGATTTGGGACCCCATGGTACAGTAGAAAGAACATAAGATTGGGTGCCATCAGAAGTCCTGTTCTGGTGTTCAAATCCTGACCCTGCTACCAGTGACTCAAGAAACTTCAGACAATTCACTTAACCTATGGGCTAATTTTTGGTACTCAGTTCCACATAATCTCAAAGTTGGGAGTGAGTCAGAGCACGACTAATACAAATCATACCTAAACAAGAATTCCTTCTAAAATTTACCAAAAATTTGGTCAGCCAACTTTTGTTTAGAGATAACCAGTAAGGGGGAATTCACTACCTCCTGGGAGAGCCCATTCCACTACTGGACAATACTAATCATTAGGAAGTGTATGTGGTTGCTTTTACCTTTATGAAGATTATGCAGTCATCCAGGGAAGAATAAAGAAAAGAAAAAAGAATTAAATGAAACTGATTCAAACTTTTTCAATAAGAATCTAGCAAAAAAATCTATTGAAACACATCTCCCATTCCTTTTGATTGGCAATAACTGATTTCAATGACCAGGTCTTTAAAGTACAGTACAAAGACTTCCTCAAACAAGATTCAGGGCCAAAAATGACTCCATCTAGAGTACCTTAAAATTCAGCTGTTCCAGCCAGTGCCAAACTGTAAAAGTTCTACAAAATTCGATTATCTATTATGACTCCCCAAAGTACTTAACAGTTTCCTTTCAGTAGTCATACTGAATAAGCCAGGATGAAAGGACCTATTGTTCATGAAATTTATTTTAATATCTTTTGGAGCCTTTTACACCTAATTTCCATGTCTTCCAAATTCTTAAGGCTTTATCTAATTTAAGTTTTCAGATTATTTAGTGCCTTTTCCCTTCTCTTCCCCATCTATATTTTTTCTGTTGTAGGATATTCCTCTAGCCAAGAACAAAATTTCATTGTTGTGATATCCTAAAAATGTTCTAATTGTAATTTATTTCCAGACCTACATTTAATAGTTATCTATTCATATCAAAATCTTTTTTAAAAAGTGCAAACTCCCTAATAAAGAAATATAGCTCCCCAAAATTATGACCAACTACGATTTATATCAGAGATACAAGGATAGTTCAATATTTTGAAAACAATTAACATAATTAATCACATTAAAACTAAAAAGATATCAAAACACATGATTATATCAACAGACACAAAAGAAAGCCTTTGACAAAGTACAACACTCATTTATACTAAAAAAAAAACTGTCAAAACTTAGCCTAGAAAAGCCATTTTTAATAAGATAAAAATACCTAAAATAAAAATCTAGAATTAGATAGATATATAAAATGGGTAAAACACCAGAATTTTCTTAGTATATACAGGAATAAGGTAGGGATTTCCCTTTTACCTATTGTTATTTGGCATAGGTCTAAATATCCCAGTAATAACAATAAGAGAAAGAAATGAAGAGTATAAAGGTAAGTAAAAACTAGCCTTATTTGGTGACAATGATCTCCTCTATTTCCAAAACTGACCATAGCCAATCATCAATTAAAATTGGACAATAGCTTTAGCATAGAAACAGGATTTTTAAAAAACCCACAGAAGTTAGCAGTTTTTCTAGACAAGAAGTTTTTACTTAACCTCAAGCCTAAATGGGGTTTTTTTTGTTTGTTTTGTTTTTTGCAACTGTGACTCATGGTTCTTGGCCCTGCCCTCTAGAAACAAGAACAATAAGTCCCTTCCCTCTACTACATCATAGCATTTCTAATACTTGAAGAGTATTCAAAGCATAATTCCTAAGTTTCTCTGATAAAGGATTCATCTCTCAAATATATAGAGAACTGAGTCAAATCTCTAACACTACGAGTCATTCCCCAATTAACAAATGGTCAAAGGATATGAATAGGCAATTTTCAAGTGAAAATTAAAGCTATCTATAGTCATATAAAAATGTTCTAAATAACTACTGATTAGAAAGATAAAAGCCAAAACAACTCTGAGGTACCACTTCACACCTATTGGGTTGCCTAATATGACAGAAAAGAAAAATGGCAAATGTTGGAGGCGGGATATGGCAAAATTGGGACACTAATGCACCACTGGTGAAGTCATGAACTTATCCAATAATTCTGGAGAAAAATTTGGAACTATGTCTAAAGGGCTATTAAACTGTGCATACTCTTTGATTCAGCTGTTTGTATCCCAAAGAGATAAAAGAAAAAATAACACATGTACAAAAATATTTATAGCAGCTTTTTTGTAATGGCAAATAATTGGACATTGAAGGGATGCCTGTCAATTGGGGAAAGGCTGAACAAGTTGTGATATATGATTGTGATGGAATACGAAGAAAGATGAACAGGATGCTTTCAGAAAAACTAGGAAGATTTACATGAGCTGATGCAAAATGAGGTGATCAGTAACAACAATATTGTACAATAATGAACTGAGAATGACTTAGAGATTCTCAACAATACAAAGATCCAATACAATTCTGAAGGACTTACGATGAAAAATAATATCTTCATGAAAGAACTGATGGAATCTGAATGCAGATCAAAGCCTATTGGGGTTTTTTTTGCCTGTGTTATTTTTCTTCAGTTTTTTTTTCTGTGTTTTCTTTCACATGGCTTATATGGAAATATGTTTTGCATGACTGCAGATGTATAATCTTTATCAAACTGCTTTCCTTTTCAATGAATGAGGAGGCAATGAAGGTGAGAAAGAAATTGCAACAAAAGGGTTAAAATTGTTTTTATATGTAATAGAAAAACAAAATATTTACATTTAATTTTTTAAAAATACAATTACTATCATTTCTCTACAGTAAAGAGTAAGCATCCTTCTTGAAGAAGTTCAGGAATTCTGTCATATTCATTTACTAATGAGTAGTCTCTCAAAGTGTGGTCTTCATTCTATATACAGGTGAGGGGGTCTAATGAAAATATTAAAAAAAAGAATATCATTGGAACAGAATAGTCATTCTCTTCCAAATCTCTCCTCTCCCAGGAATCTAATCAGACATTTTCTCAAGCCTCTCCAATTATTAAAACTCCTTCAAATTTGTGTTCCTATCAACTATGCTTTCCTGTGAGCTCACATCAGATCTATAAACATGGAAAATAAACTCAGGGGATAAGTTCACAATCCATTTTCCACAGCATATATCATTGGATTCTCATAAATCGGTGAGATACAAACGCAAGTATTATCTCACAAAATAATGGAGGCCCAGAGGAGTCAAATGATTTGGTCTACATCATATCAGTAGCAAGGAAACATCATTTTTCCGTAATACCAACATTCCTGCCTAAATGTGGAGAGTGAGTAAGACTACTCTAAACTGTGTCCACCTCACATCAGATATTTAGATGTAAAACAGGAAGAATAGAATTTTGGTCTATTGAAGGTCCAAATAAAAATAGTGAACCCTTATGTGGTAGTTGGAGGCTGGCAAGATACTTTGCTTATTTTATCTCATTTGATTTTTACAACAACCTTGAAAACAGGAACTATATCGGGTTATTTCTTTTTACAGATGAGGAAATTGAGCCTCGAAAGCTTAACATACTTTCTTAGGTTACATAAATATTTGAACTCGGGTCTTATTGACTTTAAATCCAGAATACTCTATGCAGTTACTACTTGGAGAAAGCATCTTTGATGGCGATAATGAAATAGGATCTTGAGCAAAATAAGTTATCAATGCATGACCACACAAGTCTCCTAGGATAATAACTCTAGACCATGTTTCTTAGGCCATTGAATGAAGTAAGCTCAGATATGTGAATGAAGTTTTAAAGCAATTAATATTGTTAATGAACTGACTTTCTTTCTGCTCCTTTAAAAAGTCAAATAGTCTTCTTTAGAAAACTGGCAACTTGCCAATTTTCACTTAACCATGAAATCTTGGATGGGATAAGTTGGCTCCTTGAGAATAATGTAGTTTATTAATTGGCAAAAGGTTACATAAGGAACTCTCTCCTCAATTTGGTTTAGTTGAATAAATTTCCAATAATTAAAAAGAACTAACTTAGAAAAATCATCTTAAAAGACAAAAAATCAAACAATGAACATTTAAAACAAAAATCTGACTAGCCCTTATAACATAAGGGGAGTTGGGAGTAGAGGGGAAAGTATCTCAGACAGGGATAACAGAGAACACCTTGGCAACAAAATGGTGGAAAGAAAAATCATTAAAGAGATAGAAAAAAAACAAGCAAGGGATAGCTCATGTTACTATGGGAAGTTCCAAAACTGATAGCTCCAAGTATCATTGATTTGATAATGAATTAACACACAACCTTACCAGCAATGCTTATTTTTCATGTTTGATGGACAAGCAATTATTACATTGGATCTGTGATCTCACTGACATATTTCCTCCAATGATGTATAACTACTTCATGTTTGCTCATTCTGTGCTCTCCTGTCTATGTCTTCCCATAAGCTTGCCATAGGAGATCCATATAAAATTAGGGAGATGAGGTCCTCACACTTTTCTTCTGAGATTTGGCTTTCCTTATCTTACCAAGGAAGGCAGTACAAGTAACTACTCCCAGGTCTGACCCTGCCTCTCATAAGTATGAAAACTTTGACTTCTTTCATTTTTGATTTATACTAGGCAGCCAGCTTCTCAGTGTCATCATATCATTGCCAGATAATATCAATACTCAATGAACTTTAGCCCTTCTGCAGCTCAGAACTCTCATGTTCAAGTGAATCACCAGCCTTAGCTTCTCTGTCAGCAAAGTACAAATGTGTATCACCATCCCTAGCCCTTCTTTGTATTCTTTTATATTTTTAATTTTTATTAATTTGTTAGTTAATTTAGGATATTTTTCCAGTGTTACATGATTCATGTTCTTTTCCTCCCCTCTTCTCTCCCCACTCCCTGAGTTGACGAGCAATTCCACTGGGTTATACATGTACCATTGTTCAAAACCTATTTCTACATTATTAATATTTGCAATAGAGTGATCATTAAACTGTACTATAAAGCAGCGGTCATCAAAACAATATAATACTGGCTAAGAGATAGATGGGTGGATCAATGGAATAGATGTGGGGTAAATGACCTCAGCAAGATAGTGTACATAAACCCAAAGATCCTAGCTTTTAGGATAAGAACCCACTATTTGACAAAAACCGCTGAGAAAATTGGAAAACAGTATGGGAGAAACTAGGTTTAGATCAACATCTCACACTCTACACCAAGATAAATTCAGAATGGGTGAATGACTTAAATATAAAAAGGGAAATAATTATAAGCAAATTAGGTAAACATAGAATAGTTTACCTGTCAGATCTATGAGAAAGGAAAGATTTTAAGATCAAGCAAGATATAGAGAATATTACAAAATGTAAAATGAATAATTTTGATTACATTAAATTAAAAAGGTTTTATTCAAACAAAACCAATGCAAACAAACTTAGAAGGGAAGCAACAAATGGGGAAAAATTTATAACAAAAACCTCTGACAAAGGTCTAATTTCTCAAAAAAATTTTTTAAACCCTTACCTTCCGTCTTGAAGTCAATACTGTGCATTGGCTCCAAGGCAGAAGAGTGGTAAGGGTGGGCAATGGGGGTCAAGTGACTTGCCCAGGGTCACACAGCTGGGAAGTGTCTGAGGCCGGATTTGAACCTAGGACCTCCCATCTCTAGGTCTGGCTCTCAATCCACTGAGCTACCCAGCTGCCCCCTAATTTCTCAAATTTTAAGGAGCTAAATCAATTGTACAAAAAAAACCAAGCCATTCCCCAATTGACAAATGGGCAAGGGACATGAATAAGCAGTTTTCAGATAAAGAAATCAAAACTATCAATAAACACATGAAAAAGTACTCTAAATCTCTAATAATTAGAGAAATGCAAATCAAAACAACTCTAAGGTACCACCTCACGACTAGCAGATGGGCCAATATGATAGCAAAGGAAAATAATAAATGTTGGAAAGGTTGTGGCAAAATTGGGACATTAATACACTGCTGATGGAGATGTGAATTGAGCTTTGTATTCTCTTGATATCACTAGGATACAATCAGTTAGATAACTGTTAGGAGGAATATCTACCAGCATCCCTCACCACATGGGTAAGGCTAGGACTTTTTCTTAAAAGGGATTAAAACTTGATCTGAAGATTATATTGGGAATGAGACAGCTGGGTGGTCTAGTCCTTGTTCAAATATGATCTTAGACAATTCCCAACTGTGTGACCCTGGGCAAGTAACTTAACCCCCATTGCCTCACCTTTACCACTCCTCTGCCTTAGAACCAATATACAGTATTGATTTTAAGACAGAAAGTAAGAGTTTTGTTGGGTTTTTTTAAAGACTTAATTGGAGGCACAGCTGGGTGACTCAGTGGATTGAAACCCAGACCTAGAAATAGGAGTTCCTGGGTTAAAATCTGATTTCAGGCACTTCCTAAGTGTGTGACTCCAGTCAGGTCATTTAACTCCCATTGCCCAACCCTTAACACTCTTCTGCCTTAGAATAGCATTGATAGGGCAGCTGGGTAGCTCAGTGGAGTGAGAGTCAGGCCTAGAGACAGGAGGTCCTAGGTTCAAACCCGGCCTCAGCCACTTCCCAGCTGTGTGACCCTGGGCAAGTCACTTGACCCCCATTGCCCACCCTTACCAATCTTTCACCTATGAGACAATACACCGAAGTACAAGGGTTTAAAAAAAAAAGAATAGCATTGATACTAAGACAGAAGGAAAGAATTTTAAAAAAAGAATTAATTGGCTCAGAGGAATTACGGCTAAAGTCATTAGTAGCAGCTACTGGTAAACTGAATACAAAAAGCCATGAGACACTCCTGGTATGCTTGACTAAATGCCCACAATTTGGCCATGGACAACACTGAACTGAATGTAGTTCAAAGAACTAGGTATTCTCACTGTCTGGTCTTGTTGACTATCTTTCCCCTGCTATGGTCAAATAAATCTCTTTTGGATAAATTCAGATCTTTTACTACTGTTTCATTTTATTCCAATATTAAGTTAAACTACCAGAAAACTAACCTGTCAGGACTTTCCTCCAATATCAGCTCATCTATTTTATTCCTATGTTTCATTGATGACATCTTCCATGCATTCAAATGTAAGTTAGAAATGAAAATCTTCCAAAAAGACAAGGGAATGTGGAGAACCAGTTGGAAGCCTGAAAAAGATGATATAAAGCTAACTTCTCAACTAATGCTAGGTTTCTAAGTTATCTATAAGAGAAAGACCTTCAAGCAGAAAGGCATAGAAGAGCTATGAAGAGGAGTTTAAAGCTCAATGTGAATGAAGAGATGGTAAGAAAACCTTTGTTCGCCAAAAGATAAGTGGTCTAAGTGATATAAACAAACCATTGCCAGAAGAACTGCAAATAATTAACAACTATATGCCCCAAATCATTAATAATAAGAAAACTGAAAACATAGCAATTCATACCCAGTAAATCAGCAGAGATGACAGAAGATGGGAATAGTCAAAGCTGGATGGAATAGAAAGAAGTACAATAGTGCATTGGTTATGGAGCTACGCTTTAGTTGAACCATTTTAAAAAATAATTTGTAATTATGCAAATAAAGTGACTAAAATCCTCCAATCCTTGGATCCAGAGATTCTACTACCAGGCAAGGAGGTCATATAATAAGAAGAGGGTCCACAAGTATACCAACATATTTGTAGCAACACTTTTTGTGACATCAAAGAATTATAAATAAAATATATTTTTCTTGATTGGGGAATGTCCAAGCTAACTGTGATACATAAATCTAATGGAATATTACTGGACTTTCAAAACAATGAATATTGTGAATTGAGGGAAGCATGGAAAGATTTATGAACTGATGCAGTGAAGTAATTGAAATTAAACAAACAAAATACAAAATAACTAAAATGATTTAAATAGAAATAATAACCACAAGATAATTGAATGTAAAAGTTACAGAATTGCAAATAATAAGTATGGTGCCAAAGGAAAAAAATATAAGAATCGCCCTCTCCCTACTCCTTTGAAGAGAAGAGAGGTTCAAAAATAGAGAATATAATGTATGTAATTTTCAGATTTTTTTCCATGTAAGTGGTTTTTTTCTCTTCTTTACCTTTTCTTTTTTTCTTTAAAATATCATTTTAAAATATTGGACAGATCTCTAGGAGGGCAAGGGAGAGGAACAGAGAAGATTTAGGTGATGTAAAACAAAAGGTATCAATAACACTGATTTAAAAAAAAGAAAGAACTTTGAGTGTTGAAATTAAATCAAGGCTCTTATCCTGAAAGAATGTGGAAATGTGACTGAAGTTATACTGTTAGTAACCAAATGGAGATGGGCAGATGTTCCAGGTTTTATTTAAGTACAAAGGTATATTTTAGATACCAGAAAGAAGTTAGATTGATGTATTTCCCTACAAAATTCTTGAAAGGCTTGTTAAATAAATTCTCTGTGAAAAAATAGACAAATGGATGACATAACAAATAGAGTCCTAGATTTTTCAAAAAGATGCAAGTCTGAATCCTACCTTGACCCTTACTAGGTATAAATCCTAGTCAAGGCAATTAAAACTCTCTCAGCCTCAGATTCCTCACCTTTAAAATGAAGGGATTGGATTTAATGTCTTCAAAAGTCTCTTCAGACTCTAAATTTATTATTCAGTGATGATATCTAGGAGGTACCACAGTTCACTAAGAACAAGAAATTCCAAAGTTCACTTCCTTATTAGATACTTACTACATTAGTTCAATGTTAGTAATAACTTTCTAAAAATTGGAGTTGTCCAAAAATGATAGTAAGTTTTCCATTACCAAAAGTATTCAAGCAGAAGCAAAATTATCCCCTGTGGAGATTGTTCTTGAGAACAGTAGATTGGACAACATGACTCCATGGCCCCTTTGAAACCTTAGGTTCTATATAAATATTTTTGAGGATGGACTGGACTTTTGATTTCATTATTATGAGGAATATAATGGGTGAGGAACCCCCTTCTACCAATGTAAGTTAACACATGTTTTGCAATTTGTAGTCTAAAAAAGTTGTCTGAGGCAGTGAGAACTTATATGACCTACCCAGGGTCACAGAGATAGTATATGAAAGAGGGAAGACATGAATCCAGGTCTTACTTAAAGACCATCTCTCTCCACTATGCTATGTTGCCTTGGAAGGATATTAAATGTTTTGTCATTTTTCAGTCATAACCTCCTCTTTTGTGACCCCATTTGCAGTTTTCTTGGCAAAAAGATTGGAATGGTTTGCCATTTTCTTCTCCAACTCATTTTACAGATGGAGAAACTGAGGTAAACAGGGTTAAGCGACTTGCCTATGACCACATAACTATTCAATGTATAATGCTAGATTTGAATTTAGAAAGATGAGTCTTCTTACTCCAGACCTGGCAGCCTATCCACTACCACACTTAGATATGAAATTACATCCCCTCAAAAATTATTTTAGTCCCAGCACACAATCCTAAATTCTATTCAGCAAGTATTTATTAAGTGCTGATTGTAAGCCAGGCACAATTCTAGGCCCTAAATATAAAAAGACATGATATAAAAGCCCCTGCTGTCAAGGAGCTTATTTTTGAATAAGGAGAAAATTATAGTTTGGGGGAGGGAGTAGGGTAGACTTTGTTCTTTAAAAAAAATAAGCTCAAGAAAATTATAAAAAACGGAATTACTTTCCCCAAAACCAGGAAGAAGGAAAGGACTTTCTACTACTTTCAGTGTATCAAAGTGACAGTTACAAAGCTAGATTTCTACCCCTAAAGTGTGTAATAAATGAAAGCTGCTAAAGAGGCCTCTGAGAAGTCTAATTTTATGTGTTTCAGATTCAATTTAAAAAGGGAGGACATGCAAGAGGCTTCAGTCCTGTCATTTGGAGAATGAGACAGCACTTTTTACTGAATGCATAACCCTACATCCTGGCATACAGCTTTGCTGGGGAATAATGAATGCAGGATGCTTCCTGATTGCTTAGCCTCATGAACAGAGAATATTAAGCATCCAAGTTATTCCCCAGAGCAGTCCTCTGGAATTACTATATTGTCATTCTCATTATTTTGTACTAATGCAAATGTCCTTTCATGGGTGGGATAATGTACCCCCAAAAGAGCTTTCAGTATAAAGATTAGGGTGGCCTGAGAAGGAAATCACTGGTATGGGAACTCGGAACAAAAGACTTTAAAAGAAAATGAATTTTCAAGAAGAAGAAGGAGGATGGAAAAGAAGTCACTTGGGGTATAGTAAAAGGCGGTGGTATCAGATCACATTCTGGAACCCCAAGTAAAACTGTTTGGTAGACACTAACTTATTTTTCTTTGCATAATCCTGGAGCTTGGTCCAAGAAATGGACTAGACAGTCTGAGGGATCTATTTGTGCCAAGTGTCAAGTTATGCTTAATAGAAGAGAAGGGACTATTTTTGGCCTTTCTTTGTATCCAGTGCTAAGATGGGTATCTGGCACATAATAAGCAATTAATGAAGATTTGTTGATTAACTGACTGCCTACACCTAGTTTGTTCCCCTGGGATCTCTGGCTGAGTATTACCAAAATGTGGCCCGTGCTGTTAGTGGTCAAGTCTGGATGTGATCCTTATTGAGCTATTCCCTGGTTGTGGGTGAAATTCACGTGTCTGTCAAGAGGCATAATACTCACTCTCCAAAAATCTCATGTCTTTTTTCATTAACAAATTGTCCCAAACTAGGGTCATGGGTTCCCACTGGCATTTAGATTTATCCATTTGGCAAACATCTCGTCTACAGTGTAACCCATATTTTGTAAGATCTGGGCCTCCAGAGGCACCTTTACAATAAGAAACAAAACAAACTATATATATGAACAATACATAATGAACATAGTTAATATAGAATAATTAGCAATATATTTATATATTTAATATTTATATAGAGATATATAACATATACCTATATACACACCTGGGCCTCTGCAGGCATCTTCACAAAAAAAGAAACAAAACTGTTCATAGAATTGTTCGTATATAGGAACAACGTTTTGTTTCTCTTTGTAAAGTTGCCTCCAGAAGCCCAGATCTCACAAAACATGGATACATAGTATTGTTCATATAGATCAAGATGTATGTGAATAATATGGAAAGGAAAGAGAATATCCAGAAGACAAAGGTGGGCAGCAGTGTCCAAAGGTCAAGAAAAATGAGGACCAAAAAACCATTTTCTGTGGCAATTAAGAGATTATTGATAACTCTAAAGAGAGTATTAGCAACTGACTGTTCCCTGTTGACATGCTTCTTAGACCAAACTAAAAGAGTATATTGGCTCTACTAAGGAAGCTTAGTATAATCATCAATCACCAAACATCTCCAATCCCTAGTACAGTGTAATAAAAATGGTAAATATTTGATAAATGTTTGTTGGAATTAATGAATGAATTGCTTCTTCCATAAAACATTGTCCCTAACTTCTCCAACCTTGCAACCAGGCTTACTTGATTCTAAAACAACCATTTACCTGACAGGTAACTAAGGCATGGATGCTGACTGGCTCTTACAACTTCCTCAGATATGACTTCTGCTGTCACAGAGGCTCTCTCAGTTAAATTCCATGCATTTATTGAAATTTACATTGGCCCTGTCCTTGTTATACCATTTTCCTTCCTTTAGCTCTCCAATAAGAATGCAAACTCCTTCCTTGATGGTTTTTGAGCTCCAACTCCTAGCACAGTACCTAGTGCCCATTGGAGATGGAGCCAAAATGGTACAATAGCAGGAGGCAGTACAACAAGCTGCCCTTATCACCTCCCCTAAAAAAACCTCTTCCAAACAGACTCAGAAAATGAACCAGATTGTATCCTGATGGGAAAATCCAAGAAAAAAAAATCACAGTGAGTAATTTTTGCAGCCTAAGTCAACAGAGGAAGACACACTGAGAGATCTGCAGACCCTGGGAAAGGGGTATGTCCATAAGAATGCTGGGGAGGGAGTACTCTAGAATTCAGGAAGAAGCTATGAATCAGGACAAAAGGAGGTTCCAGGTTCATCTTGGGGCAATGAGATAGGAACTAAAAGCTTTGTTGATCACCACCCAGCTTTAAGTCCCAGATCCAAGGCAGATTGAAGAGGGTATTGCAGTCAAGGGTGGTATTCCAGTAGAATAATGGAAAACTCCAGTCAGTGTTCTGAGAAGGAACAAATTCAGAAGCAAATAGCAAGGATGTGGCTCAGATCCCAGGAGCAGAGCAAGGTCTCAGTTCCAGCTCTGAGTCCAGTCTGTAACTACAGAGCAATAATCAAGGCAAGAATCTCAGATCAAAGAAGAGTCAGAAATTATATCACTCTAAACTAGCAGAGCTTCCCAGATTACTGATAGGATTTGAGTACAAATACAAACTCAGGTCAGGAACTTGCAAAGCACAGGCCAGAGGGTAGCAATGATCTGATCCTGCTCTGGATTGGGCTACTTTGGTAGCACTGAAAACATGTAGGTCTCCAGCCTGACTTATTCCTGAGATCATGAAATGACATAATACTCAGTACTCCAAGAAAGCAATAGTAGGATCAGTCTGGAGATTTCCTCCAGGAGTGTAGCAGAACCCAGATCTGAAATGAAGTCTAAAATCAGTAAAGAGGTTGGAAGAATTGGCAAACAAAAATAGAATCATCCCATAAAACATTTAGTTATCATACAAGAGATCTTCAAGATACCCAGAAGAGAACTACTTCAAAACATCTACAAGTTAATCTTCAATTAAAAACACATCTTTGGTGCAAACTTAACCAAAATTCCTAGAAAAGATGAAGCAAGAGGGTTTTAGGTGGGTTTTAGAGCTAAATTTTTTTTTATCAATGAATGGAAAACACTAGAGGGTTTTGAGAAAGAATTGAGAGCTAAGGAAGAAAAAATGGACAAGAAAAAAATAATTTAGCACAAGAGGTATAAAACCTTGTCCAAGCAACAAACTTTCTGAAAATTAGAATAGACCAAATAAAAGTCAATGGATCCATGAAATGACAAGAAATATTAAAACAAAGTCAAAAGCCAAAAATAAAAAAAGAAGAAAATGTGAGATATCTCATAGCAAAAACAACTGACCAGGAAAACAGATGAAGGAAAAAAACTCAAGAATTATCACTATGACAAGAAATAGAGCCTAAGAGACTATATTGCAAGAAATCTTAAAAGAAATCTGTCCAGATCTCCTAGAACAAGAGGGTAAAATAGAAACAGAAAGAATCCACTGGTCATCTTTTGAAAGAAACTCCAAAATGGAAACTCCCAGGAAGAATATGGCCAAAATCCAGGCAAAGGAATAAATTGCTATAAGCATCCAAAAAGAATTCAAGTACTTTGGGGCCACAGTCAAGATCACACATGATTTACCAGTCACTACTTTGAAGGAAAAAAGAGCTTAGAATACAGTGTTCCAGAAATCAAAGGGTATAGGTTTATACCAAAAAAAAAAAATAAACTAAATCCCACAAAACTAAGCATCATGCTACAGGAGAAAAAGTAGAACTTTAATGAAATGAAGGCCTACCAAGTATTCCCAATGAAAAGAGCAGAACAACCTAGAAACACAGACTTTAAGAGAAACAAAAATGTAAACACAAAGAATCAATGAAGTAAACAAGGATATACTGTTTACATTGTGATATGGGGAGATGATAAATGTATCCACCATAACCCTGTCATTTTCAGAAGTTAAAGAAGGAATCTAATCAGACAAGATCTAGAAATTGTTCTATTATGTCTAGATGATTTTAGAAGAATGGAAAGAGAAGAGGGATACACTACAGAGGAGATAAGGAAAGGTATAGGGGAATTATCTAACATAATCATTTGCAATTAGATATCTATACGAAAAAGAAAAGGGGTTAACAGCTAAGACAAACCTAACTCTGATCTGAACTAGTCAAAAGAGGGAAGAATGTGCACACACATTGTTGTGTACAGAAATACATTTCACCTCAAAGAGAAATAGAAGTGAAAAGGGAGATGGGAGAATTTAAGGGAGGGTAAATTAAGGGGAGAGAGTAGTTCTAAACAAAACAAACTCTAATAGAGATAATACATACATATTTACAGCTCTTTTTGAGATGACAAAGAATGGTAATCTAAAAGGGTGACCAGAAATTGGGGAATGGATAAACAAATTATGGTTTTATGAATGTGATGTGCTGTAAGAAATTAAGAAAGTGATGACTTGGAGAAATCTGAGAAGACTTGTATGAAATGATAGAGAGTAAAGCCAACAAAACCCTGAGAACAATTTATTCAAAGACAACTATATGGTAAAAACAAACTGTGAAATGATTAAGAATTCTAATCAGTGTAATAACCAATCATTATTCCAGGGGACTCATGGTGAAACATGCTACCCACCTTCTAAAGGAGAGATGAAGGACTCAGAATGTAAAACAAGTCGTGTGTTTTTGGACGTTGCTGATACAGACATTTGTTTTCTCAAACTATATATGTTTGTGCTAGAAGTGCTATTTTTCTTTCTCAAGAAGGATTAGGATGGATGGGAGAGGAGGATTTTTGTTGATTGAAAAATACATAATTTTAAGAAATAAATGTTCATCAATTGATATAATTGAAGAAACCAAAGCTAAAAACTGCAAGAATGAACTCATGGAGGCTCAACTTATAAAAATTGGAGTCAGGATTAGAACTCAACACTCCTGATTTGGATGCACTCTCTGTTATGTGACACACTACCTCTCAGGGTAACATTCAAGTCACCATGATAAGATGAGCATATCAAGAAGTGTGTGAGCAGCAATTTACTGGACAAACAGAAGTGAGAATCAACAAGACCTTTGAGAAGGCAGCTTTCTCTTTATTGTGAAATATTCTCTAATATTTATGTAGCACTTTAAAGTTTACAAATCATTTTGCAAACGCTATCTCACTTGGTCCTCCTAATCATCCTATTGGGTAGGGGCTATTATTGCCCCTTTTTATAGTGAAGGAAACAGTGGCAGACAGATGTTAAGTGTCTTGTTCAGGATCATATACTCAGCAAGGATGGGGGTAAGGATGGGATTTGAACTGAAGTTTTCCAAGACTTGCTGCCTTCCATCACAATATCCTATACCACCTTGCTGTATGATTAAATCCCAAAGAGATTTTTAACACTAGAATAGAAACTCAGCATCAAAATTATTTCCAAGAGAAGCAATAGCAAACAATCAATCAACCCACAAACATGTATTAAGTGCCTCATATGTTACAGTCATTATTCTAAATGCTTATGTTAAGAATGAAACAACCCTTACTCACAAATACTTTACCTTGTAAGTGATGAGAAAGGGGAAGGAAAATGGCATATAAAATGAAAGCACAGATAAAAGAGTTAAACAAAAACATAGAATGAGGGGATAACTGATTAGTGGGAAAATGAGCCTGGTAGTATAAGCATAAAGATGGGAGTGATGATGGAGGAGTAGAAAGTTGCTCTACGAAGTATGACGAATGACCATTTCAATCATAATCCCTATTTTTTCCATGTATGTCAAAGATGTGGTATTGTTATCAATTAACAATAAATGATGATATAATGTGGCATACTGGATAGAGAATTAGCCTCAGAGCCAGGAAAACCTGGGTTCAAATGCTGCCTCTGATATTTTAACTGCCTATATGACTATGATCAAATCATTTAAACTTCCATTGCTTTAGGCAGCTCTCTAAGACTATGAGAAGCAGAAAAGGTTCTTTCTCCCCAGAGTTTTCCATTGCAATGAAATCCCAAGTCTAGTCCATCTTGATAATGAATTAAATTTCATTTTTTAATCAAATAAAATGCTTCAAAAGAGTCCACTAAATATTGTGGGTTAAAAAAAAAACAGAATCTGGACATTAAGAAGAAATTTATTTTGTGAAACTGAGCCACCACTGGAGTTCAGTTAATTAAAACTAATTGGTTTCATGCTGGGAAGATGTGGTTTCATGTGGTTTCATGCCAGCAATAAAGGATAAAGCAGACCAAAGGGACCAGAAGTTTGGTTAAATAAGAGCAGGACTAGGAGTTATAGGTAGGAAAAAAGTCCAGAGAAGTTGGGTGAAGGATTTGGAAACCCAATTAGAAGAGGAGTGGTACAGTCTTCACTGTTGGAGCAATATCCTAATTCTAAGGAGCATGTCATTGGCCAATCAGAGGATAGGAAGATGGGTTGTTTCCCACCCTCCCCTAAATAGCCAATCATGGTACTTATCTCCAATGCAACCCTAAGAACATTTATCTCCCAATACTCTCCAATTCCAACCACTCCTTCTTCAGTGCTAGCTCCCAGTCTCTTCCATGATCCACATTGCTGCCAAAGTGATTTTCCTGAAGTACAAGATTGACCAGGTTATTCCCTTATTGACTCTAGAATTAAATATTATTCCACTTTTATCTCAATATTTTCTAATTTCTATTTTTGTTTAAATGTATATCCATATTCATGAGTACTAAAATATATCTACATGGTTTATAAACAAGTAAATATGCATATATTGGGATGCATGATCCTTTTCTTTAACCAAAGAAGTAAATGATCAAAAAAGTTTGAAGACCAGTAGACTAGGGAATGATATGTAAAGGTTCTAAAAAATATGGGGTCAAGGATTCAAGCAAGAATTCTGAAGGGCACAGGGTCAAGTAATAGTCCAAGTATCATGAGGTCAGGATCCAGCTGTGTTTGGGTAACAGAAATGAGACCCTGGAAGCAAGAATAGAGTTTGATATTGAGCCAACCACCTTCTGAGAGAGGAATTCATTTCTTGCTTCCTGCCCATTGTCCCAACTGTTCCAAAATGTGGGTGGGCTTACACCCACAGATAGAGACAAAATGGAATAGTAGGGTGAAGGAGAGAGGGGGAGAGTGAGGGGAAGGAAGCACAAAACTCTCTGACAGCCTGGTCTTTTATTCATGAGCCAAAAGAATCATATTTGTATCTAAAATCAATCTGATTAAATATATCAGTTGTCTAAGAAAAGTTGGAAAACCCCACTATTGAGGAAAGATCTCACTATCTGTCTAAAACTGATGGGAAAATTAGAAAGCAATCTGGCAAAAACCAGACATAACCCATCATTTCATACAATATGCCAAAATGGGTACATGACTCAGATAAAAAAGGTGATATAAGCAAATTAGATTTGTGTATAAATTCATGACCAAGCAAGAGATGGAGAGTTTCACAGGGGATAAGATGGATAATTTTGATAACATTAAATTAAAAGGGTTTTGTACAAACAAAACCAATGCAACAAAGTTAGAAGAAAAGTAGAAGATTGCAGTTGGCAGGGACTTTATGCCAACTTTCTCTGAAAAAGGTCTCATTCTTCAAATATAGGGAACTGAATCAGGATTTAGAGAATTTATAAAAATAAGTCAGTCACTCTTCAGTTGGTAAATGATCAAAAAATATGAACAGGTAATTTTCAGAAGAAGGAAGAATCAAAGGTATATATAGTCAGGTGAAAAATACTCTAAATCACTAATAATTAGAGAAATGCAAATGAAAACAACTTTGAGGCATCACTTTATGTGGCTAACATGATAGAAAAAAAATGGCAAATGCTTGAGGGGACAGGAGGAAATAGGTACAGAATGCACTGTTGGTGAAGCTGTGAACAGATCCAAACATTCTGGAAAATAATTCAGAACTATCCTCAAAGATCTACACAGTAATGCTGTTATTAGGCCTGTACCCTCAATAAGATCAAAGAAAAAGGAAAAAGAACCATACATTCAAAATATTTATAGCACCTTTTTTTGTGGAGGCAAAAATTGGAAATTTAGGGGATGCCCATCAATTGATAATGACCAAACAAGGCCTGGTTATGATTGTAATATAATGCTATTATGCTGTAAGAAATCTAATCCAATTAACATTTGTCAAGTACCCACCACAGTCTGATACTGTGTGATACACTGGGAATACAACTAATAAAAAGAAAGTCTGTTCTTGCCCTCAAGGTGTTTACAATATAACTAGGGGAGACAATACAGAAAAGGAGGCAAGAAAGTAGGGGAGGAGGGCAATACAGACTAGTGGGCATGGGAGCATATTGTTCAGTGGAGTTGAAAACAGGCAGAGCAGCAGATACAGAATAAAATTGGGCTGAGAAGTACAGTTTCTGCCCTCTATAAAGTAAAGCATGAGGAAGAATTTGATACCCCACTCTCTAGTTGTCTAATCAGAGGAGAGAGGAGGCTGAGGGAGATAGTATTCATCAAGGCTTGAGTTAACAGCATGGTGAGAAGATTAGAGGTGATGAGTTTACCCTAGAAGGAGTATCTTATTCAGCAGAGTTGAAGTCAATGAGGGAGATGATTTCAGGAAAACCTGGGAAGACTTATATAAACTGATGCAAAGTAAAGTGAGAAGAACCAACACTATGCCCACAATGTTCTAAAAATGATCAGCTGTGGAAGACTTAGCCACTTTGATCAAGATAATGATCTAGGACAATTCCAAAAGACCCCTGATTTAAAAATACTATTCACCTACATGACCCTGAGCAAGTCTAACCCAGATTGCCCAACCCTTACCAGTCTTCTCTTAGAACTACTAAGACAAAAGGTAAGGTTTGTTGTTTTTTGGGGGGAGTGAGGGGGAAAGGGAGAGGTATGCTATTCACCGACAGAGAAAGAACTAATAAGTTCATATTGAAGCATATTTTTTCTTTGTTTTTCTTGCTGTGCCCCCCCACACACACACATACATACATAATGTGACTAATGTAGAAATAAGCTTTGTACAATTTCATATGTATAATAGATATCTTATTTCTTGCATTCTAAATGGGTGGGAGAGGGATGGAGAAAGTGAACAAATTTGGAACTTAAAATTTTTAAAAATTTGTATATACAAAAGTTAGAGAAAGAGTGTAGTGCAGTGGACAAAGAGTTAGCCTTAGAGTCAGGAAGAACAAGGTTTGGGTCCTGCTTCTGACATACAAGGACTCTGTGACCTTAAATAAGTCACATTACCTCTCATTGCTCTAGACCAGTGGTTTCAGGCTCAAATAGAAAGGAGCAACTATGCTATACATGTGTCCCTGAAAACCACAAATTAATATTATTTATATTTTTTTTATTTTCTTAAATATTTCCCAATTTTCCAGGGAATGTTGTGGGTAGTATGCCAGCAATACCTCTGATCTCAGCAACTCTCTAAAATCTAAGTATAAATTACGAACAGTTACCACCATTTATAAGGGAAATTTCTTCACTGAAGAACTTCCTACTCTGGTATATTCACAGAATCCGACAAATGGGGGAAAAAGTTTAATAAATGCAAACTGATTAGACCATGCATATACAGAGAAGTTCTTTGTTGCGCAGTTTTGAGAACACTGAGTAATTAATTCTCAAGTCATATAAAAGAGAGAGAAATGTAACAAAGGAAAAGGAAAATTTTAGTATCTTACTATTCACTTGAAGAAAAAAAAGATGACCAAGAAACAATAACTACTGACTTACTTCCCCTTTTATATAAAATTTTTATCACAATAATTTACCCATGAATTGAAATGATCCTTATAAAGGAACAGTTAAGCTTTCATGGGAGATATTCCAAAGCAGACTACATCTCTACCATCACAAAACTAACTGAATACAAGATCCCACTAAATTTATTGTTTGTTTACTCTTTAAAAACCATTTTATTACTAGAGCAAAATGCTCTCCTCAAAGGTATTTCTCATGCAAATGTCAAAATTATACAAGATTCTTTGAAAGATATAATAACCCAGATGACCATGTTAAATTACTTCAATTACAAATATGAATTAAAGAATACAACAGGGCTCCAATTCCATCTCTGACAGGTATTGGCTGTGTGGTCCTGGACAAGTCACTTAACCTCTTATATCTTTAAATAACTCTCTAAGAGTGATAAAGATGATAACCTGTACTAGTAGAGGCATTTTCCTCACTTGGGAGTTCCCTGTAACAAAGAAATCATAGGTCCAGCCTCTATCCCAATCCCCATCCCTATCTCCATCTCTATTCCTGTCTTTACCCTTATACCCATTACCATCATGTCTCACTTGAAGGAAGCCAGGGAAGAGAGTAGATGAGGAAACAGACAATTCCAGGCATGTGGGCAACTAAAGAAAACGCTGAGAGTTGAAAGATGGAATATGTTGTACAAGAAACAGCAAGAAGGCCAATGTCATTAAATTGCAGAGTACATGGAAGGTAGTTAGACATAAGGATACTGGAAAGGTACAAAGGGGCAGATTATCAAGAGCTTTGAACGCCAGAGGATTTTATAGTTGATTCTGAAGGTGATAGGAAGCCTCTGGAGTTGCTGAGTAGCAGAATGACAGGCTCAAAATGTGCTTTAAGGGGATTACTTTGACACATGACACTGGAGTGGCAGGGAAACCAACCAGCAGATTATCGTAATAGTCCAAAGATGAAGTAATGGTGGACAGCACCAGGGCAGTGTCAGTGTCAGAAAAGAGAAGTAGTTATATAGGAGAGAAGTTATAAAGTTAAAATCAACAAGAATAGCCACAGGTTGGATAAGGGAGGTCGGGGTCGGGGGAGTAGGGATAAGAGACAGTGAGGAGTCAAGAAAAACTGCTTGATCTCAATGACTGGGAGGATCATGGTGCCCTCAACAACAATAAGGAAATTAGGAAGAAGAAAAGGTTTAGGGTGAGGATGGCAGAGATAATGCTGAACTGGAAAGAATGTTAGACAGGCAATCAGAAAGGTGTTTAAATCTGATCTCTTCCACCTATTAGCTCTGCCATCCTGGTGACAGTGACACAGTGGATAGAGTACTGGGCCTGGAATCAGGAAGGCTCATCTTCCTGAGTTCAAATCTACCCTCAGGCACTTATTACCTGTGTGACCCTAGGCAAGTCATTTAATTCTGTTTGCCTCTGTTTCCTCATCTATAAAATGAGTCAGAGAAGGAAATGGTGAACCACTCCAGTATCTTTGCCAGGAAAATTTCAAATGAGGTCACAAAGAGTCAGACACAACTGAAACACCTGAAGAACAACACCTTGGTAAGGTCATTTATAATTTCCAAGTCTCAGTTGTCCCATCTGTAGAATAGAAACAATACCCACCCACTCTAGCTCTCAGAGACCCTGAAAAGATTAAACATGCTAATATTCATAAAACATTTTGTGAACTCTCAGTTTATAAACATGATTTTCAGCCATTGACTGCAACATCATTTTTCTCAGGCTACTTGACTATACTTTAAACAGTAACAAATCACTTATTATGATTGCTAAGTAAACCACTGGCCACTTGTTATTTGAGGCAGAGTTTACAGTAAATTGAAACAAAGCTGGGTGCTTCTGGTCAGGTTTTTCCATGCCTCTAGGGGTTTTAGGGTTTCCTATAAAAATCCATTGTGGCCTACTTTGTTTTTTATTTTTTCTTTAACCATTTAAAGCATCATAGAGTCTCTTGGCTTCGAGTTCAGAACTGTCATCTCCCTTCACTTTGAGAGTCTTACTCTGATCTGATTTTATTTTTTTTCTTGAATTTGTCAATGACATGTGTCATGGTCGATTTTGTTTTATTCCTTTACTTTATCACTGTATGGGTCTGTGATTTCATTGTTGGAGATATTCCCTCTAATCATGCAAAGCACCAGCCTCCCTATGACTCCATAGATGATCTTTTAAAGTTACTGTGGCAAGAAATCTCATTGCCTTAAGGACCATCTAGAGATGAGATTCTGAGCTCAGCAAGGCTATTCTTCAGACAAGACACATATGGCCCCTATCTAAAATCTTCCCAATTTGTTAGAAGTTATCAGAATTTGTGGCAGCATGGTTCTCAAAAGCTTCTGGTCCTCTTCATGCCACAATGAAACCTCAGAGTAGGACTTCAATTTTGTTTTCATTTATTAAGCATATTTCCTCTCCACTAAGGTCCTATTCTGATATCTAATTACAGATGGCTAAAATGGCATACTGAGTGGAACATAAAACTTGAAATCAAGGATGCCTGAATTCAAATCTTACCTGAAATCATTTATTATCTGTGTTACCCTGGACAAGTCACTTAAATTCTCAGCTTCAGTTTGATCATCTGCAAAATGAAAATAATAATAGCACTACCTACCAGAGTTGCCATAAGAATCAAATGAGATAACATTTGTAAGGCACTTTGTAAAACCTTTAAGTGTATATAAATATTATTTGTTACAGGAAAGCACAGGTTCTCACAGGTTCTGCCAAATCAAATCAAGATTAGATGAGAACATATCTGTAATATGCACTTAGCATAATGCCTGGCAAATATCGATCAATCAATAGCTATTTATTAAGCACCTACTATGTGCCAGATGCATAGACACAATAAATGCTAATTCAAGTTCATTCCATATCAAGCTAGAGAGACTTGGAAGGTGGACCCAATGAGACTATGTGTCTGTTGTATGAGCCAACTGCCTGGCTTAGTTGAGAAAGATTCATTGTCAGAGAACTTGCAATAGAATGACTTTTGGACCCCAGCAATTAGTAAAGACCATCTACTAAGGTGTAGAAGGCAGTGACCCAAGGTTAGTTCAAGTGAGTATTCTCATTCAGGGGCAGTTAGCTGGCTCAATGGATAGAGAGCCAGGCCAAGAGATGGAAAGTCCTGGGTTCAAATTCAGCCTCAGATAACTTTGAACTATGTGATGATGGGCAAGTTACTTAACCCTAAAGCCTAGCCTTTACTGTTCTTCTACCCTAGAACTGACATAGTATATATCCTTAGCTAGGAGGTAATCGCTTTAACAAACAACAACAACAAAAAGAGTACTCTTATCCAAAAGTCTAAAGTTAAATGCATTATGGAGTGTTTAATAAGGTCACTGTAAGGGTGGTCAGCTAGGAAATTTTTTCAGTCTATTCTTTAATGATTAAAAGCTTAGCATTTACATAATACTTTAATATTTCTAAAACATTTTAACTATATTATCTAATTTAAATCTAGGTAATGAGCCTCAGATGACCAGTTCTAAAATATCATTTGATTTTCCTTTTTTCTTAAATCCCCAAGGCTTTTCCATGTGTTTAACATTCTAAGCATTCCTAAAAATTAAAAAAAAATAGCTATGAGAATAAGCATGGAATTCTAATAAAACCTCTGCCAATGTTATGATGAAGAAAGGAGAGCGGGAAATCAAAAAGAGTGTGAGGGCTAGTAAGATAATTCTAGAAAACAAAAAAATCCTATCTCAATGTTTTTGCACTTTATAATATACTTTCACAACAACAAACTGTGTGTGTGCCACACATCTGTAACAGAGGTAATAAGCACTATTATTGTCAGTGTATACTGATAGGAGAGGTACTTTAATGGGAGAAATGTTTTAAAAAATCAGCAGTTCTGTAAGTTGGGTAATAATTTATTTTACATTGGCTTAGAATGGAGGAAGATGGGAAAATGGGTTTTAAGTCATACAGTTAATACATGATGATGAGAACCAGAAGAAACAGAAACAATTTAAAGTACAAATTTCCAATGTACAGTATATAATCACATGACCCAAATTTAAGAAATCTGTATTTGTTTGCTGCTTATACAAATGGAGAGACGGTATGGAATGAGAAGGACATTTTGTAATGAAGTAAGGAAAAGAGAATATCTGTGTATTTGTTGAGATGGGGCAGCTAATTGCAGAGTGAATAGTGTGGTGGGACTGAAGTCCAGAAAACTCATCTTTGTGAGTTCAAATCTGAACTCAGACACCTACTTGCTGTTTGACCCTGGACAAGTCATCTAACCCTGTTTGCCTCAATTTCCTCATCAGTAAAATAAGACGGAAGAGGAAATGGCAAACCACTCTAATGTGTCTGCCAAGAAAACCTCAAATAGGGGTAGGTAGATTCAGAAATAAGTAAATAACAATAAACTTGTTGAGATACCCCTTCTCACACCATTTTTATGGTAGCTTCAAGGTAGGGAAACAAAGAAACCTTCCTCTTGATCCTTATTTTAAATGATTAGAGATTAAAATATCAAATTAATCAAACAAGCCTGCAAATCATAAATAATCAAAGTTTGCCACTACCTGATGAAGATGAAGAAATATATTATTAAATAGAATGCATTCAGATATGTTATTCCCATCTGACAAAGACAGAAAAGCCCAGACACAATCAAATTATTCAAAGCAGCATTTTCTGTGGTAGCAAAGAAATGAAAAGAAAATCTAGCACTTGACACAGTGGCTAGCACACATTAGGTTCCTTATGAATGTTTATTAGTTCACTGACAATTAGAGAATGGCTAGATAGATGGTGGCATGTGGATGTAATAGAATATTGCTGTCCAATCATTTCAAATATTTAGTGACCTCATTTGGAGTTTTCTTGGAGAGGGTGCTAGAGTGGTTTGCCATTTCTTTCTCCAGCTTATTTTACCAATGAAGAAATTGAGGCAAACAAGGTTAAGTGATTTACACAAGATCAAGCAGCTATTAAGTGTCTGAGGCCAGTTTTTGATTTCAGGAAGACTCATCTTCCTGACAATAGGTCAGGCACTGTATCCACTACACCACTTTGACATAGTAATTCATTATTACTGTGCCATAAAAATGATTAACATGAAGAATTCTGAGAGGCATAAAAAACTTGCATAAAAATATTGTAGTATAAACTAAGCAAAACTAAGAAAACAATATATACAATGACAATGACCATGTAAATGGAAAGGAAAGAAGGAAGGAAGGAAGGAAGGAAGGAAGGAAGGAAGGAAGGAAGGAAGGAGAGATAAAAAAAAGTAATGCTATACTTATAATGAATGAATTTGGTTCTAAAGAAAAGATAAGAAATTGTACCTCTCTTCTCTGTGAAAGTGGGAGAGTATGAATGTGGAACATTACATAGATAGATAGATAGATAGATAGATAGATAGATAGATAGATAGACACATACATACATATGTACATATGTACATACATACATAATATATATGTCAGACTTGGTTGATGAGTTGGGTCATATTTCTGAATTACTTTATTTTTCCTTGTTTTTTTTTTCCAGTTCCTTAATATGAGATGACTGACTGAAATGGAAAGTGAGAGAGGTGTATTTAGAAAGGAAGTTAATAGAAAAATAAAAGACATAAATAAAAAGTTTAAATAAAAAAGTAATTTCCTCCATAAAATTTCCTGACACTAAATATACCTGGCATCAGTAGCTTCATTCTTAGTAACAATTCCTATATGCTTTATTATGAGAGAGAGAGAGGATATATAGTATATACTATACATAAGGCACTGTACTAAGTGCTTTATAAATATTGGAACATTATACACAATACTTGCAATACTGTGGGACAATCAAATGTGATAGACTTTGCTACTAGCAGCAACACAATGATCCAGGACAATTCTGAGGGACTTATGAAAAACAATGTTGTCCACTTTCAGAGAAAGAACTGTTGGAGTAGGAATATAGAAGAAAATATATGATTTCTCACTTGTTTATTTGGGTGTATGATTTGGAGTTTTGGTTTTATAAGATTACTCTTACAAAAATGAACAATATGGAAATAGGTATCAAGTAATAAAACATGTATAACCCAGTGAAATTATTTGTCAATTATGAGATGGGGGAAGGGAAGAGGGGAGGGAGACAATGTGAATTATGTAACTTTGGAAAACTTATATGTAAATTTGTTATTGGAATAAAATGAAGAAAATTTAAAAATAAATTTAAAAAAATAAAATGGACACCAAAAAAACTCCACAAATATTCTCATTTGGTTCTTGCAAAAACCCAGAGAGATAGGTACTAGTATCTGCATTTTCTACAAATAAAGAAACTGAAGCAGACAAAGGTTTAGTGACTTGCCCAGGGTCACATAACTAGTAAGCATCTAAAGCTGGATTTCAAATCAGGTTTTCCTGACTCAAAGTATTTTATCTAGCTGGCTTTGGTCAGTTGTCATCATACTCATACTTCGTCTTTATGTTTAGTAGCATGTCTTACTAATACTACTGCAGTAGGGAAGGCTAATATAAATTGTAAATTCTCATTTGCTGTCAGGGGCAGCTGAGTGGCTCAGTGGATTGAGAGCCAGGCCTAGAGACTGGAGGTCCTAGGTTCAAGTCCGGCCTCGGACACTTTCAGCTGTGTGACCTTGGGCAAGTCACTTGACCCCTATCGCCCACCCTTACCACTCCTGGGCCAAGAACGGTCCCTAGCCCGGATGAAAAAAGGAGGAGGGTTGGGCGTGGGGCTAGCAACCCCACCCTATAAAAACTACATCTGCTAAAGAAACTGCAACCTAAAGTAGGGGCAGCTGGGCTAGCTCAGTGGATTGAGAGCCAGGCCTAGAGACGAAAGGTCCTAGGTTCAAGTCCAGGCTCAAACACTTCCCAGCTGAGTGACCCTGAGCGACTGTGTGTCCCATTGCCTACTGGTTGTGGCCCTATGCTCCTAGAAAAATGGAGTCCCAGGATAAAAAAAAAAAAATTAGTAGGTGGCATGTAGGTGAACATGAGTAGGCACAGAATCAGTCTGGGTCAGTGTAAGAATAACAGACAATTGTGGAACAGTCAAAAGCATATTTGCCCTAGACAGAGGATCTTATTTCAAACACCAGCTTTGACTTACTATGTAATTCTAAGCAAGTTATCTCTTGCACCTCAATTTCTTCATCTGTACTTCACAATAATCCAAGACAATTACAAAGGATCAATGATAAAAAAAAAAAAGCTACCTATCTCTCAAGAGAGAAATAATGGATTCTGAGTACAGATTGAAGCACATTTTATTTTTCTAGTTTGTGTGTCTTCTCTTGCAACATAAGAATAAGAAAATATATTTTGCATAACTTCACATGTTTTATCAATATCATATTGCTTACCTTTTCATCGGGAAAAGTAGAACAGAGAACTGGGGAATCATAGAAGAAAATTGCCAGCACTTACTAGAGTCAGATTTTCTAGTGTTTCATTACCATTTATATGACACGCCATCTCCACTCGGGCCATCATCGCCTCATCATCAGAGCCTGTTCTGCCTCTGACAGATTAGTTTTGACCAAATCTTGTCCATTTCTAGGCTTTCACAGCATTTTCACCACTGGCTATCAAGTTTTTGTTTCCCTTTCCCTCTCTTCCCTCATTATCTAGGTTTATTTTATGTGTTTTCCTCCTAACATTAAAAATGTAAGCCTCTTGAATATAGAGACTTCCTTGCTTGTTCATACTTCTACCTCCAAATGCTTAAAACAATTCATGAAACATATTAAGTGTATAATAAATGTTTCATCTAGTAAGATAGCTATCAATTTATCAAACTCATTTGGTTCCTTTAAATCAGCTGAAACTTCAGTGAAAAAGACTTAATAATTAATAGCTAGAGTGAACTGAAATAACTGACCATTCAAAATAGATTAGAGGAAGTATGAGGGAATATATAGAAAGGCTCCATCAGAAAAAGTTGGGAAGACCTGGATTTAAATTCCATCTCTGAAACAGACAGGACAGGAGGTTGGAGGAAGGAAGGAAAGAAATGGAAGGAGGAAAGAAGAAAGAGTAGTCCAGCAGTGGAAGTGGCACTGAGTTGTGGCTATGGTAGCAGCAGCAGAGAGTAGCTCAGTGCACAAAGAAAAGAAGATGACTGAACATTTGAGCAAAGACAGATTCCAGGGATCCTTGCACTAGCACTGGTAGCAGGAATGGGGCCCTCTAGAAGCTCTGTTGTCTACTACCCAATATTAATACATAGTTTCAGGGCAGAAAGGTATATTCTAGTCTCAGTGGAGTGGGGGGTTCTACCTGTATAAAAACTACAAAGATAGTGAACAAATCTTTCACCAATCATACCACTTTGGAAGCATGGAAAACTTGCAGGGTCCCACTGAGTTGCGAAAGCAGCAGAACTCAAAAGACTCAGACCAGACATCCTCCCCACTCCCTCTCAGAGGTGAGCAGAGCCCAACTCTAACATAACATGCAAAGTCAAGAAGTAGGCTGGAAAAAATGAGCAAATTTTAAAAAATTTTGACCATAATTCTGCCCATAAAAATCCTGTATGGTGACAAGGAAGCTCAAGACATAAACTTAGAAGACAATAACTTGAAAAGCTGGCCTGAAAGCCCCAAAAGAATTCTCTGAAGAGCAAAAGAAAAAGATAAAAAGAGCAAAAAATATTTTAAGAGTAAAATAAGAACAATGGAAGAAAATAAATAAGCAATGGAAGAAAATAAATGAGAGAAATGCAAGAAAATAATGAAAATATAATTAACAGCTTGATAAAGAGGCACCAAAAAAAAACACCCTGAAGAAAGTGGATCCTTAAAAATCAGAATTGGTTGAGTGGAAGCTAGTGACTCCATGAGACATTGAGATATAAGTGATAAAAAGGCAAAACTACCACTATCCTTATACTGGAGATGAATTATAGGCTCCAGTGATAGAGAATTGATCATCTATAATAAACAAACTCTGGTTAGCATCCAACTGTGTGTTTTTGGATAAAGTCTTTTATATCACTTACCTCTGATGCGAGTGATACCAAATAAGAATTCATAGAAGGTAATATCTAAAGAGGACTTAGAAATCATCTAATATAGACACACACACATACACACACACACACACACACACACACACACACACACACCCCTCATTTTAAAGATGCATAAATTGACCTTAAGGGAGTTTAAGCAAGTTACTTGAGTTTAAGCAAGTTACTTGTTACATAAAATGTTATTGACGTATGTTAAGGCCAGAAGTAAATTCTCCTCTAACTCCCAGCTAGGGAGATTTTCTACATGAGCATAAAAGCCCTTTGTAGGACTAGAGGATTCAATGTCATGGTTTACTAGAAAGGTTCAAATTAAGAAGATTGGAGTTGAGGTGTTATGAAGTCCAAAGTCTTACTAAATAAGCACAGTAAATGATAATATTAAAGTTTTGTCTTTTCAAAAGCAACAAGATAAAGGAAACCCAAATAATTGTTCAGTCTCTACAAGAAGCAGCCTAAGATGGGCATCCTCCACAATTTTCCATTGGCATATGGATAAAAATAGTAAAATTCATACTTGTTAATGTAATGAAGTACACAGAATAAATTATTCAAGTCAAGAGGACCATTGTCAATCAATTTAATCAGCCAGGAAAAGTTTATTTAGCACCTACTCTTTGCCAGGAACTGGACTAAGTGCTAGGAATAAAAAGAAAGGCAAAAGACAATCCCTGCCCTTAAGGAGCTCATAGCCTAGTGGGGCAGACAACATGTAAACAACTATGTACAAATAAGATATAAACATGACATATTGGAAATAATTCCAGAGAAAAGTCATTAATATTAAGAGTAATTAGGAGAAGCTTCTTCTGGAAGGAGGGATTTTAACTTAGATTTGAAGAAAGCCAGGAGACAGAGATGAGAAGGAAGAACATTCCATACACCGGAGAGAGTTAGAGAAAACGTCCAAAGCAAGGAGATTGAGTGTCCTGTTTGATGAATAGCAAGGCTAAAAGATAACCCCAAATCATCCACAGAAAAGGAAAACATGCTGCAATTAAAAGGTCCACCACTCCCACAAACTTAGATGGAAAGAACTATTAATGCTGGACCAAGTGCTACATGCCACTCAGCAGATAAAAACTCTTGCACCTCCCTAGATGAGGAGCTGTTCTGAGCTATCAATGCGCATGAAGCAACATGGAAATAGAAGTAGCCACACCACCTGCAATAGCAGAGGACCTCCAAAGTTGAGTGCAAGGAAAATATAGATCAGAAATCTAGGGTCAGTTCCATTTCATTTTGTGTAAAAGAAAATGATGCCAGAATTTTACAAGTGTTGTTGAATATCCAAACTGACCACAATTTTCTGGGAGTCAAAACTTATTGTACCATTAAAAATGAATTTATTTCTTAGATGTCTATCTTAGACAAGATCAAGAAAAATATTGCTGAATTTACAGTAATATTATATTCCCATTTCTTTATAACTTTTGTCCTTTTCAAATCTTCACTCCTTATAACTGCACCAGGTACTGAGTCGTGCCAATTCTATCTTCATAACATTTTTCATATACACACTCTTCTGTCTCTGAAACTACTGACACTGCAATAGTTCAGATTCTTATCACCTCATCTTTGGACTATTGCAACAATTGGAGAGTCTCCCTGCCTCAAACATTTCCCCATTCCTGTTTACCCTCCTCTTGACAATCAACCTGAAATTCAAAAAGGGTTGTCCTGATCATGTCCCCACCCCATTCAATAACTGCAGTGGCTCCCTATTACCTATAGGATCAGAGAGAAAATCCACTATTTGGCTTTTAAAGCTCTTCATAACTAGGTTCCTTCCTAATTTCCAGTCTTCTTACCCCTTACACCGCCATCACCACCACTACCAACCCTACTCTATGATCAGTGTCACTGGTCTCTGCTGTTCTTTGCACAAGACAATTCAGAAAACAATATTGGGAAGATGAAAGATATTGCCTGGCATATGGCAAGGGGTTTCCCTGATCTAGCGAATAGGTCCATAGCTCCAGTAACCAAAAGCATGAAGGAAATCAGGGATTGATTGTAAATGTCCTAACAAAAGCCATACACTAAAATCAAAATGAAAAACATCTTTCATAGAGGATTACAATGTCAGTCTTGCCAAGAAAAAGGAGACAATGTCTCACCAATGCTTAGTCACTGGTAACAAGTCTGATACAGTTCCTCTGAATAATACCCATGTAAAACCCATTACACCCATATGGACCACAGCTCTTTGTGGGGTAAACTTCTATAGGAGAGTCAAGGGGGTGGACTTGGTCAGATGGTACCCCTTCCTTACCATACCACACTGGGTACTGAGGCCTTAGCCAAAATGCCTGAAAGTTCTTAACATAAAACCCAAAGAGGCATCTAGACAACTCTGATTAGCCTTTGTTAAATAGCAACTCAGAATCACCCATTACAGAAGCCAGAAATAAAATCAGCAATGAAGTGATATTCACTGGGAATGAGTTGAATGGGAAAGTGCAGGAAATCCTTATCTATAAAATGAGGTAGTTAGATTAGCTGTCTGCTAGGTCTCTTCCAGCTCCTAATCTATGATGCTGTAATTCTATGAGAAAGCAGATTGAGCAGCTGCTATATTTCAAGATGGGGAGGGGATACGTACAAATGTGAAGGGCAGATGAAATTCTGTGGGCTGACCTCAAAGTTTCTTTTCAAATAAAGTGGTCCATCTGAGGGAATAGTTCTTTCTGCTTCCAAGCTCTGTTTGGGGTCATCGGTCTTTTTGTAATAAAAACAAAAGAAAACAAAAACAATAATAAAACTATCCAAGGAATCTATAACCCCAGACCTCTGGGTTTATCTGAGCCATCATGTCCAAAGTCATGTATCAGCTTCCCGGAGAGCACTGGCTAAGGAAGTATCCAGCAGGGCCTAAAGAAATGATGGGTTAGTGAATCATTTGGCTCAGGAATGAATCCCCTGAGGTCCAGAGCCCAAAGTGCTCTGTGAAACTAGAACAACCAGGTGCAAACAATTATTTCTTGGAAAACGGATGCTTAGCTGTCCCATCAGTGAATGATGTTCCTTACCCAGACCTCTCCTAAATCTCCATCTGAAAATCCTGCCCAAAAGTTCTTGAGATTCTTCAAGTCACCTGGAATAATGTTCTAGTTTGTTTTGATATCCAAGTACCTTCTTGATTAATCATTCTGTGACTTGTTGCCTATTCAAATAGAGCTTTTATTCAGATCACTTCAGGTCTCATCTGGCTCTCTGTAGTCTTATTTTGATAAAATTAATCATTTTTGGCAATTCTTAGTATTTTGTACCTTTTGCAAAAATGTAGTTTTATTCCATGAAATAATTCTAGTCACTCCATCAACAAATATTTGTTAATAACACTTACTAAAGGAATGGCACCTAGAATTACTGTTCCTATTACACAATTTAATTCAACAAGCAACTTCTATTAGGCGGATACTACGTTAAGTATTGGGAATAGGCAAAACAAAAATGGAATGGCTTCAGCCCTCAAGGAGCTTCTGTTCAAATACAGTACAAGTACAAATACAATTACAAGTACTATAAAGAAGATATGAAGATAAATTAGGGAGATTATGTTGTATAATGGAGAAAGCCTGGGACTTAAGAGTCTGAAAATCTAACTGAATGAAGGCTTCATCACATAGCTTTGTGATGTTAAACCATCATTTAGTCTCTGGGTCTTGCTTTCCATATCCATGAAATGAAGGAAATAATATCTGCATTTTCTACCTCACTCAGTTGAGAGAATCAAATGATGTGGGTGTGTATAACCCATTATCATTTTTATGAATAAAATACAATCTCTGCTCTGAACAAATGTGAATTTAAGTTTTTATCTGTGTCTTAAGGCAAAAAAAAACAAAATTATGGTGAGTGAGAACTAGAGAGCCACCCCTTGAAGATAAATTATTTTTATAACTTCAGTTCAAAGTTACTTTCTCTAGTGAACTGGTATGATATAGTTTTGTTTATTCTCTTATCTAATAAATATTTCTTTACTCACAGAATCATGAAGAAACTCTACAGAGGCTTCTACTACTTATGACCTTGAGCAAGTCAAATTAAACAATCAATCATAGGTTTAAAGTTGGGAAGGACCCTAGTAATCACTGAATTCAGTTCCCCCTCCTCATTTTACAGACAAGGAAATCAAGGCAAGAGAGGGTAAATGATTTGTCCAAGGCTATAAGGGTAGTAACAAAATGGAGATTTGAACTCAGGTTCATAGGCTTAAGGCTGGAAGGGACATCATAAGCCAATTAAGTTTTTAATTTGAGGTCCAGAGACAGATTTCAGGTGAGGGGTGTGAACTTGGTTAGGAAAAAATAAATCTTTATTTCAGTGTAACGGGTTTCCTTTATAATCCTATGTGTTTTATTTTATGTATTTAAAAACATAATTCTGAGAAGTGGCACACAGGCTTTACTAGACTGCCAAAGGGGTTCATGTTCAACACTCTAATTTTACATATAAGGAAGTCCAGATAGAATAAGTGACTTGCAAAATATCAGACAGGAGATGGTATTTGAATCTAAATTCTCTAAATCCAAAGCCAGTGTTCCCACCCCTCATACCATCTTGCCTCCTTAACTCTCCTGAACCTAAATAAGTTTTATAGAGGCTGCTAGGTGGCTTTGTTGATAGAATGCAGGATCTAGATTCTGGAGGGCCTGAGTTCTGTGTGACTCTGGGCAAATTAAGAATAAGACTTTTGTCTACCTCAGTTTCATCATTTGTAAAATAGGGATGGGGATGATAATAGTATTAACCTCCTATGGTTGTTGTGAAGATAAAACACGATCTTATATGTAAAGAATTATATGAATTTTATTAATTATATAAGAAACTAGGGTGTTGGGACTCATTGATCTCTAATCTCCTATCTAGCTCTAATCAGGGATTCTGTACATAATCTCAATCCGATGTGACAATACTGCACAAAGTTTCAGAGAGTATTAGAGTTGTAAGGGACCTTAGAGATTCAGTTAGTCCACACTGATTCTTAAAATTAAGGAAACTGAAGCCAAGAGGAGAGGCAAAGACTTGCCCAAGATCAATCAACAAGTTAGCAGCAAAACCAATATTCAAACCCAGTTCTCCTGACTACTGGGCCAGAGGTCTTCCCACCACACCATAATGTTCTTCTATTTGACATGAGATAGGGATTAGAGCATGGAAATGCAATTCCCAACAAGAAGAAATCCAGTCCTAAAAACCAAAAGTTGAAAGGCATATCCTAAATAGTGTGAGGCAGCTTACAGGACTTTAAAAAAAAAAAAGCCAGATTTACTACTTGCTGGCTGTGCTGTGTGACAGTGTGTCCACATATAACTTCTCTGGGCCTCTTTTTCCTCATCCATATAAAGAAGAGTTTAAACTAGATAACTTCTAACTCAGACAATCTGCAATTCCTTGGTTGAGTAAATAATTACTCAAATACTGGCAATCAAATCAGGGTTTCTTAAGCATACAAATTTAATAATTAGCACACTCCTAAGATCAGTTGAGGTTTTGCTGCCAGACCTTTTTGCTATAGCAGCCCACTCCTAGATGATCTTGTGTAACTATGATAGTGTTGAAACAATGCCAAGGAGACTCTGAAAAGTAAGCAGGATTAACATCAGGCTTTTATAATGAAAATATTGTTCCTAGTCAGACAAAAAAAAATGTGAAAAATTAAAACACAAAACAGCATAAATGCTATAAAGTAAATCTCCTCTTTAGCCTACATAAATCCATTAAGCAGACCTATTGACCAGTTTTCTCAAACCTGGATAACACAGGAAGTTAAGAAAAAAAAAAAAGCTTAAGTAATAAAAAGAACAAAGTGGAAGTCACCCAGTGGAAGACATGGTTTTGTTTTCTTAAAAAAATAATTGCTTACTATTTAAAAAGAAAAAGTCTCCACGAAGTTTTTCTATTCTTGTTGTTGTCCAGTTGTTTCAGTTGCCATTTGACTCTTCATAACCCTTTTTGGGGTTTTCCTGGAAGAGATACTAGAGTAGTTTGCCATTTCCAGCTCCTTTTTCAGAGGAGGAAATTGAGGCAAACTTGCCTAAGATCAAATATCTAGTAAGTGTCTGAGGTCAAATTTGAACTCACAAAGATGAGTGTTCCTGACTTCCGGCAGGGCAGTCTATTCATTGCGCCACCTAGCTGCCCTTAAACTTTGTGCCTCCATACCTTTAGACAAGTGATTCCCAAAGTGGGCGCCACCGCCCCCTGGTGGGTGCTGCAGCAATCCAGGAAAGCAGTGATGGCCACAGGTGCATTTATCTTTCCTATTAATTGCTATTAAGATTTTTTTAATTAATTTCCAGGGGTGCTAAGTAATATTTTTTTTCTGGAAAGGGGGCAGTAGGCCAAAAAAGTTTGGGAACCACTGCTTTAGACAAATCACTCAACCTTTCTGGGTCTCAGTTTTCTCATTTGTAAAATAAATGGATTGCATTGGAGTCTTTCTAAAGATTTCTGTCTAGTTCTGTAATTCTGTATTTCTAAGTTCATGGCAGAAAATTAGCTTTTGGAAAGTGCTCCGATTTCATTTTGGGAGAGCAGAAACTAAGTTTGGGAAGAAGCAACATTTATGTCCCCATGAGAGAGTCTCTGGCACCCAGCCTAGTGGGGGGGGGGGGGGAAACAACCCAACAATGGACAAGAATGGGCAGGACAGAAATCAGTCATAATCTAAAACAAAGAGGTTGGCAGAAGAAACTCCCCAAGACTTATGATTGAGGAGCAGGTCTTTGTTTCATTTTGTTTCGTTAATGTTTGTTCTTAAATTATTATTCTGGAAGGGTATCCTTAGCTTTCTGTCAACCAGAATTTTGTTGCGAAAGGCACTTGTTGATTCTAGGGAATAAATATTGTACTCTGCCATAAATTTATAAAATTACTCACCTAAAATCCTTCTTTTTACAGTCAGTTTCTATTATCCACAATTCAGTTCTCAATTCAGTTCAATAAACTTTTAAGTACCTACTATGCACAGAGCATTGTGCTCCCTTGAAAAGAGAACTGGCACAAGTATCTCTGTGTTTAGCAAGAGAAACACTCAGCTTCATTGGAAGGGAATGAAGCAGAACAAGTGGCCAATAAAAATAATAAATGCCAACTCCAGCTTGTGACTGCAGTCAGTTTCTCATCTTACAGCCCCCAATGGACTGACTATTGCTTAAACAGAATATGTTCGTGGCTTGAAAATCAGCTTCTGTAGCCAGGAAGCCACAGCTCTTGCATTGCCCTGGATTCACAAGGCATGAAACTCTGACCCATACACGCTTTTCTCTCTGCTGTGGTCACCAGTGTCTTCCCACCCCCCATCCCACAAGTGGCCTGGGACCATCAAAATGGGAAGGATCCAGTGCTTCAGTGCCAATCATTGCTGATAACATACTGCATCTAAATTGTCACCAGGAAATAACATGTCAGATGAGAGTCCCCTGCTCTAGCAACCCCTTCTCTGAGTGCTAGGGTCTGGGTCCGTCCCATGGTAACAGGGTTTAGACCTAAACAGAAATGTCTAGCCTGTCACAGGTAAGACTTTAATTGTACCTATTGAATCAGGTGCTCCATCTCTAATGGCTACATCCAAATGTGTCATTTCATAAGGCTGATCTTCTGTGATCTTGTTTTGTTAAAATAATAATCACAGCCTTCTTCAGTTTTCCTGAACTGTTAAACAACAGCAACATAGGCAAATCTTCACTGCTAAGACTTTAGGAAGTTAGATTGTAACAGCCTTTGACTTGTTTGCTTGGAGTAGGGAACTACTGAACAGTCCAACTAGACAGGCAGATTGGTAATGTTTTATTTTAAAACAAGAATGAGAGGACAGCTATATAGCTCAATGGAGAAAGAGCTAGGACCAAAGATAGGTCCTGGGCTCAAATCTAGCCTTAGATACTTCCTAGTTGGGTGACCCTGGGCAAGTCACTTAACCCCCATTTCCTAGTCTTTATTGCTCTTCTGGCCTTAGAACCAATACATAGGATTTATTCTAAGCAGAAGGTAAGGGCTTTAAGAAAACAGGAAGGAAAAGAACTAGGAATTTATCAAGCTCCTTTTATGCGTCAAGCACTATGTTAAGCATGTTAAAAATATCACATTTGATGCACACAATAACCCTGGGAGGTAGATGCTATCATTATCTCCATTTTATAGTTGAGGAAATAGATGCAGCAGAAGTTAAATGACTAATACAGGATTACATAGCTAGTGAGTGTCTAAGGTCAGATTTGAACTTAAAAGTCTTCCTGACTCTAGGCTCAGTGCTCTATCTACTAATTCACCTAATTGCCTCTAAAAACTCTTTCATATTATTGTACTATAAGAAATGATGAACAGGATGAGTTCAGAAAAAGCTGGAAAGACCTACATGAACTGATGCAAAATGAAATAAGCAGAACCAGGAGAACATTATACACAGTAACAAGAATATTGTGGAATGATCAACTGTTAGCTTCTCTCAGCAATACAATGATCCAGGACAATTCTGAAGGACTTATGACAAAGAATGCTATTTGCCTCCAGAGAAAAAACTGTTAGGTTTGGAATGCAGATCAAAGCAGAGCATTTTTCAGTTTATTTTGTTTGTATTTTCATTTGGGGGATTTTTATTTTATATGATTACTCTTTCACAATAATGACCAATGTGGAAATATATTTTGCATGATCATTTATGTACAACTTAGATCAAATTACCTACCATCTCAGGGAGGGAGGAAGGGAGGAAAGGAGGGATGAAGACAATTTGGAATTTCAGAATTTGTATAATTTGGGCAATGTATATTGAAAATTGTTATTACATGTAATTGAAAAAATAAAATATAAAAAATAAAAATGAAATAATGAAAACACTCTCAAAATCAAACTAATCTGCATCAATTACACATACGGGCAATTTTACCAAAGATTTTCTCAAACCATAATTAGGAAAAGGTGACCAGGGATTTGTCCTCAGAGCACCAAACCTAGAGAGACAATTATAGCAAACATTTTGAGATTTATTTCCTCTTCATTCATGGCCACACTTTGGATGAGTTTTCTTCACCTCAGCCATTCCTTCCCTATTTCTCCTACTTCTGTCATAAAAAGTCCCACATTGTATTTTCCAGATGTTTGATTAGCACAAGGAATAGTGGAAAGAGAATTGGGCTGGAAGGCAAAAGTTTTGGCTTCTAATTCATCCTCCAATACCACCTAGCTGTGAGACCTGAGATGTCACCTAAATTCTCTCTCTCAGTTTCCTCAGTAAAATGAGAACTGAACTAGGTAATTTCTAAGATCTTTTATGGCTCTAATATTTTATGATTTTTAATGACTTTTAATCTGTTTTAAGTGCACTTTCTTCTTTGCAGAAGAGGGGAACTATAGATAGAGAACATTATATATACTGTCAAACTTGATTAATGTATTGGTTGATTTTACTGATGTGCTTGTTTCTCTATTTTTTAAAAATTCTTTATTATAAGGAATGGCTCTTTTGGGCAGGGCAAGAGGACATATGTTTTAAATGTAAGTAATGTAAAAACAAAAAATATCCGTAACTTTCAAAAAACATATATTCTAAATTTCTTTGATGACTTCAAAGATGACAGAGAAAAACAAAAAAGACTACAACACATTTAAAGAAGCAAAACTCTAAAGAAAGAATTCAGAAAGATGAATATATGAGTGATTTACCTTATCTCTCTCTGTATATGTATATATATATTTACATATACATGTGAATATATACACAAATATGTACACACACTGGCAATGCATAAGGGGATAGTTGCTTGTAGAAGGTTGGGGATAGAGGAAGGATGATTTCATGAATACTGCAAACAGTAAGTACAGCCATGAAATTAAAAGTTGTTTGTTCCTTGGAAGGAAAGCTATGGAGAACGTCCATAGTATGGACAGCATACTAAAAAAGCAGAAACATCATCTTGCTGACAAAGGTCCATGTTTTTTTGGTTTTTTTCCAGAAGCAATATATGGGATATAAAAGTTGGACTATAAGGAAAGCTAAGCACACAGAATTGATACTTTCAAATTGTGGTACTGGAGAAGACTTTTGAGAGTCTCTAGGATAGCAAGGAAATCAAATCAGTTAACATTTAACGAAATTAATTCAAACTAGGTCAAACAGAGAAGATGAAGCTTTGATCACATACTGATAAAACAGGATTCACTGGAAAAGATGCTGATGTTGGGAAAGGTTAAAGGCAAAGAAAGAAGAGGACAGCAGAGGATGAGATGAATAAAGAAGCAAGTCCTAGAAGCAACAAACATAAAGTTGGACAGATTTCAAGAGACAGCAAAGGACAAGGAAGGGTCTGATGTGTTATGGTCTATGGGGTCATGAAGAGTCAGACATGACTGAACAACTGAATAACAAAAATATGCATGTATACACATATTTATGTATGTATATAAATGTGTTTATGTCACCCAAATTAACCACTTTTTAAATGTCTACTTCTAGAGCCAGCCACTGTTTCATATGACCTTTTCTCTCCTCTCCTAATGCAAACATTTACCAAGAATCATCACCAAAATATATGCATGTATTATTATTTTTTAAATTCTTACTTTCTGTCATAGAATCAATACTGAATATAGGTTCCTAGGAAGAAGAGTGATAAGGGCTAGACAACTAAGGTTAAATGACTTACTCAATGCAACATAGCTAGGAAGTATCTGAATAAAGATTTGAACCCAGGACTTCCTGTTTTCAGACCCGGCTCTCTAGTCACTAAGCCATCTAGCTGATCCATATATGCAAGTATTAGTAAGTACATTTTGCAAACATACAAGAAATCGAATATTTAAGGTTTAAAGACTTAAAAAAGACCTAAAAAGACTTTATGTAGTTAGATATAAAGCCCATCAAAACATTTACTGCTCCCTCAGGCTGGCTGAAAATCCACTCTCTTAGAGTAACTCCATTCAGTTAAACAGCAAAGATATCTCCAAAAGGCTTCTATAAAAAATGCTTATAGTCTATAACTGGACCTTTGATTTCCCTGAAATGAATGATATAACACAAGATTCCTCAGTTCTACTTCACCACCCATTTTCTAGTTCCTCCTTCTGATTACAGAGGAAAAGATATCCTTGCTATTCCTTAACATGGCTAAAACCTCTATCCCTGCCCTTGATCCCTTTCTTTCTCCATTCCCGCACCTCCCCAACTTTCTGCAAACTACTAAACAATCAATCTTTTTTCTATGCATTGCCAATCTTTACTTCTCTGATACATTCCTATCCACCTACAAAAATGCCAAGGTCTCCAGAATCCTAGAAAAGTCTTAGCTTCTATGAACCATTTATTTGCACTTAATGCATCTACTTCTTCAACCCCTCAAGCTCAGTTCAACTTGCAATATGGCTTCTGTTCCTGCTATTCCAATGGAATCGTCTCTCCATTATTACAATGACCCTTTAATTGTCAAATTGCTTTTCCTCAACTTAACTATCATATACTACTCAATATTCTTTTCTGATTTTGGCTTCAGAAACTATATTCACCGGATTCCCCTCCTAATCACTCTTTCTATACCTCTATCACTCTTTCCTCATCTTTTTTCTTTTTTCTTTTATGTGGTTCCCCCTAACCCCAAGTGTCCTTTATTGACTACTCTTTTTCTGGCTATACTCTTTGTCGTGGTAATAATATACTGTATTCTCAGGGCTTTGATTAGTTTATCAACACCTTGCATACTGTAGAAGACCAGGAGAGCCAGATATATGAGTTTAGTAGGGAGTGGAAAAAGAAGGGTGCATTTGTAATCACAGGTTGGACAGCTGAGAGATATTAGATATCTTAGGCCATGAAGGGCATTGGTACCACATATATGCTATGGAAATCTAATAGGGACATCACCTAGGACCTGAAACTGCTTAGTGACTTCACTGTCTCATTGTGAGGATGTTTATGATATTGTAGAAAGAATGCTAGATTTTGTCATATTTTGAATCTCAGGTGTGCTGCTTACTATTTGTGTGACTTTAAGAAGTTATTTCACCTCATTGGGACTTATTTTCTTCATCTGTAAACTGAAGTGCCTAGTCCAGATAAAGGACTCTTTCATTTCTAAAGCTATGGGTAACTACTATCAATGTAACATTGATGGCCATGTTCAGACCCAGAAGTTGTCTTTAACAAAGGTCACCCATGGGAAGAAATGTTGAGCACACTCTCTTTTATAGCTTATAAACAGTGACCTTCTGTCTCTCAGCTCCATTTCTCTCTGCAGGTACCAAGTCATTGCCAAGGAATGTGTAGATTTGTAAGTCTACCCAATATGAACTTAGCTCTGAGCCCCTACTTGCAAAACTTTGTCTCCTTTCTTGATTTGCTGCATTTCACTGAGGGATGGTCCTACAACCTTGGTAGAATGGTCTTGGTTCTATGTTGAAACACACATAAATAACTGGATATTCTATATAGTATTTAATATGAATAGCAATAAATAAAAAGGAAACTGTGGAATAAAATACACTGAAGAAATTACCTTAGGCTCTAAGTGGACTTGTTGACATGGATAGATGATCATCTGGATGCTTTTTTTGCTATGATCATCAAAGCTAGGTAAGATGGGGAGCATCCTTGATAATAAGCAATCCTCCTTACACAAATAGAAATCATCCTAGAATAGGGAACTCAATCTTAAGAGCTCCAAACTCTTCTTGTCCCAGCTTACCCAGCTCAACAAGGTAATTGGACTCCATATTGGACCCCAATTACCTACTACAATTCTTGTCATCATCTCTAACCTTGTCATCATCTCTGCTTCAGACATCCTCATTTCTTGTTGTCATCCCCAGTCAACATATATACCAGTAGAAGACAGAGAAGCCATGTGCATGTGATTTTATAATACCTTGCTTTTATACCTATTTCAAATGAGCCTATCCATATATGTCTCCCCCTTTTAGACTGCTAACTCCTTGAAAATAGGAATGCCTTTTCCCTTTCTTTGTATTTTCAATGGTTTTTAATATCAGTGCCTGACATATACTAGGACTTAATAAATGTTTGTTGGCTGGCTGACTGACTGAATATTCTCATTAAAGCACCTGAATACTCAGACCTCAGGGTGAATGTAATCCTTTCCTGATTTATTTTCTCTTTCAAGACTTCCCCTGAATAAATTGCCTCACAAGAATAAAAGCTTGGAGATCATCTAGTATAATTCCCTCTTTTCATAGATAGGGAAACAAAGGAATAACATTGCTTAAGTGATTGCCAAGGGGCAGAGAGACTAAGGTTAGGGTCTACATATTAGAACCCAGGTATTCTGACTCCAAACCGAGTGCTCTTCCCACTATACAAATACAGTAAACTGGCTTTAAACTCTAAGGTTGAGTTTTCCCCTCACTAAATAAGGCACTGAAGATGAAGTTTTAATTACAGTTGCTGTCCTCTTTTTTTTTTTTTTAACAAAGCTTAAACCAAACTCTTACTTCTATTTGTATCATTGTGATCGTTTCTAAGACACGTAAAATTATACCTTCCACAAATATTGGATGGACACCTAAGTGTTCCTGAAAGGATTTCTTGCTCTCCAGTGACACCAAATAAAAACACTCCCTATACCACCATGGCACGGAGAACACATCTGTGCTGTCCTGGATCTCCAAGGCTGTTTGCAAATGAAGCACAGATCAACCAGCCAGCTGGAAACAGGAAGAGTCTTGTCAGCTCCAGAGAGGGTATTCCACAACTTCATGCCGGAACCAATAAATACCAGGGATGCAACAGAGTCCTCGAGTTACAGGCAATCCTCACCTCACCCTACGCCAAACACGTGTATAGTTTTAAATGCTCCTCTCTTCGCCTCCCTCCTGTTTTAATTAAAGCAGAGACACATAAGGCATCTCCCTTCCTCAGAAAAGACAACCTCAAATGTCTGCCCGGAGAGGGCTATAGCCAATAGGAGGGGGTCTCTCTCCTTTTCCATTCTCATTCCTGTCCATAATCCCAACTCCTGTCCTGCTGTTTGGTTTGTGTAACGTGGGTCTGTTCCTGGCAGGCTGAAAGTAGATAAAGACAGGGACAGGGTGAGGAGCAAAGAGAAGGAGCAACTTCTGCAGAGCTCCGCATCCCACTTTCCCCGGCCCAATATCCTCTCCCCCACTCCGCCCCCGGAAGTGTGGGGACCCCAGGGAACTAAATGGAGATTAGGGCTAGCCTCACTGAGGATGGAGAGAAAGTAGTCAGAAGTTTCCGCTCGGCCTCCCACGTCAACAAGAGTTTGAATGAAAAGCTGGCTCCCCGAAGCCCGAGGGTGCTTCAGGAGCACAGCCTGGCGAGGCGAGAGAGGGAAGGGAGACCCTCTCCCTGGGGAAGCTAGGGGCTGATACCCCTGAGATGCAAGCCCGGCTCCTGGCCAAGGCTCAGGCTCTCCGGCGCCTCCTCGCTCCCTCCTTTGAGCGGCGGACTTTTTCCATGCAGAAAAAGTCCCTCGGTTCTCCCTCCTCAGAGCTTACTCTAGCAAAACGTCCGCACCCGCAGCTTCTAGTACCCCAGCGGAGTCGGGACCCCGGGGCTGCTCAGGGGGTCCCTGCTCCGGAGCTCCCTGGCTGCCCCGCCTCCCCGCTCCTACCTGGGAAGCCGAGGCAGAGCCAGGCGTAGAGGGGCAGTAGCAGCAGCGCGAGCCGAACCGAGGAGCTTCCCATAGTGCACGGCCCGCTCTCCTTCCCTCCCGATGCCTTGGGTTCCACCAGGGGGGCTGGAGAAGCAAAGAGAAAACGAAGGAAGGGGAGGGGGGACGGTAGGAGCAGACGTGGGACTGGGCTGGAAAACTCCTCCTCTCGACTCTCTTTCACCTCCCTCTCTTCCTCCTCCTACTCTTCCAAAGACTGAGAAGTTCAAGGTTCTTGCATCCCCCTCTACTGCCTTTTTCCTCCTCTTCCTGAGGCTTCACTGCTTTCTCCGCAGCCCTTCCAGACCACGCTGCTGTCCCAGCCAGGCTTGTCTCCCTCCCTCTTCTAGCTCGCCCCCGCCCCTACTCCACCCCCACCCCAAAGGAAAACAAAAACTCGCACCCTAAATGGTTGATCTGGGACCCCTTCTCTCAAGCAGCTTTGCCCCTGATCCTTGACAACATAGGTGCCCCCAGGTAGGACTTTTGAGCTACTTTTTCACAGTTGTTGAATCAAATCAAATCAAAGTTCTTGGAATTGGTATCTTAAAAGCCCACAGAGCTTTGTCTACCTGGTGATCATATACATTCTACTTTGTACTGAAATTACTTATTTATATGTTTTATCTTACTACTAGACTATAAGCTTAATGAGGGCCTAAATGGCCTCATTACTACAGGATGTACTGTTAAATGCAGTGGGCTCTCTGAGGGCTAAAAAAAACGTACATGACACCTTTACATTTAATATGCATTGTTAACATTTCTTAGGTCTAAACACTCAACAAAACAAATCAAACCCTGGTTTGTAGCCTTTTCTGTTTTCTAAGGTGTAAATAAATGCCTGCTAAAATTTTAACAATCTTTTGAATTAGCTCTAGCATACCTCTGCTTGTTACTCCTTTGTGGTATCAATTAGTATCAGCCATCCTGTGGTATCAGTTAATAAACTATTATGACTTTTCTCTTTTTATGAGCCAGGCACAGCTAAGTGCAAGAAATACTTAGACAACACAACAATCACCACAAAAAAAAAAAAAACACATCCCTGCTCTCAAGGAACTTAACGTTGGTTGGGGCAGACTATAAATCTTTTTATGGGGGATACAGAATATATAAAGAATAAACAATAATATAAGGTTTTAACTCATTGAAGCTCAAACTAAATGATTTGTCTGAACTCATTGTCAGATTATGACAAAATTAAGACTCAGTTTCTTCATCTGAAAGATGGGAAAATAATATTTATTCTACCCATCTCATGGGTATGTTGTGAGGCATGCATATGCATACATAAGGTTTTGTAAACCTTAAAGAACCTTTTTTTATTGCTTCACTAAGCTTCATTGCAAGTAAAGTGGCCTTTCAAGACTAGCCAATATGAAAATGGGCCCAGGAGATCCCCCTGGCCCAAAGGACCCTTGCCTAGATTCACATAGAACCTGATTCATGACCCCTAACAAGATCTTAGTCTTTCCTCTTTCTCTCTGGCTTATTGTGCCTTCATTCCAGAACAAAATTCAAGGGTAAGACATATTTAAAGTTGTATGTGACAAGATTTCTTCTAGAAAAGGCACTCAATGTAAAATACAAGTATCAGGTAAAACCATTTCCTCCACCACACACAAAAGCTTAAAACACAAGTGACTCCTAACAGTGCTTTAGCAAACACACACAAAAAACCCCCAACAAACCATCTCAAATCTCCCAGTGAAGATAAAGGCAATTTTTGTGGGATATTGAATAGATATTTTGTTTTTACCTCAAGCCTATACCATCCAAGCAACTCACAAGGTCCCATATATATGGGCATTCAGGAAATGACTTTCTTTATTTCTTTATCTTATCCAAGAAGCTCTATATTATTAAGGATAGTTCCCTTGCCGCCCTTTTTGTTTACTCCTTCAAACCTATACCCTCATGGGAATATTTTATATTAAGCATTTTGGTAGTTGCTTTGTTTTGTTTTGTTTTAAAGTAAGTAATTACTTTCTTACTCTGAAAGGCCTTTCAGACATGGAGGCAGTTGTGGTGAAGTAGAGGGAAACAAAGAGGGTTTAAAATCACAAGTCCTGGTGGGTTCAAATTCTGGCTCTGCCACTTCCAAGCTATGACAATAGGCAATCATTTCATTTCCTCAACATCTTCTAGACAGCTTTTTTTGCAGCACAGACAAGAAACCACCATCAGATTTATCTTGTTTAAACATCTTCCCCAGGACAAAGAGACATAAGCCCAAAGTATGAATTCTTTCTTTCATTCTGCAATTTGTCTTGGTTTCAGGAACTGGGGGAAAGATTTCTAGGGGACATGATAGCCTGCAAGTATTTCAAGGACTGTCATGTAGAAGAGTAATAAGACTTGGAGCAGCTGGGTAGCACAGTGGATAAAGCACCAAGCTAGAGTCTGGAGGACCTGAGTCCAGACATTTCCTAGCTGTGTGTCCCTGGGCAAGTCACTCAATCCCAATTATGGAGACCTTACTCATCTTCTGCCTAAGAATTGATACTTAGTATGGATTCTAAAACAGAAAATAAGAGTTTAAAAAAAGTAATCAGACTTGTTCTGCTTAGCCCCAGGAGGCATTAGATGAAGTGATCTCTGAAGTTCACTCTAATTCTACAATTCTAAATTTCTGTGATTCTTTGAGATCAACTGAAACACATTAGCTATAGCAGTAGGTATTAGTTAGAGGGGGTCAAAGAGAAACACTACATAGTCAAGTTAAGTCAAGTACACTTAAGTGCTTATTGTGTGCCAGGCATTGTGTTAATATAGTAAGAATTATCCTAAAGATAGGGTGCTATTTATAGATGAGGGTTTTATTGTTGACTCCATTAGACTGTAAGCTCCTTGAGGGCAGGGACTGTCTTTCCCCCCCTTTTAATATCCCCCACATGTAGGACCTTGCCTGGCACATAGTAAGTTCTGAATAAGCTTTATCGATTGACCTACCATCAGTTGGATAGACATGGAGATATTTTCCCAGAGCTTGTGAAGCAGAAGCTGAGACAGCCCCACTTGTGACTAATAGCAAGTACTAGGTAAAGGGGATACTCTGTGGCGATAGAAGAAAGATGAGCTGAGGAGTGGACCATTCACTTTAGTCAACCTTAGTGCTGAGTAGAATAGCCACAGAATTTGGAGCTGGATGAGGTATCTAGACCCCAAAAGTGTCCAGTGCACAAGTGTCCAGTGCACCTCCTCCTCCCCAGTTCTATCCCAACCCCCAAAAAGATCACAATGCTACTACATCCAAAGTTGTCCAGACCTGAATCCTAGTTTTCTTGATTCTGAGGCCAGCTATCTCAAGTTACACTGGATATAGGGAATCATCTTGCCACATGGACCCTATGGTACCAGCTCAAGTTTGTGAAACTTGGCTGAAATATTGGAACTCTCTGATGGCAGGTTTCTCATCAACAGAGCCATGAAGGAGATGACATGAAGAATTTTCAGTTGCATCTTCAACATTTCTATATTGTCTTATTCTTTCATTTGTTATGGTTAATAACAACAACAATAATAATTGAACAACTAGTTATTTCTGACCCTATTGTTTCAAAGTGGATTTTCCTTCCCCAAGCTTTTCCTGCATAGAGATGGCAGAGAGTAAAGGTAGCAGGAATAAACTTGCTTTTTTTTTTAAACCTTTACCTTCTGTCTTGGAGTTGATACTGCATATCAACTCCAAGGCAGAAAAGTGGTAAGGGCTAGGCAATGGGGGCCAAGTGACTTGTCCAGGGTCACATAGTTGGGAAGTATCTGAGGCCAGATTTGAACCTATGACCTCCCATTTCTAGGCCTGGATCTCAATCCACTGAGCTACCCAGATGCCCCCAATAAACTTGCTTTTTGAGTCTTCATGAGCCATCTCAAGGGCAAAAGAATGGTAAATTCCTTTGAAAAGATGTAACTAATTTTTAAAAAATGTACAAAGTGACTTCTATCAGTTTAGACTTTATTTTTCACATAAATTTCAATTTTACATAAATATATATGTATATATACATATAAATGAGTTAGTTTAGTTTAGTACAAGAAATCTTATAAAGTATATTAACACAGTGTTTGGTAGGCAATAGATGCTTAATAAATGTTTATGGAATTGAATTCTATACATAGAGACATTATGATATCCTGGAAAGCGTATTGGACTAGGAGCACAAAGGACCTGAGTTCTAATTTAGCCCTGTCACTAAAATGCTATTGTATAGGAGTGTTCAGGGAGGACTAGCTTCTGGTGTGAGGACTTGCTGAGCCCTTTTCATGACTGTTCATCCTGTCAATCAACTCTCACCTGTAGCTCCAAAAGCTGTAACATTGCAGCAGCTATATCTCCAAAAATCTGTCTTAGCAAATGGACTAAACCAGGATGAGGATAACTGATGGTCCTCGAAGATGTCAGTGAATTAGGGAGATATTTACTCCAAGCATATGAAGATTTCCCCCATGGATGAAAACAATTTGTTCCAAAGGCCATGAAGGTGGATGAAGCAGATGCTGTAGAGCTCTTACAGCTTAGCTACCAAAGATTCTAAGGTCATCCACCACATCCTGGGCCATCACCAGTCATGTTGACTTTTGTCTTGCCACTAAACTTGGACAACTCTAGAAGACACAGTGAGGCTGATGACTGTACAATTTTTTTTCACTTAAATCCAATTCATACTCCAGTCAAAACACCATCTTGTGATTTCACTGGTCCTTTTTTTGAAAATAAATGATAAACAACAATTTTACCTCAAACATGTTCCTCTCTGGGACTTAATTTTCTAATCTGCAAGTGAAAAAGATTGGCTTCTCTCCCTGAAAAGTTCTCCCCTTTCACTGTCCACAGCAACCATCTTGCCTTTCTCCTTTATTTTCCTTAACTAATGAACCACTATTCTACCCATTGTTTCAGATCCTGGGAGAACAAACCAGATATAAATTCAATTTTTCTCATGTGTCCTTAATGTAAAGATGTGAATTTTAATTTTAGTCAAAAGAAGACAAAAATGCACAAATTTCTACTCAGTGACTACATGGTATCTGACTGACTTCTGAGGTCTACCTCAAAGGGTTGTTGTGAGGATCAAAAAACATAACAATTGTAAAACTCTTAGCACAGTGCCTTGCACAAAGTAAGTGCTTATTTAAATGTTAACTATTGTTATTTATTATCACATCTGCACCAACATATGGTGAATAGCTATGGCAAAGCTTGCTTCCACATCTGTATTCAACTACATCCTTTTCACGTCATTCACATAAAAAAATGGCCTGTGATGAGGATGATAGGTTCCAGACAGGCATGGGGAAATGCCTTTGGGAAGCCACAGAGTACCCTGGCCCATGTGCACAAAAGACAAGTGATTGTGTCCATTTGCACCAAAACACAGAACACATATTTGAGGATTTGCACAGGGCCAGCCTCAAGTTCCCTGGGCATCAGAAAGTTCACAACTTATAGAAGTGGGGCTTCACCAAATTTAACACCACTGCTTTTGAGGATGTGTTGGTGAGAAGCACTTTATTCCTTCTGACTAAAGGAATAAATATATTTCTGATTAGGCTTTCTTGAACAAATGGCAGTAATTCCGGCCAGTATGACAAAGAAGAATCCCACGCATTTCTTGTTATGATACTTGTCCATCTTCATCTGAGCCACAGATAAATTCAGATTTTTAAAAAGCCCATACCTTATATCTTAGAATCAATACTATCTATTGGTTCCAAAGGCAGAAGAGGGGCCAAGCAGGGAGTGGGAGGGAGGCTTAAAGTGACTTCCCCAGGATCACACAACTAGGATGTGTTTGAGGTCAGATTTGAGCCCAAGACCTCAGTTTCTAAATCCAGAGTTGTATTTTTTACTCTGCAGGATTATACCATTTTATGATCTAAATTACTTTTGGTTATACATCTTTAATTTTTGCCTCTTGGGATATTGCATTCTAATATTTGTTTTCCTCTATAGTAATTGTGACACTTTCCTTTGTGATATTCATTGTGATTCTTTAGTTTTTTACTTCTTTCTAGTTTCCTGAAGTACATTTTCTTTGACTTAGAATTCTGGACTTTGTAACATTCCTGAGTATTTCTCTTTGGGGACTTATTTTAGGAGATGAATCATTAGTGTTTTTTTCTATTTTCACCTTGTCCTATAGTTTTATTAGATGCTATTGATATTATTGTTATTAAGAATGAATAAGAAGTATCAATTGAAGAAAATAATGTGGAATAAGTGATACTGAAGAAAATAAAGCAGATGCCATTTGTATTTTAAAATTTCCTTTATAATTTACTGAAATGATATTTAAGGTGTTTCCATTTGTTTCATTTTGGTTTCCAGGGAATTTGATGACTCATTGTTTTCTAGGTAGGCTGTCCTTAATAGTAGGATATATATATAAATATGTCATATACACCACATATATATGTGTATACATATACACACATACATATAGATATATAGATATATTGGAAAGCTTACTTGGTTAAAAATTCCTTGGGAAAAAAGAATGGACTAAACTGAACATAATGACATCAGGATACAACAAGAAATATTAGAAAAAAAACAAAAGATTTTATTTATAATTTCACTTTTTACATCATTGCTTCCAGTTATTCTTATAGTCCTTGTGGTCAAACATTTTTTCCACTGAGTCTCTGCTTAGAGTTGTTGCAGAGTTGTGCTTTTTTTTTCAAGGTTTACCTCTTGGACTTCTAAGAATTTTCATAACTCTACTCATATTTCCATTTCTGAGTTTGTGTATTAGAATTTTAGGTTTAAGCTATTCCCCTCCAGCACTCTTAGACGGGTTGGATAGGCCTTGATTGGTTCTATTCCTTCTGTGGTCTAAGTGACACAGATGATGGTAGTATGAATCAGGCAGGACTGACATCCTCTGCCCAAATCTTTGGCTTCTTTCTCAGTCATCCTGTGTTATACTTCATGTTTTAGTCTCAACAGGTCTCTGTTTCAATCTTTTGGCTTAGTCTTCTGCTGTGGCCCAAGCAGACCCCACATCCAACTGGGGTTGGATATGGGAATTCATACTCATCTCAGATAAAGAACATGCCCAACCTCTTTTCTCCACTCTTCCCCCTAACCAACCTCTTGCTAGTACACAGATGCCATGCTGGCTTTGCCTCCTGACTTAGCTTCCAATGCTTGAAAAAAATCTATAGTCAGATTCTATTCCCTGTGCAGTAATGTAGGACAGGTTCATCTGAGAACAGACTTAAGGCTTTCAATTTTTGTCACTCGGCTTGTCTTGTGAAATCCCCCTATCCCCTCTTCAGAGTGTCAGATGGCTTCTGTGTAGTTTGTAGTGGTTTGTACTAGCTTCCCTAATATAACCCTTCTATCAGCCTCTGATAGATTCTGGACATCATTGTATGAATTTTTGGGTTAAATTGAAGAACTTATTTCTCTTTCTCTTTGGTTTTCATCACCATTAGTCTATCTAGAATACTTTTTCAGGTTACTCAAATCTGGCCTCAGATACTTTCTATCTATGTGACCTTGGGCAAGTCACCAAGCCATTGTCTGCCTTAACCCACTGGAGAAAAAAATAGCAAACCACTATACTATCTTTGCCAAGAAAACTCCATGAACAATATTTCCCACTGAATCACAAAGAGTTAGACACACTTGAACAACTGAACAAAAATAACAACTGTGATTAATTAATGAGGAAAGGAAGATATAGTTAGAGAGTATAGATAGATACTAGATAGATATAGATATGTTCATCAGCAAAAAAAAATTAAGATAGAATCAACTAAGTATGCAAATAAAAATGTAGAAAAAATAACAAAGAAAAACATTAAAACACAAAATATGAAAATATGAAAATTAAAGGAGAGATTAACAAAATTGAAACCACATGACACAACCATAGAATAAATTATTAAAAACAGGACTTTGTAAAAAATTAATAACAAATATACATTTAGTTAATCTGGTATTTTTTTCAAAACTGAGGAATAAAACAAGTAATAATTCAGGTAACCAAGTAAAGAAACAAAAATCAAAAAGAAGAAATCACAATCATTAAGAAGAAATAAATGCAATTATTAGAAACTATTTCACTCAATTAAATTCCAACAAAAAATTAACATAAATGTCAAGGTTAAATATTCAAAAAACATAATACCCAGACTAATATAACAATAAACAAGGGATTCAAGTAACATAATCTTAAGAAAAGAAACAGATGAGAAAACAAATGAGGAAGACAGAAGTTATGTGACTTGCCTATTGTCACACAGTTGCTAAGTATGTGATAGAGAAGGACCTTTGAAATAAGTTCTTCCCAAAGCCAAATAAGGGCAGCTGGGTGGCTCAGTGGATTGAGAGCCAGGCCTAGAGACTGGAGGTCCTAGGTTCAAGTCTGGCCTCGGACACTTCCAGCTGTGTGACCTTGGGCAAGTCACTTGACCCCTATCGCCCACCCTTACCACTCCTGGGCTAAGGACGGTCCCTAGCCTGGATGAAAAAGGAGGAGGGTTGGGCGTGGGGCTAGCAACCCCACCCTGTAAAAACTACATCTGCTAAAGAAACTGCAACCTAAAGTAGGGGCAGCTGGGCTAGCTCAGTGGATTGAGAGCCAGGCCTAGAGACGAAAGGTCCTAGGTTCAAGTCCGGGCTCAGACACTTCCCAGCTGGGTGACCCCGAGCGACCCATTGCCTACTGGTTGTGGCCCTATGCTCCTAGAATGGAGTCCCAGGGGGAAAAAAAGAAGCCAAATAAACCAGGGAAAGATAAAGTAGAGAAAGAAAACTATAGAGCAATATAGCTAAGGAAAATGTTTATAAAATATTTAATTATTCAAAAGACTACAATATATTTTTAAAAGATTATCCATTACCATCAAGTTAGATGTCTATATACAGGAATTCAGCAATTAAATTAATGCTCAACATTAGGCAAAATAAAATAATAGACCACATAAAATTTGTAAATCACATTTTTATTATGTTCAATAATAAAAATATAAAAAACACATATTGATTATATCAGAAAATGCTTTTGAGAAACTATATTACCTCTTTATGACAAAATGTTTAAAAAAGTTTGGAAATAAATGAACTGTATCTTTATATGATAAGTATTGTCTACCTGAAACCAAGAGTTATTGTTATCATAAATGAAGAAATTCTAAAGGTCTTTCCAGTAAAATCAAAAGTAAAGTAACTGTTCCATTGTCACCACTATTACTTGATAATTCTAGAAATGTTAGCTATAATATTAATATAGAAAAATAAATTGAGAAAATGTGTAGGCAAAGAGGAAATGAAACTTGCTATTTTTAAAAAATTATTTTAAAATATTTTTTCATATTTCCACATTTCATTTTCTTTCTCTCCCCATTCCCAGATCCAATAAGCACTTCCATTGGGTTATAGAAATGTTATCACTTATACCAATTTCCATATTATTCAAAAATGTTTATATGAATATATGATTTGGGGTTTTGGTTTTAAAAGGTTGCTATATTGTCTTTTGACACTTGATCACTTAAAATTGATAAGTTTTTCACAAATAAAAGTAATATAATTAGAAGGGAGAGAGTTCATGAAAAATTCTCTAGCAAATTTCCCTGATTATCACTTTCTATATATGAGACCCCAAGCAAATCACTTAACTTCTGTTTGCCTCAGTTTTATCAACTGTAGAATTAGTATAATTGCTTGCTTCCCAGAGTGGTTGTGAAGATCAAATGAGATAATAATTGCAAAACACTTAGCACAGAGCCTGGCACATGGTAAGTGCTATATAAATGTATATTATTATTATTATCATCATCATCATCATCATAAAGGTCTGATATTCACGATATATAGGAGCTGATGTAAAGTATTTAGTGATAGGAATCGAATTGAGTTATTGAGCTTTTCTTGTAATGTCCAAGTATCAAGGGAACTTCACAAAGTAGCAAACATAAATCACTGACCTTTTTCCTATAATTATTTGAAATTGAAACAGGGTCTGTGCTTGAGCTCATGAGTTATTACCGCAACTTCCAACACAATCCCCAGTCAAAATCCTTCAGGCCTTAAAGTGTCACACGTGAGAAAAATTTAAAAGGCAGAATTTATGGCCTGAAAATAAAAGAATTCTTATGGGATGAGGTTTTTCGCTCCATTTCATGGAAGATACTATTTGGTAGTTATTGCCTAATTCTGTTAAAGATATATTTATAATCAAGGCAGAGTACTGTTCATTATGACACAATGTGTTGGAAATCTGTGCCCCAAAACTCTAAAAACAAGTTTATATAACCCACCATCATGAGAGACAGAAGTGCTCATTTAATGAAAGCAGGTTGAGTAAGATAAACTAAAATGAATAACCTGCATTTTTCTCAATACTTTATTTTTTTTCCAGGTCTAAATCGTTCTAGGTAAGGCAAGCAGCTAATGCATTTTCCTTTAACTGAGTAAGGCTAAATTTATCATCTAATTGACTATATAAGTATACTAAATATAGGTGATTTCATTGCTGTAAGAAATTCCTAGACAAGGAAACTTTTCTACAAATGAATTTTGACTCGTTTGCTACAATTTATATCGTTTAGAGAATTGCCTAGAATTTGTTAGGATTTAAGTAACTTTCTTAGGGTTACATAGCCAGTATTTGTCAGGGGAAGGACTTGAATTCCAGATCTTCCAGATTCTGAAGATGGCTCTCTATCCTTTAGACTACAGTTTCTACAGATATAGTATATATTGCATATATGCATATGTATGCATGTGTATGTTATTTATGCATTATCTAGAGAGAGAGAGACAGATAGATGGACGGACAGACAGACAGACAGACAGACAGACAGACAGACAGGTAGATAGATAGATAGATAGATAGATAGATAGATAGATAGATAGATAGATAGATAGATAGACAGATAGATANAGATAGATAGATAGATAGATAGATAGATAGATAGATAGATAGATAGACAGATAGATAAAAATAGATAACAGATGTTATAGATGACAATGAAGTAGACCAAAAATTGAATAGGAGAAGGAATCTGTGAGATTACCCAGTTCTTCTCATGATGGTAAGCTGTATTTGGCTATAAAAGCCCAGCTTTTTCATTATTTTGGTGATGTTCTTCTGTCTGTGAGTCACCAAATGCCAACATTTCCAAAAAATCTAAATTTCAGAAGAATTTTAAGTGTTAATCTAAGGAACATGATGTAAGATGACATCAGTGCTTTAGGATTGTAGTTTCATTTGGGCACCTAGAAAGATGTCATTGGCGGCCTCCATTGCATACAATTTATCCAAAAATTACTTCTGATGACTTAGTCTTACCTTCAAATGCAGAAATCTGTTTATAGGTACCTTTTAATGATTCAAATTATGCTGACATGACAAAAAAATTCCAAATCCCAAAGTATTACTATTCTGTTTACTTAAATTTTTACAAACTAAAATATCACAACCAATAAAGTAGACAAGTGCTGACAAGTCTTGAGACTGATCCCATGCAAAAGGCTTTGTAATCTCTTGGGTGTGGCCCTTTCTAGTCCCACAACTCACTTTTGGCCCCAGAAATTGTTTATTCACAACTGTGAAAAGATGATTAAATAGAACAGCCCTACAAAAGCCAGATTAATTTAATTGCTAAATCTAATGACCTCTTATCTATCCTTATCCTGGAACTTTCTACAACTTTTGAAACTATAGAACACCTTCTCCTCTGGATACTCTTTCCTTTCTGGGTTTTCATGGCATTGCTTTTTCCTGGTTCTCCCTCCTATATTCTATATTCTCAGTCTCTTCTGCTGATCCATGTCAAAACCCCTAATTGTGGATGTTCTCAGAGGCTCTGTCCTAGGCTTTCTTTTCTATTATTTTCTTCTATAATCTCTTTCTTAATAATCTTATCAGCTCTCATGAGTTTAAGTATCATCTCCATACAAGTGACTGGAACCTAGTAGGTACTCCATAAATGTTTATGGATTCACTTATTGATAGTGGTAGCTTTGAATCTGCTGGTTCTCAAGACCAGATTCACACAGGCTAATATGACCACCGGATGAATGTCTCACTGGACCATGTGGAGGTCAGTTATTATTATCAATCAAAAGGCTAGTATGATACCCATTAGTTCCTTTAAATATTGGACTTTTGTTGATATTATTCATATCCCAATCTGTAATGAGAGTTTATGACTGAATCTGTAATGGTAAAGCTGTAAAGCAGTTGGGTAACCAAATAGATTAGTCATAAACTATAGACTGGAGGTACTGGATGCAGGTATGACAAGTACCCAGTGCCTAAGCCAGCCAAGGGATTGATGTTATTCCCTTAGTAAGGACTAAACCCCTTCAAGATGATTTCCCTTCAGCCTCTGACCTAGCTGAGGAAGTAACTCCTATTGGTTGATAGTGAGATTAGACAGAAAGGGATGTATGGTGCTTCCTGTCTAACAGTAATGGAGTTACTCTTTCTCTCCCTTAAAATCTTGAACAGCAGTCACTATTTAGATCTAGATGAAGGTAGGACACACTAGTTCATAAATTAAAGTAAGGATTTATTGAATAGATTGGTTTGGGAAAAGGGATTGGAGAGTGGGTTAGGAAACTATGAAACTAGTCTATTACTGCCTTCTAGACCTAAGTTCAGGATGTTGATAAACTCCTTGCTATGATCTTCAGTTGTCCCAAGGGACCAGCCCTAAGGACAGAAATAAAATGATCTCTTGAGGGTAAATATAAAACAATCTCTTGATAGGAATAATTGGTATATCAGATTGATGTTCCTATTTGGTCAGCAATAATCTTCAAAACCTGCCTAGCCTAGGAAACTAAATCCCACGTTCCACCTCCCTCGACCACTTGGTTCCCACCCAAGGGATAGAGAAATGAAGGTGAGAAGAGAAGTAAGGAAAGAACCCAGCCCTGGATTTCCAGGCCTTTATATACCCTAGGTCCAACTGCCAGTTGATACTTGCCCTATGGTTCATGCCACAGTCAACATTCCAACCAGAGCAACTAACGGGTTGCCCTAAGAAAATATGGCAGTATTATTTCTATATTACAAATCATGTAATGTGCTTATTTGGGCAATGCCAGTCACTTAGCTAAGTTCTTTTGTGAGGTTAAATAGATGTGTCATTTTGCCACTGAGTTAAAGATATAATGTGGAGGGGAGGGACTTAAGTGAGCATTTAATTTGCTATTTCCCTTGCTAGTTTAGTCGTCTGGGTATGGGTACTGAGATGGAATTATATATATATATATATATATACGCGTATATATATATATATATACGTATATATATATATATATATA
>NC_058132.1:396952394-396978395 GCF_016433145.1 Gracilinanus agilis
TCTTTCTTTCTTTCTTTCTTTCTTTCTTTCTTTCTTTCTTTCTTTCTTTCTTTCTTTCTTTCTTTCTTTCTTTCTTTCTTTCTTTCTTTCTTTCTTCTCCTTTTCCCTTATATCTTAAAACTGATACTAAGTGTTTTTTTAAGGGAGAAGACTGATAAGGGCTCTGCAATTGGGGTTAAATGACTTGTCCAGAGTCACATAGTTAGAAGTGTCTAAGGCCAAATTTTAACCTGGGTTCTCCCCACTCCAGGCCTGGTACTCTATACACTGTGCTCCCCAGCTAACCCAACTTTTAAGTTTCAACATCTCTTTCTAATGTTCAGTTTTGCTGAAGTCTCGGTGGAACATACTCTTACTTTTTCCTTTGTGGGTCTCAACACAAAGGACTACTTGGATGCATTAACTGTTAGAAAACCAATGTAAATATTTTGCAAAACTGATAACTCCTACTGATAATACGTCAATGGAAATTTGATGGATTAAAAATAATAAATTACCAATGAAGGTTTTGGAAGTAACAATAAAGAATGATGCTAAAACTGAATGGAACAAAAGAAAAATAACCCAAAATCAGAGTCAGAACTGGAAGGGATCTTATATTTCAAATGTTTAATTTTTACAGTTGAGGAGCCTGAGGCCCAGAGAGATAATGTATTTTGTCCAAAGGTCACACAATCAGCAAACACCTAAAATAGGAATCAAACCTAAGTCATCTAACTCAAATTTTAGTGCTCTTTCTTTTTAATATTCCCTCATGAGGCAAGGCAGGGTTCTAGAAGTCCACATATCCAGACAGACCATCAGAAGCTCTGATTTTTAGTTCTGCCTAATGTGAAATAATTCATTGACTTTGGTGAAATCTCTAGGTTTCAATGTCTCAACAGATCTATTTATTATTGGTGTCCCTCTCTCTTATAGGGCTATCATAAGTTTTTTGTTCAAAATTAAAAATACATTTGTGTGGCAGCTGGGTAGCTCAGTGGAGTGAGAGTCAGGCCTAGAGACAGGAGGTCCTAGGTTCAAACCCGGCCTCAGCCACTTCCCAGCTATGTGACCCTGGGCAAGTCACTTGACCCCCATTGCCCACCCTTACCAATCTTCTACCTATGAGACAATACACCGAAGTACAAGGGTTTAAAATAAAAAAAAAATACATTTGTGAGGATAATTTAATTAAAAAAATTTTTTTTTTAAATCCTTAACTTCTGTGTATTGGCTCCTTGGTGGAAGAGTGGTAAGGGTGGGAAATGGGGGTCAAGTGACTTGCCCAGGGTCACACAGCTGGGAAGTGGCTGAGGCTGGGTTTGAACCTAGGACCTCCTGTCTCTAGGCCTGACTCTCAATCCACTGAGCTACCCAGCTGCCCCAGATAATTGAAATTTTTATAAAAGTAGTTTATAATTAGGTCTTAGTTTCATCATCTGCCAAAAAGCAAGGGCCCTACACTAGTCCATTATAGAGTTTATCTAGCTCTAAGGCCTTGATTCTATTAAAATCAAAGTTATAGCTACAGAGTGGTGACTGAGGCTTGATCCTAAGGCACTAATTTTATAAGGCACAAAAATGTCTATTATACTTGTCTCATCCCTGTTCCTCCTTATATGGCAGTTTCCAGAATCACAGTCTTTCTAGCAATTATAGTCTTTCACTTGATCACCCAAGGTCTCCTCCCATGGGACCAATGTCTGAGGTCTTTTAATCTATGAAGACATTATTAGAACCTTCCCCTCAGCACATCTTGCTTGAGAGAGCATTACTTGCTGATTCCCCCATGTACCAAAATTTCTAGCCTCCATTCACATTTTTGGAAGAAAAGTAGCAAGTTATACTATTTACTTGTCAAGATCGTGTTAATTTTTTATTCTGAATTTCATCATTTATTGGTTGCTGTAATCTTTTAAATATTGCTTTTAACTTAAATTAAGAGTTTGAATAAATTTTAAGAAGATAAATAGACTCATTTTGAATAAGGAAAAATTTAGTCATTGGTTTCAATATATCAGCCCATCAGACCTGCAGATAAAAAGTGCCCTCAATAAATGTTATTTAATTCAGAATGAAAAGAAACTGAAACAATTCAGGCCCACTGAGATCAAATTAATTTCACACGATAAAATTAATTCAATCCTCTAAAAAAAGACTACTTACTAAATGCTATTTTTTAAAAAAGAATGCTAACAAAGTATTTTTTAAGAAGCATGAACTGTTTGAGACATTTGAAGTAGTAAACAGAAAATAGCTTGGAATCAGAGAACCTGGGGTGAAACCTGTCCTGTTACTTATACAGATCATAGGATCATATAGACAAATCACAGATTAAGAGCTGGAAAAGTCCTCAGAGGTCATCTTGCCCAACCTCTTGATCTTATAGATGAGGCAACTGAAACAGAGGCAGTTAAGTGATTTGTCCAAACAGTGAGGTGGTACAATGGATAGAATATTAAATTTGAATGTAAATTCAACTGAATTTGAAACCTGCCTCAGACACTTACTAGCTGTGTGTGACCCTAGGCAAGATACTTAATCTCTCTGTGCCTCAGTTTCTGCATCTGTAAAATGGGCTATTAAGAGCACTTACAGGGTTGTTGTGAAGATCAAATGAGTTGACATACGTAAAACTCTTTGAAAAACCAGAAAGTGCTATTTAATGCTTGTCATTATTATTTTTTGTTGTTATTGTTGTTATTATTGATTATTATTGTCCTAGACCACTAAAAGAAGTGATTGAAGAGATAGTGAAAAGAAATATAGGCACTCAAAGGATCATGAGTTATGACATTTATTACCTACAGGTCGAGAGGCATGCAACACTAGCCCTAAAGATGCCACAAACATACAAGGAGGTAGAGGCTCTGTATTGTGATTGAGAGCCTGTTCCTCCAGATCTCTGTCCTCATGTATATCCAGTCGGTGTTGCTGATCAGATTCATAGGAGACTGAAAAGGAAGGGGGACTCAGAGGCGGTCAGCCAGAGAGGGAATGAGCTTTAACCTGGTTCCCCCTTTTCCCTTTTAGACCCTGGCACCCGTTGTGGTTAGGAAAGTTTGTCAGCCTTGCATCTGCGGACTAAAAGAAGTTTGTTAAGGTGATAGTTTTCTAGCATGCATTACTAACCCTAAATGTAACCAAGTAAGCCAGTTATTTGGAACTTCCTGGTAGACAGGTAAGTCAATGAATGGTCAAACATTTCTGTCAGCAAGGACCCGGTCACTGGCCAATCATAAACCAATGCTTCCAGTCACACAAGTAGTCAATAGCAGAATTACTAGGGGCCACCAGGCAGATCTTCACACTCTAGAATCATATACTTTCTTTTTTCTTGTTCTTCTTCTCCTTTAATATTTTACTTACATGTAGAAACAATTTTTGACAATTGTTTTCTGGTATTTTAGGATTCAGATTTTCTCCCTTCCTCCCTTTCCCCACCCCTAGCCCAGGCGGTAGTCTGATATAGGTTATACTAATAGTTTCATGTAATACAAATTTCCATATTGCTCATGTTGTGAGAGAAGACACATATCACACATGTAATAAAAATCTCATGAGGGTCACTCAGTGGAAGATGGTATCAGACTCCAGCAGTTCCTCCCATGGCCATGGATAGCATTTTCATCCTTAGTCCTTTTGTAGTTATCTTGGAAACTTGCTTTGCTGATAATGATTTAGTCCTTCATAATTGGTCATCATAAAAAGATTTCTGTTTTTCTATACATTGTTCTCCTCATCCTGCTCACTTTGCTTTGTCTTTATTTTATATGTCTTTATTTTATATATTTTAATTTATATGTCTTTCCAGGTTTATCTGAACTCAACCCTTTTGTTGTTTCTTATGATACATTAATATTTCATTACAACCATATACCCACAGCTTGTTCAACCATTTTCCCATGTGGTGGAGGACCCCTCAGTTTCCAGTTAGTTGCCACTACAAAAAAAGCTGCTACAAATACTTTGGTAAAGGTAGATCTTTCCCCTTATCTCTTAGGATAGTAGAGGTATTGCTGGGTCAAAGGGCATGATTATGGATAGTTTTAATTTCTTCCTTTGAGAACTGCCTGTCCATGTCCTTTGATCATTTTTCAATTGGGAAATGATTTGTAGTCTTATAAATCTGATTTAGTTCTCTATTTGAGAAATTGGTTTTTTTTTGTCTGAGACACTTGCTATAAAATTTTTTTTTTCCAAATGTGTTGTTTCCTTTCTAATCTTGGTTGCATTTGTTTTGTTTTTATGAAAACTCTTTAATGTAATCAAAATTATTTGTTTCATTTTTCACAATGTTCTTGGTGTCTTGTGTAGTCAAAATTCTTCCCTTATCCATAAGTCTGACAGGTAAACTTTTCCATACTCCCTTAATTTGTTTGTGGTGTCACCTTCTATTTCCAGATCAAGTATCCATTTTGACTTTATCCTGGTAAGTGGTGAGAAATCTTGGCCATGCCTAGTTTCTGCTATAATGTTCTCCCATTTCCAAGCAGTTTTTGTCAGATGGTGAGTTCTTCCCCCAACACTGAGATCTTTGGGTTTATCAAACACTAAGTTGCTATGGGCATGTTGATTACCTAATAGATTCTACTGATCCATTATTCTGTTTCTTAGCCAGTACCGGATTATTTTGAGGATTACCATTTTATAGTATAATTTGAGATCTGGTACAAGCAGGCCTCTTTCCTTCCCTTTTTTTTTTTTCATTAATGCCCTTATGTTCTTGGCCTTTTGTTCTTCCAGATGAATTTTGTTATTCTTTTTTTCAGGTTCTATGAAATGATTTTTTTGGTAGTTTGATTGGTATGGCACTGAATAGGTAAATTAATTTAGGAAGGACTGTCATTTTTATTATATTGAGAGCTGTGTTCTTTCTGCTGCACCATGCTTGCTCCCATTATAGGTTTCATGAATGCATCTCTTCATTCTGAATACAGCCAGAGAAGCAGCATGCAGTTTCCCAAGATTCCCCAATTAATTCATCTTGATCATGAGTCATTTAAAGTTATGAAGGAATAATCATAATTATATCAAAAGGAAAGATAGAAAGCTGTAAGAATGAACAAAGAACAGGGTAGGGTAGGGTAGGAGGAAGAAACAATATAAATATATAGTACCTATTACATGCCAGGCACTGTGCTAAATGCTTTACAAATATAATCTCATTGGATTCTCATAACAACTCTTTGAGGTAAGTGCTATTATTATCTGTGTATTACAATTGAGGAAAAGGCAAAGAGAAGTGAAGTGACTTGTCCAGGAGTACAATGCTAGTTAAGTGTCTGAAGTTGAATTCAGATCTTCCTGACTCCAATCCCAGAGGTCTTTCCTTGTGTCTAACATTGAGAGGATTTGTGTTTTGAAGCCACTTTGAAGTTATGAATTAGTGATTTCTCACAACAATCTTGGAGGGTGTTAAATGCCATCAATGGAAAACCAAAAATTATGATCTCAAGGCATCCACATGATTACATGATGAAATAATTAAACTCAAATAGATAATAAATCAGAAATAAATATAATAAATAAAAATAGAAAAATAAAATAAGAAATAGATGACAAATAAAAAAAGGAAAAAAACCTGATTTAAAGGATAAATCTTTATATCCTGTCACTTGGGAACAATAATAATGATATCTAGCATTTATATAGCACTTTTGCAAACCTTAAAATATCTCATTTTTACACTCACAATAATCCTTTGAGGTAAATGCCATTATTATCCCCATTTTGAAAATGGGAAAAAATAAAGCAAATAGATTAAGTGACTTCCCAGAGTCACACAACTAGTAGGTGTTTGAGTTGATAAATGTTTAACAATGGGTTTTCTAGAGATGAGAGGTCCTGGGTTCAAATAAGATCTTTGACTCTTCCTAGCTATATGACTATGGGCAAGGTATTTATTCCTAATTGCCTCGTTCTTATGGCTCTTCTGCCTTGGAACCAATGTTTTGTATCAATTCTGAGAGAAGGTAAGGGTTAAAAAAGGAGGGATTCTTAGGGGGGAAATACATATTGGAAACACTGAATTATTAACATTTTCTCTATTATTTTTTAAGACTAGGCAACCAACATAGCCAATAATCAATAAATTAAGTCCAGATTTGTAGTGTTTACTGCTTCCCAAGGTGCAAATGTTTATACTAAAAATTTAACAATCAGAAGAACAGGTTCTAGGACACCCCTCTGTAAAAAACCAGGATTTTAACTCATCTTCTTGATACCAGGACTAGCACTTTATTCCCTGTACCCATAGCTTCCTAATAAAATAGTCCAAGGCAGAACAAACAGAAGGTGGTAAGAGAAACCTGAATAATTCACAGAGATGTAAAATCTGTCTTTGACAAAACTAAAGATTGAGCTTTTTTTTTTTTTTTTTTTTTTTTTTTTTTTAAAAGCCGGAGAATTACACAGCCTCTTATAGAACAAAATTTAATGGCCCAAAGGTTCTGCCAAGTCTGTATCCCTGTGATTCCTGGAGATTTTACAAAATAAAAAATTTAACTTGGCCAGTATAGAAATAGCTTGCCAACATCTCTAACCTCTAATTTTTAAATATTCCTCTCTCCACCCCAAACACACACAAACCCAGGAGTTCTGGAAAAATCATTCTTAATATATTGGTGTAAAGCTCAAATAAGATGGCAAATTCCTTTTGTTCCACTTTCTCCCATTATTCACTCCCAATATGAGGAGTTTAGCTTTTACTAAGCTACAATGGAAATTTGAACAAAACAGCTATATTTCTGATTTTTCCCTGCTAATGCTTCAAGGACATGCGGTTTTAATATTTGGGCTAAAATTGTGAACAAAATCAACAGACAGATTATGTAACTTTTGTTATGATAACTGTGAATTCTCCACATTAACAAGCAAGAGAGTCACTTTAATGAGTTATTATGTAGTTGTTAACTAAGGCCTGGTCCCATGATTTCTTCAGTGTAAATGGCACTTGGTTAGGAACTACCTCTATCAAGGCAGGTCCAAGTGCAGATCTTTTTTCTTTTTTCCAATTTATCACCTTAGAGAGTAGCCTGGAGGTTTCCAAGAGGGAAAATGAATTACCCAGGATTGACCTGTCCAGTCATTTTAATAGTGTTGCCCCAAATTAAACAGAAATAGCTTAAATCTCTTTGCTAACTTGCTACCCTTAATTTCTCATTTCTCATCTCTTAAATTTCTAGTAATTACCTAAGAAAAATCAAATTCCCAAGTTTACATAAGATATAACTTATCCAAATTGGACAAGATTTTTGCAATAAATAATAATCATTAAAGACATTTCATAACCTTGAGTGATGGTTACTTAAGGGGCAATATTATCTTTCAGTTGCTAATAGGGAAATATGAACATCATCTATGATATGAAACTAATAATCCTTAAGCAATTTTAAGAATAGAATTTCACTCACCTTGTATTTTTTAGAACATTTGTTAATACAGTTAAGGGGAGAAAGGATTTTTTTTCTTAACCTAAAAGGTAAAAGATAGCTAATCTTATCAAAAGTGTCATGATCAATTCTTCTGAAAGAATTTTCATAAGTAATATGTAATTCAAATAAATCTGTGATTTCATTGATATGGGTATTCTCTCTAATGAGACAAAACACAAATCTTTCCACTTCTGTCCACTTTATGTGATTTATCCATGTTCTCCCATAGGAGATGCACCCTAATTGCTGGGGGACTTCCTTTTCTTTTGATGTGGGGTTTGTGTGTGTGAGAGAGAGAGTGTGTGTGTGTGTGTGTGTGTGTGTGTGTGTGTGTGTGTGTGTGTAAGAGAGAGACAGACAGAGAGAAACAGTCAGAAGAGACAGGAACAAAGAAACAGAGATAAAAAGAGAGACAGAAGCAGAGATAGATACAGAAAGAGAAACAAGAAAGACAGAGAAGGAGCAGAGAGACAGAAAGAGCATATTATGTCCTTATGGCATAATAACTCAATGTATTTCAATAGGTTAAGTGAGAATTTTTAAAGTATGGTTCTTATTTGTCTGTGTTTATTTTAAGCCACAGTAAATGAGCAAGAAAGTGAAGATTAAAAGAGGAGGAATGATTGAGGCGAAGGGGGTGAGGCTGGTTGATATCAAGAAGAGTTTGTTATCAAGGCCATCTCTTCATCAGTGACTGGAGTAAATAAGAGAATAAGGGCTGACCCAAAGGTATTTTGAGATGTAGAGAGGGGAAGAAGGAGCTCATGAGTCAAATCAACAAGCATTTACTAAGTGTCAAGCACAAGTGCCACATTTACTATGTACCAGGCACTTTGCTAAGCACTGGGCATACAAATAAAGACAAAAACACAACCCCTGCCCTCTGAGAACTCAACTAAAAAATTAACATAGCTCACAGCAAATGATCTCTGGTTTTCCATAAGATATAAGGCAAGATATTCTACTAAGGTGAGGAAGAGGAGATATGGTGTAGAAGCCATGACAGAAGAGATATTTTGGAATATCTATGGTAGGAAGTGCAAGAAAATAAATTCAATTAGAAAATTTAAAAATTCCCTTTCCTCTGGTAAGGGCCCAGTAGTAGTTATATAGATAACAAAATTTTGATAGATCCAATTATCATGGTTTCATGACTTCTCCCAACATACCTAAGTAGCTTATGAGTTAGTAGTAGCTTTTTCACTCTGTTAGAAATTATGTTCAAATAAATGAAAGACAAAATTGTTTTTATTAATTTTTATTAATTTTATTTATTTTGGTTTCAGTTTCTAATTTTTTCTCTCCTCCACTCATTGAGAAGGTAAAAAAAAAAAACAAAAAAAAACAAAAACAAATCCATTACAAATATGTATAGACAAGCAAAACAAATTCCCTCAATAGCCATGCCCTACTTTATCCCCCCCAAAAAGGAAAAGAAAGCATGCTTCAATCAGCACTCTGAATCTATAAGCTATCTATCTTGGGATGGGTAGTGAATTGGTTAGAATGGGTTTGACTAAATTATAAGAGTAAAAAAAAATGTTGTGGTCGCCATTTATAGAAATTAACTCTTAAGTCACAAAACTGTTACTAGCTCTAATAGCTTTATTATATAGTAAGATAAAGATAATAAGAGAGAGAATACAGAAAGGAGATAAAAAATTATCCCAGAGTCTGTCTCTGAATCTCAGCCTCAGGAACAACCCCCCACTCCCCAGCCACTTCCTGCTGGGTCTCACTTTATATGCCATTCCCTTCACCCACTAGTTCTCCTACATCACCCCCAGGAACCAAACGGCCTGGAACCACCCAGGTGAGGCAGTGCCTGTGGGATCAATTCCCTGGTTGCTGTTGACCTAAATTCAAAACAAATGTAAGGGAAGTCTAATTGATCAAATCAAAAACTCTGATCAAATCAAAAAACAAATTCCCTTCTCACAATAACATGTTTCATCATGAGTTCTTTGGAATTGTGGTTGGTTACTGTGTTGATCAGAACTCCTAAATCTTTCAAAGCTATTTGTTACAATGTTATTATATAAATGATTCTTTTGGTTCATTCACTTTGCATCAGTAATACAAGTCTTTCCATGTTTTCCTGAAACCATCTCCTTCATCATTTCTTATAGCACAATAGAATTCCATCACATTTGAATACTCTAATTTGTTCAACTATTCTTCAGTTGATGGGTATCCCTTCATTTCCAATTCTTTGTCACCATGAAAAGAGCATTATAATTATTTTGTACATGTGGGTCCTTTTCCAATTTCCTTGAATCCTTTGGAGGATTAACCTAATAGCAGCATCACTGGGTCAAAGAGTATTCAGTGTAAGTTTGGGGGGTATAATTCAATTGCTTTCTAGAATGGCTGGCCCAGTTCACATCAACAACACTTATTTTGCCTCAGCCCCACCAACATTTGTCATAGGATATTCAGAATTATTGATCATGAAAAGTGTAGTACTTCTGGTAGTGATGTAGGTTATGATAGTTCCTACATGTGACTATGTTAGAGTGAAGTAGGTCATAGGAATTGAAGAGACTGAGGTCAGGAAGTCTGAGCAATATATTTGAATATATTTGAAGATGTCTACTATGTGGAAAGGGTTGTGGTGGACTATAAACCAGGTACTGAACTACCCAAGAAAGGAATTAAAATCAACTGGGGGCTAGTAGACCCTGACTGGTTGGCAGGAAATTCTAGAAATGGCAGAGTGTTACAACTCCCCCTGCCTGGTGCCTTGGCTCTAGAATGAGGGACTTGATTTTTGCTGGAAGTTGATTTGAGCCAGAAAACTTAGTTTTGTGAGAGATGGAAGAAGGGGTGTTTGGGCAAAAGGTAATGGAGCTGGGGGAAGTTCAAGATACACGGCATCCTTCTCTAGATAAAAACACTTAAATTGTGGAGTGTTTCTAGATCTATGTTAGGTGGTTTCAAAATACTTAGGCTTGATTAAAAAAAAAAACAGCCTCATCCTCATCAGCAGGATCTAGAGAGGAAGAAGAAGCATCTCCTGAGACCACAGACAGATTACGCCCTATATTGTCATGTGGGTAAGTTAGGCTGGCTTCCTTGGCCTAGCTGGGCCAATTCTAAACTCTGCCTATCTGGCTGTTGGGCCTTGTGGCTTACAGCTTCATTTATTAAGCTTTGTAACCTTCCTCTCTCTCCGTCCAGGCCTTTGGCCTGGACTAGCCTCTCCTTTTTCTCTTTATTCCTACTTATTACCTACCAGACTGCAAATAAACTCTTCAACCCGATGCTGACTTGGGTCTGATTTAATTACGGAATCAACCTAAATTGTTGATTCCTGGCAGCCACATATTTTAATATATATCGATAAATACCTAAAATTTTCCTTCTTACATTTTTACAGGGAGTGCCTTTTCAATTTGGGCTTTGCAGTGGAACTCCGCCATGACAGAGAATACCTTTGGCAAATAACCATCTCCCTCTTTGTGCTTCAGCTGATATTAATGATCAAAGGGTCATGGAGGTTATCGTATGGACTTTGAGAAATATTGCATCACTTTGATAATATATATGGGAGGCACTTTTCTGAAGGATAACCTTTGAGATGGTATCTTGTTCTAAAATTAAATGCATTTTCATATTCAGTAATCAATATTGCAAAATCTTGATCTTTAATTTTCTATATCTTTCAGTCAATTGCATGATAATAAAGATATCCTTTCTGAAAACTTCTCTGTTCTCTCCTAATACCCTCATCAAGGATACCTTTGATGCATGTGTTGATTATTCTCTTAACATTTTTTATGCAGTTGAGAAAGCAGATATATCAAGTCTTGGTTACTAATGTTCTCAGTCACTATTTTTGTGGCTGTAATGCCTTCTGCATGTTCTTCTTGCTTCAGAGAACTTAGAGAATCAATTCCTCAGCAATTGCAAAATTGACCTCCAGCTACTTTCCCATTCTGAATTTCTCCAGTGCCATTTTCCATTTTCTCTATAAGAACTTTTACTGCCAAATGCACCATCATCCTTCGTGTCACCCAGGCTCACATCCTCTCTATCCCCTACTCCTCAGTGGCATGCATTCCCCATTACCCAATCAATGTATATCTTGTCATTCCTACCTTCATCCTATCTCTAGTAGGTCACTCTCTTGTCCCTCAAAGATGTTCCCCGGTGCAGGCTCGCACACCTAGACTATTGCAATAGCCTTCTGGTAGGTCTCCTTACCTTGGCTTTCTCCATTCCACTCCATCTTTCACCTATGTGCCAATGTAATCTTTCTGAAAATATGGTCTAGCCCTGCCACTGTGCTAGTCAAAAAACTCCATGATCTCCTTTCCTCCAGCAATCCCGTTTGCCTTTTAAAGCCCTTTATGATCTGCTTGGCGTATTCCAACCTTTCCATTCTTTTTACTCTTCTTCTTTTCATATAATCTATGATCAAGCAACATTAGTCTTCCTTCCTGGTGATCTTGCTAGTCCTTTCTGAATTTAACCTTTTATATATCTTTTATGTACATATTTGTGTGTTCTTTCACCCGTTAGAATGCAAGCTGTTTGAGGCCAGAGCTTAAGTGTTTGCCTTTCTTTGGAGCCCCATCGTCCAACCTGGAATATGGTAAATAAACACTTAATATTTAACATCCAAAACTGATGTGGTAACTTCACCATCCTTGACGGTCAGGAATTTATTTTCCACTTTCCATTTTCAACCTTAGATGCTCTCAGGATGGCATTACTTATCTAGTTCTCTTGCCAAGCTCCCTTTAATTTTTTCCCCTCCAAGGTTTTTCACTATTTTATGAGGCAGTGTTGATCTTCCATCATTCTTTCCTATGAGATTTTGTAAACAAGTTCGAATTCAAAACCATTGATGCCCCTGTCTACCATGTATCTCTACATGGCAAGAAGAATCATCTCTCTAAATCTGGAAGGAAACTCAAAGACCAACTAGTAAACTTTCTTATACTAAAGAGAAGGAAAGGGAAGCCCAAGAGGTGATGACTTTATGTAAGATCAGGCAGGAAAGAGACATCCAGAGTCAGTATGCTTTTCACTATATCATGTTGCCACCACCATAATAAAAGTGTTTTTTGACTCTTTCAGTCTCATTATTGTAATAATTTTCATCAGTTAAATTTCCGTACATAATTGCTTATAAAATGGGTCTATGTCTTTCATTCATACATTTTCTATTTTTTAGTATGAGAAAGTTATTTATAGGAGTCAGATTTGATTTATACATATATTTTTTATTTTGTTACTTTAAACATTCTAATAAATTGATTGTATAACTGCACACAAATAACTGCTTCAAGAATGACTCCCACTTCAATAATAAGTCATTTACCAACATTTTAAGAGAGTTAATTTTATTTGTAGCATTATTTGGTGCTCATTATGTCAAGTATCATCTTATTTTCTCTAAGAAAACATTCATGATGTATTGGCATGAGGCTTCTTTGTAGTTCTGAGTCTCTGGTTTCTCTCACACCTAATTCTTCAACCATGACTTCCAATATAGTTTTCATTGTTCTTGTATTATATCAAAATTAAATAATCATGTACTTTGATACATAGTTGTGTCCCTGTAAGGTGAGGAAAAACATGTTGGAAAATATGGTTCAGGAGTAAGGTAGGAGGGAGGCCAAAGGTTTGTACACCAGAAAACTTGGTAGTGATGAGTCTGTCTATACTTAGCTAGCAGACACCATCTTTTATTAGGATCATATTCAAAGTCTTTCCAGTATGGTAAAATCTGACATACCTTACACTCTGCTGAAACAGACTTTGAAAACCTAGAAACCCAGGGGCATCATGAAGTGGGACTTAGTGCAGGTCCACCAGCTTGTTAGAAAATGAAGAAAAACCTCCCTAAGATGACCAAGACATTTCCAAAGCACACTATGACTGTAAAAAAAAGAATATTGGTAAAATCAATTGGTCAGAAAGCTTTGGAGAAATTCCAAATACGTTTTGGAAAATAGAAACCATCTTTAACTGATATAAATACTAGGCAAGATACTGAACCATTAATTTTTTAAATTAAAATCTACTCATAAATTATCAAGACTGAGGGACAGCTCAGTGGCTCAGTGGATAGAAAGCCAGGCCTGGAAAAGGGAGGTCCTAGGTCCAAATTTGTTCTCAGACTCTTCCTAGCCATGTGACCCTGAACAAATCATTTAACCCCAATTGTTTAGCCTTTGACACTTTTTTGTCTTGAAACCAATACTTAATATCAACTCTAAGAAGGTAAGGGGGGTTTAAAAAACCACCCTACACAACTCTCGATCACCTATTTTATCTGCTCTTAATATTACTTAAAAAAAATTAGAAATCTATGAAAATAGACTCCCATAAATTTCACACAAAAAAGAACAAATTGAAGGCCAACAGAAATAAAAGGCATCTAGATTTCAAGATTTTCATAACTCTCTGCTAAAGTAGACTTTAATTTAGCTACCATAATTGTTAAATAACTGATACCAATGTTATTTTTGAATTGGAAATTTATTTTTCTCTTTATCCTTTAATGCTTTATCTAAACTAACTGTCACATATCCCTCAAGTTTTTATAAATTCTTTTTGAAGAATTTTGCTTATTTTCCCATATTGATTTGTTCTTCTCATTTTGACCCTTCAACTTCAGTATATTTTTGTCTTTGAGATTTTCTAAAACTCAAATTAGATTACGTGAAATGATCAATTCTATGGAAAAGTTTTCAACTCTATAATTACTGTTCAAATTTGAGATCCAATCAAGACAGATTCTTTAATTGAGATAAAACTTAAGACTTCCTTTTTATTTATCACAATTTTATCTAAAATTGCTTTGCTGGGTCAATAATTTCTTTTTTAAAGTCCTACTTATATACACTTCAATGTAATATATTTTATCAATTAGAATTTTTTGATCTTCTAAAATATAGACTTTGAAAGGTTCTGATGAGTATTAACTTCCTTTTCATTTGTTTCCATTGTCTACACGTGGAAGACAAAAAAAAGGCAATCCACCTTTTTTTTCCTCTGCAAAGTATTGAAGGACTTAAACACCCTTATCACATGTTATATAGACTTGAACAACCATTTTAGAACTATATGCCTGTATTTAAAAGAAATCTGTAAGACTGGAAATATTTTCAATTTTGATAGCATCACCAACTCAAAATGGAGAGCAAACTTAATTCTCACTTAAGAATGAACAAAGCCAAGCTCTGCCTCAAAGTAATTGATATAATCACCCAAAAGCACATCTGTAACTGGCAACAATTACTAGGGTAAAGTTAGTATTTAGATGGTAGTTTCAACTGTTTGATGTCAACCCTATTCAAGGTTAAATAAAACAAACAAACAAACAAAAAAAAAAAGACAGCCCAATTCTCTCCACTCTTTCACAGAATGAAGTAATGCATCTTTAGAAGCTGGGAGAAGAATATGCTTTGCTTCTCTAGTGAGACAAATCAATTGTTCTCCACCTATGGGCTTAAGTATCCCAAACTCTGACCCATGAAGAAGAAAATTGGGAAGCTAGAAATAGTATGAAAATAATCAGCAGAGACCTAGCTTCTGAATCTCTAGTTTACAATAGTTTGAAAGGGGGGGAAAAGCAACAAAAATAACCCGTTCAAACAACAAACTCAAAAAAGAGGTAATTTTCATATTTCACATTTCCTAAGTATCCATGGTTTCTGGCTTATTGCAAAGAACTTAAGGACAATAATTGTAACGAAATTCTTGCGCTGCTGGGTTGTTTTTTTTTTTTGTTCGTTTGTTCATATTAAGGCAAGTACCAGGAGTACAACCTCGGCATTACCATAATGTTTCCACTAATAAAATATTATTTATGGATCCTAGATTCAATAAGAACTTCTTTAGGGTACTAGAATATTTTGTTGTTACTCCAAGAGAACTAACATTACAAACAACTAAAATTACTTTGCTGGTGAATGTACAACTCTAAGACTGAAGTAATCTTTCCAGAGTGTACATTTCTTTCCTTATATGTTAACGTCTGTAGTGCTAACTAGTTTTTCTTCTTTCGTTGTTTTCACTGAATACTTTACACAGACATAAAACTACCTTGAAAAATTATAAAACATTCTATGCAAAATATTCATTTCTTAATATTAAAAATGTATATAAAGTATGATCCATGATATGTATTAATGCTTTTAATGACCTTTAAAAAGAGAAGCAGTAGATTTCTTCTTCAGAGAATTATTAACAGCATGGCATGAATAACAGAAGCACAAGAAAGGAAGATATGCTACACAACTGCAGGGAATATTCACACCAGAGAAGTCACATATCCATCAAAATATTGAATTAAGGAAAGTTTGATGTTACTAGAGAAGACCAATAAGAGGATATGATGTAAAGATCAAGAATTTTAGGCATAAAATGAGTCTTTAAACTTGGAAAGTATTAATAAATGCAAGCCCTTTTATTATTGAAATCAGCAGGATTTGACAATTCTGTTGGATTAATTCTAACAATGACCTTACTTAATCATTGGAAAAAAAAAAGAAAAATTGCAAACACAAGTTGGTTTCTCTAAGTTTTGTGTTCAAATGTTCCCTTTTCATCTGGTTGGAAGTTATATCTCAAATGGTTCTAAAACTCCAGGTAACAGTCTAGCATTATAGTTTATTTTTTATTGCCCTGCATTTTCCTGAAGTTAATTTCTTTCAAAGGTCAGATAACTCTGCTAAATTCAAATGAAATATAGTACAAGCACACTTTAGAGTCTAAAGGAAGATACAATCTTCTTGGTGCTATTACTACCATTAGTCGATTAGTACTCCTAAAATGGAGGTATACTTGGCTTTTCTTATATTTTAACACAAAGCATGGTTGAGAAAGGCATAAATGTGTTTCTCCCTCTGATCTCTTTTACCAAAGTTTTTAACTTAATCCTTTCAATAGTCTCTTACACAGGAAAAGTTTTTCAACCAAAATGACTGGAGTTTCTTGGCACTCTGACCTTTTCTTGTATTGGAATCCCACTCTGTGTGTGTGTGTGTGAGAGAGAGAGACAGAGAGACAGAGAGAGACAGAGAAAGAGAGAGACAGAGACAGAGACAGAGACAGAGAGAGGAGAGGGAAAGAGACAGTGAAGGAGAGAGAAAGAAGAGGAGAGACAGAGACAGAGAAACAGAGAGACAAAAAAAGGGAGAAGGGGAGGTAGGGGGAGAGAGAATGGGAGAGGGAAAAAGAGGGAAGGAGGGGAGAAGGGAGGGTGTATAAACACTTCTGTGAGTGTAGTGCTATATTTGCAACAACCAAGCTACCACTGATTCACCATTAATAAAATTCAAATTCTCCCCTAAGTTCCCATGTTAGAGTAACCAAAGACCTATGGTAGGGAGGCAGATAACCAGTCTGGGTCCAAAAAATATTCCCTTGGAGGAACCACTGAGCTCTGTCTTTTGTCCTTAAGATACCTGAATGGGAATGGAGGGGAAATAAAGACAGTAGACAGGCCCAAGATTTTTCATTCCAAAGAAATAAAAAGTTACCCTGAACAATGTTTCCTTATTAAGGAAGGTAGTATGATAGTGACAGTGGTAGTACCTACAGGGAAGAAGAAATGTACCACTATTCTGCATAAGGTCTGCACATAGACTGGAAAGGATGGGATAGAGCTATAATCCATGCTAAAAGGTTCTTCTCCCTAACCAGGCAGAAATTGGGGAAATGGAAACAAGGGTTTTTTCCTTTGATGTGTCCTAGAAATTGTGGCTCTGAGGAATACTTTGGCCCAGGGCAAACGCCTTTAAAACTATCTTTTAGCTATTTTGATGATCTTCAAGTAAATTTAAAGTTGAGACTGTGGGAGGTCATCATTGCATCTCAAATCCTAACCTGATCTGTGGTACCATCTGTATGACTTGAGCAAGAATTTAATAAACAGAATATCTTTTCCATTGCTTAGTGAATGACAAGGACTTCAATATAGGTACAAAGTATTCTATCACTAAGGGGTTAATTGTAAAGAGCCTAATGCATAGTCTTCATGCATACTGCATATGCATAATGTACAGAGCCTCCTGCATAGTCTTTTCTGTGGAGGGCAATGACATAAGTAGAATCTTATCTTATTAGAAAGTAGCTATGTCATCATAAATATTGTTAATATTTTGTACCTCAATGATTGATAGTATTAGTCATGCTATCTACCATCCATCTTAAGAGAATATCAAAATGACCAGATCTACCTTTGTCATTGCCTTGTTTGACTATCACAAAAAGAGAGATCTAGAAATTCAAAGTTGGGCTACTTGATCTTAACAAATGCAAATATTTCAAACCAATGGCTCCAAAAAAAGGAAATGTAAATAATGAAACTACACTATTAACATGTTTTTCTACAAAAGTGGGCTATTTATGTCAGCAGCTGTATATTGATTTATTTACCCTGGTAAATAAATTTTGATTCCATCAGCACTTATAAGTGACAATTTATAAAATTAGTGTTGTTAACAAAGTTAAATATGTCCTGATTTTTTTAACTAATAGCTGCAAGTGCCCCTCCAACTTTTATTCCTATTATCATTCCTATGAGTGTAACATAACAGAGATGATTTATTAAAATATGCTCAATGAAAACAATTTTGCTTATGTTTTTTAAACAATGCAAAAAAGTTACGAATATATACACTGTCATGCGTTTGAAATATTGTTTCAAGGAATCATAAAGAAGTAAAAATTGCTCAGTAAAAATTATTCAATGTCTGAATTCAGTTTTCACATAAAAAAATATATTTTTATTACAACACTGAACAATAAGGCCACAACACTTTAGTAAGATTTTCAGAGTGTACTTCTTATACTAATATTATCAGTAGAAATAAATACCAATACCATGGTCACAATGTCCAAACCCCAAGAAAACAAATAATTAACTTACAGTACAAAGTTCATTATCAGCAACTTTCTTTCAGAAGTCATAATTATTTTCAAGTATAAATTGCAATATGTGCTTGGAGACCATAAACAATAAATATGTATTTATAGAATTGTACATGACTTTGACTTTCTCTCCTGATTAGCTGATGAAGTTTCCATGTGATTTTGCCCTGTGTGGTTTTGGTTTTCATCTTTTCTGTCTTTCCCAATATCGGCTTGATCTCCTATTCGTCTTGTGTCTGCCATTACAAGTGGCTCAGAAATAGGCCTTGTTTCAAAAATACTCTGCACATTTTTCTGACTTGACACTGACTTCCTCTTAAAAAGGGAAACCTAAAAAAAAAAAGGCAATTGATATAACTCTTTGAAAGAACTGACAGAACAAATGACTTTTTCTTAATAACATATACAAGTTAATATCTTTCCATTAGGTATCATAATTATTTTATCATATCTTAAGAGAACAAAGAATATGATTGTGCCTATATACAACAAAATGAAACATTCTTAGACCACAATGCATCATTCATTATCATTCATTTTTCTATTATTATTGATAATGTTCAATTTTATCTAAAACTATCTAAATCAAGTCCCAGGGCATAACTTTCACATACCCTATACCTGTGTTGGCAAACCTATGGCACTCATGCTGGAGCATTCTGAAAAGGGCTGCTCCCTTCCCCATCTCCACACATGCCTGAGGACATTTCTCTCATCACCTGTCCCTCTGCCCAGCAGCCCAATGCTTCCTCCCTCCCCTGTCTGGGGTAAGATGAGGGCTCACAAGCAGCATGAGGGCTGGAGTTTGGGCACTTGGTCTCTAAAAGGTTCACCATTACTGCATTCTATATCCTGTTCTAATAATATCTGGAGTTTTACATAAGAGTTGCAAAATTAACATCTTAATATAATACCCTGGGGTGAGTCCAGGCTTGATGACTAGATCTTCATCTAAGATAACTAGATGCTCTCATATATTTATACTGGATTTCAACTCCATATTAGGCATTTGTATTGTTTCCTTTCTAGTCATTTTCTTAGGAAAGAAAAGATAAACTAAGAGCTAAATATTTCTGTCTTCTCTATCATGTTACTGTCATTCATCCATCCATCCATCCTGATCAAAGCCTTTCTTTTCCCTAAAATGGCTTTTAAAAATCATCCCTTTATTATTCTTAGCATTTCTTAACCTCATTCCAGACACTATCTTTATAGGACTACAATATATTTTTGTATTTATTCTCCTTCATATGCGCTTGCTTCTGGAATCCTTTGTATGAGTCTATTTTAAATCTAGGCTATTCAGTAATCAGCTTCTTTAGACAACTTCCCCATTCCCCCTCATTGGAATTGTTTCCTATTGTAACTTCAGACTGCCCTTAGAGAGTTTAGTCTATACCTTCCTACCTATACTTTTCTCAAACTCTTTGATATATGTTCTCCCCAAATCATATCAAAAAAGCCCTATTTTTTCTCTTTCCCTAATCCTAATAGGGTTCCAATTAATTTCTAATTCAGAAATCATCCATCTCTTCCTTTTGGTGAAAATTGGCAGTAGCAAGACAGTTGCAATAATTGTTTCTTCTACTTCTGGAAATGTAACATTATTATTAAGAAAAGCAAGAAAATTATTAACTGCTCCTCTTTATAAGGATGACATTAGAAAATAAGTATTGTTTTATTAGTTTAGAGATAAAAATCAAAGAAGCTGGCTTGAGGAAGAATTGGAGTTTCAAAGAGAGCTGAGAGAGAGTGATAATTTCAACTGATGTCAGTTGGAACCGTTTTTTTTTTTTTCTATGACAATTACATTCTTTGGGTGTGTTGGCAGTTGGCTTGTGGCAGTCAACAAAGCCACACGCAGATCCTTTCTCTCTCAGGGCTGGAGAAGGTAACATTCTTTGCCTCTCTCTAATCTCTGTCTGAGTGAAAGACCTGAAGGAGTGGAGTGTTTTCTTTTCCAACTTGGGAAACATTATTCATTTATCTGTTACTGTCTATAGACTGGATCTGTTACTGTCTATAGATTGGTTAAGCTCTGAAAAGACCAAAGAAAACCTGGTTAAGGCTCAGAGTCCTAACCTGATTCTTGTTGAGACTCAAGCAGCTAGCCTTGGCTATCTTTATAAATTAAAGGCAAAGTTAAGAATTATAGTGGTAGTTTTAGATAGAATAGTATAAAATTTTGTTAGATAAGGGAGGATTAGGAGAGTCTGTGAACCACAGGAGAAGTGGTTCCTTGTGGAAACGTGGAGTTTATTTGGGTGGAATTAGAATCTCTTAGAATTAGAGATCCTTTTACCCTCATATATATTTTAAATAAAAAGTTTAATTTTCTATACAAGAGTCTCTTTAGCATTCCTTGTGCCTGGCCCTGAAGGGAAGTTCATCTTTGAGTTTCACTTCACTTTACCACTGAAGATACTTTTGATAACATCTATCAAAAGTATCTAGAATCATTTCAAACCTTTATTTTCCTCCTATCTGGCTCCCCTATTTTATTTTTACATCTTCTGGCAAGAGAGAACACCCTATCAATGTGCCCTATTCCACAAAATCTCAGTGGTACCTCTGAGATCAAATTTGTTTATTGATTTGAGTTTTTTTAGTTCTCCTTTACTTACAACCTGCACTTTGTACATTTATAAATAGACATCAAAGGCCATTTATCAATGCCTTCTTTCTTGGATCTTGAATTATGTTTTCTACTGCTCTTCTTTTTTTTTAAACCCTTACCTTCTGTCTTAGAATTAATACTGGGTATTGGTTCTAAGGCAGAAGAGCAGTAAGGGCTAGGCAAGGGGGGGGTGGGGTTAAGTGACTTGCCCAGGGTCACACAGCTAGGAAGTATCTGAGGCCAGATTTGAACCCAGGACCTCCCATCTCTGGACCTGACTCTCAATCCACTGAACCACCCAGCTTCCCCCAACTACTTTTCTTTTAGAATATAGCTAACTATTTTTCATGATGGATAGACAGAGTCTTTTCTTTCCTAACTTTTTTTTCTTTAATTAGATCTGTAAGATTCCAGGCCTGTTTTTGTTTTTGTTTTTGTTTTTTTAATCAGTAACTTCATCCCTGTTCTTCATCTGACCAAGATTTCATCACATTTCTACGTTTTAAGCTGTGGGCCAGAAATCTAAAAACTATTCTCACATACCACCTATTCAACAGGCTATGCTGGAAGTATTCTGACCAAGATGGCATTCAGAGGATCAATCATCTTCCTCATCCTATATTTTCATCGATGTTTCTTAAGTTTCAATTAGCTTTACTGGCTGTCATGTCACACTGTATGGTTTTGTTTGAATTGCTATCTAACCATGTCTTCCCTTATATGATTATATACTTTATTTTTTAATCTAAGTTTAAAAATAGTATAGAATTTTACATTCATCTCTATTATAATTAAACTCATTAGATGTGATTCATTGTTCTAGCCTAGTGATTCCCAAAGTGGGCGCTACCGTCCCCTGGTGGGTGCTGCAACAATCCAGGGAGGCGGTGATGGCCACAGGTGCATTTATCTTTCCTATTAATTGCTATTAAAATTAAAAAAATTAATTTCCAGGGGGCTAAGTAATATTTTTTCTGGAAAGGGGGCGGTAGGCCAAATATGTTTGGGAACCACTGTTCTAGCCTATTAAAAACTTTTGAATTAAATTCAAATTTTCCTCTTCTTTCATATCCCTCTTGGCTCCTTCTTTTCTAGTCATTATACTAAGGGCTTTCTACTATGCTTTAACACAGAAACCATCATTTCTTGTTTTTAATTTTGGTTGACAGTATTAAATAATTATGCTAACATGAATGGGAAAATAAACATTGGCTTCTTGACCAAGGGCAAAAGATATTATATCAGTCTAATGAGAGGCTTATAGCAATTATCTGCCTTCTTGCTCAACGTAGCCAGGCAGAAAGGAGAACAAGGTTGAAAAGGCTGAGTTTCTGGAACCTTAAGTATATGTGCTCTGTTCTAGCTTACAACTCAGAAGAAAGTTTCCTTTCCATACTGCACAGTAAACAAACAAGAAATAGTCCCAGAATATCTGTGAATATTCTGTAGTTTACATGGCAGGTAGTGTAGAGCTAAATTCTCATTTGGCCACTGCCCTTTATTACTACATAAAAAGAGGAAAACATATGGCCTCACTTTTCTACATATCTATAGGTCATGAAACATATCAAAGGAATGAAAATATCTGAGTCAGGAAACCAGAAAGATTGAACCAATATTTGTATATCTGCAACAAGAGAGAAATTAATTTCACTTACCGTCCTTGATTTTTTAAGTAGTCTATTTGGTGCTACAATATAATATTCTGGGACATCTGAATTGCCTGGCATGCGTTCATTTGTGTTTCCTGAAATAGAATACACCTTTAGAAATATATTTCTGATTACAAGAAAGAAGCAAGAACTTATTTTTTCCATTGAAAACAACCAAAACCTGGAATTTCAGATCATGACTCAGAAAACTGCTAACAATACTTGATACTGCAGGTCAGCCTACAGATGGAAAATTCTGCTCAATTCTGGAACATCCATATGAGATGTTGACAGCTAGAGTGTGTCTAGCACCTAATGTGTTCTTTGATTGATGGATCTTGTGTGACATTTTATCTGTCTTCAAATAGCTGACATATGGAAAAAGTACTAGATATATAGTTCCAAAGGACAGAACAAGGGTTAGTGGATGAAAGTTAGGGGGAGATTCAATTTAACAGAAAAATTCTGACAATAGGTTTAACCATGAAACTGAGTACACCTTGTGAGGGAATAAGGTCCCTTGCTTACTTTAAGATTCTTTCATTCATGATTAAGTATGATTAAATAGGTTAATGTTTAATGATGGCCAAATACCCATCAGAAAGAACATATAGATAGCAGACAGATGTCTAAATTTTGATTCAGGAGCTAATCTTAAATATAATCCAAACACCAGAAAATATCTCCTTGATGAATGAACTGCTTTCACTTCAAGAAGAAACAGATGACAGGTGTTCCAATTTACACTTAAACTAATAATGAACTTGACCTATATACTTCAATTATACTCATGATTCTATGCCTCAATTCTTTTAATTGGAAACATTTAACAATTTCAAGTGCATTTTAATTGTTTTTTTTTTCAACAGAAATAGTGACATTTTAATAAATGATTTAAGTAGGGAGGACAAACCATAAGGAATAGAATGCCAAACCATGGCACAGTACTATAAGAACAGTGCCAGCAGTGTCAAAGCTTAGAAAGAGCTGAGACAGTTTTTTAGTTATGAGGGGAAAGGAAGAGGAGAAAAAACAGACATTATTAATTCTTACTTTCTCAACCAAAGACAATAACCTTGGAATGGTAAAGACAGAATATAGTTAGCCATTTGAGAGATGAGATCCAAGATGGGAAGGGTGATAATAAGCATGAAGATTTCCTTAATGAGTTCAATTCTCAACATCAAGCAATCAGGAAGCATTTTTTAAGTACCTACTATATGTCAGGCATTATACCTGTAGCTAGGGATAGAAAGATAAAATAAAACAAATCCTTGATCTCTAGGAACTTTTTTATTCGATAAGGTGTGATGACACATTCTGTATCTATCTAACTAGGATAGATCTAGAAGAGAAGACATAGAGGGACACAAAAGATGTCTTTATGCAGTTAAAATGCCATCATTTGGCCAAAGAAACCAACTGGACCCAGAAGGCAGAACCAGGGACAATTGGTGTCAAGTTGACAGAGGCTGATTTAGACATAACATTAAGAAAATCTTTTCAGCAAACAGAGCTATTCAAAGTGAATGAGACAGCTTCTGCCTTTAAGCAAAGTTTAAATGGTTATTTGTTGACTATACTGTAGAAAGGAATCTTATTTACATAGAATTTATACTATTTAAATTCTGAGGACCCTTCCAACTCTGAATTTCTGTGATTTTTATAAGAAGGCAATGAAAAATGAATTTTATATACAGTACATTTTGGAGGTGAGGATGCATAGAGTTGTACCCAAGAATGTACTCAAGAATGTCATAGTTATAATAGCCTGACTCTGAATTATGTTTGAAAAAAAGACCAGAGAGAGAGAGAGAGAGAGAGAGAGAGAGAGAGAGAGAGAGTGTGTGTGTGTGTGTGTGTGTGTCTGGATAGCTAGCTAGCTATATAGCTATAGATGGCTATAGATACACATATGAAGTGAGAAAGTAATAGATAAAGTAATATGCAATACATTTATGTTTTACCTCCAAGAAGTAAAATAACTTCATTCAGCATTATTATCTTTGTCCTAGATATAAACTATGTTTTTTTTGTTTGTTTGTTTTTGTTAGGTGAATGAAAAACTAGTCATTCTCAAGGCTATAGAAACAGCTAAAAAATGGAGATATCAGGTCACCAATGAGTAATGGTAGTTTGGATTTTTTTTAACATTTATTAATAATCATTTTTAACATGGTTACATGATTCATGCTCCTACTTTCCCCTTCACCCCCCCCACTCCCCCCACCCATGGCCGACGCACATTTCCACTGGTTTTGTCATGTGTCCTTGATCAAGACCTATTTCCAAATTGTTGGTGGTTGCATTGGTATGATAATTTCGAGTCCACACCCTCAATCATGTCCACCCCGACCCATGCGTTCAAGCAGTTGCTTTTCTTATATGTTTCCTCTCCTGCAGTACTTCCTCTGAATGTGGGTAGCATCTTTACCATAAATCCCTCAGAGCAGTCCTGGGTCATTGCATTGTTGCTGGTACAGAAACCCCTTACATTCGATTTTACCACAGTATATCAGTCTCTGTGTACAATGTTCTTCTGGCTCTGCTCCTTTCGCTCTGCATCAATTCCCGGAGGTCTCTCCAGTGCGCCTGGAACTTCTCCAGTTTGTTATTCCTTTTAGCACAATAGTATTCCATCACCCGCAAATACCACAGTTTGTTCAGCCATTCCCCAATTGAAGGACATACCCTCCTTTTCCAGTTTGTTGCCACCACAAAAAGAGCAGCTATAAATATTTTCGTACAAGTCTGTTTATCTATGATCTCTTTGGGATACAAACCCAACAATGGTATGGCAGGCATTCTTTTATAGCCCTTTGAGCATGATTCCAAATTGCCAGCCAGAATGGCTGGATCAGTTCACAACTCCACCAGCAATGCATTAATGTCCCAATTTTGCCACATCCCCTCCAACATTCATTACTCTCCCCTTCTTTCATTTTAGCCAATCTGCTAGGTGTGAGGTGATACCTCAGAGTTGTTTTGATTTGCATTTCTCTAATTAGAGATTTGGAACACTTTCTCATGTACTTATTGATACTTTTGATTTCTTTACCTGAAAATTGCCTATTCATGTCTCTTGCCCATTTATCAATTGGGGAATGGCTTGATTTTTTATACAATTGCTTTAACTCCTTGTATATTTGAGTAATTAGACCCCTGTCTGAGTTTTTCGTTATAAAGATTTTTTCCCAATTTGTTGTTTCCCTCCTGATTTTGACTACATTGTTTTTGTTTGTACAAAAGCTTTTTAGTTTAATATAATCAAAACCATTTAATTTACATTTTGTAATTTTCTCTAACTCTTGCTTGGTTTTAAAGTCTTTCCTTTCCCAGAGATCTGACAAGTATACTATTCTGTGTTCACTTAACTTATTTATAGTTTCCCTCTTTATATTCAAGTCATTCACCCATTCTG
>NC_058132.1:396983381-397005777 GCF_016433145.1 Gracilinanus agilis
AGATCCTGTGTGATCCTGATTGGTGCTCCTTGATATTTGAATTGTTTCTTTCTGGCTTCTTGTAAGATTCTTTCCTTTGCTTGGAAACTCTTGAATTTGGCAATTATATTCCTGGGCGTTTTCTTTTCTTGATCGAATGTCGGTGTTCTATGAATCCTTTCAATATCTATATTGCCCTCTTGTTGTAGGACTTCAGGGCAATTTTGCTGAATTATTTCTGTTAGTATGGAGTCCAGGTTTCTATTAATTTCTGGTTTTTCTGGAAGATCAATTATTCTCAAATTGTCTCTTCTAGACCGGTTTTCTTGGTCTGTCACTCTCTCATTGAGATATTTTATGTTTCCTTCTATTTTTTCAGTCTTTTGACTTTGTTTTATTTGTTCTTGTTGTCTTGAGAGATCATTAGCTTCTAGCTGCTCAATTCTAGCCTTTAGGGACTGGTTTTCAGCTATAATCTTTCGGTTTTCAGCTATGATCTTTTGGTTTTCGGCCATAATCTTCTGGTTTTCGGCTATAAGCTTCTGGTATTCCTTTTCAATCTGGTCATTTCTGGTGTTCAATTTGCTTATCAGTTCATTGGGTTTCTGACCCTCACTTTCCAGTTGCAAGATTCTACCTTTTAAACTGTTATTTTCTTGCCAGATCTCTTCCATTTTCCTCAAAATCTCAGTTTTGAACTCTTCCATAGCTTGTGAGGAGTTTTCCTTATTTGAGGAGGGTCCGGATGCTTGTTTGTTCTCCTCCTCTGTTTGCTTGGTTGTCTGGATTTTCTCTGTGTAAAAGTTGTCGAGTGTTAAAGGCTTCTTTTTCTTGTTGTTATTCTTTCTCTTCTGAGCTTCCTGAGACTGGGTAGCCATCATTAGCCCAGCAGCTTCTCAGGTTTATCCTCGCGCTCAGTGTCTGTCCGCGGTCTATTGGCTCCTGAGGTCTGAGTTCTGTTTTTTTCCAAGGTGAAGCCCCCCTTGTGGACCCCCCTTGCTTGATCCTCTGCAGGAGGTTCCTTTACAAGTCTCAGGGCGCTGCTTCCACAGTCGTATACCCGTCCACGCTGGTTCCCCACTCAGGTTTTCAGAGCTTTAGTTCCTGGCTGTGTCTGCCTCCACCCACGCCTCCGCCCGTGCCTGTGCTCTCAGCCAGTGCTCTGCGCCCTGCGTCCACTCTCTGCTCCCGTGCTCAGATTTCGCGTGCGTTCTTTGGCTTATTGGCGTCCTAAATCTTGCTGCTCTCAGGAACAGGCCCTGGAGCTACCAATGACTCGATGGGTGCCCCAAACTTGCTCTATTTCTTTTTAGCTGGCTTCGGCGCTATAGATGTGTGTGGAGGGGGTAGAGGTGGGGTGGTTGCTCAGCCCGCGATTTAGTGAGAGCTGTTTCACCCCTTTATAGCATGGAAATGCCTTGATTCCACGTACCTTCCACGCTGTGCCCTGTTGTGGGGTTCCTCCGTTCGTCTGGACTTGTTTTTATGTCCCCTTGAGGAGTTTTGTGTGTTTCGGTCAGGAGAGGTTAAGAGCTGCTTCTTACTCTGCCGCCATCTTAACCCGGAACCCTCGGTAGTTTGGATTTTTAAGTGGATTTATTTAATAAGAAGATGATGTAAGTAATGCAAAGTATTATTGCCATTTTACAAATGATGAAACATATAAATGGGGTTTAAATGACTACTTAGGATCAGACAGATAGTAAAAGTCAGCACTTGGATATGAGCTCAGATCTTTGTAACCCTACTACCAATGTTCTGTTCATTATATTATGTGTTTTCTCTAAACTATGGTGATTAGTGTAATAAGGAAATTAGGATACTTGGATTCTATCACTGAGTTTGGGCAAGTCATTGAATTCCAATGAAACTCGGTTTCTTCATTTGTGAAATATGATTAATAATGCTTATCTTATCTGCCTGTTATGAGGACTAAATGAATAGGTAAATGTAAAAAGTATAAAGTCACTGTACAATTGCAACATATACCACCACATACTATTTTTTTAAAAGCTCAAATTTTCTAGTTTAATTTTTAAAAGCAAAAAGATTTATTCACCTTTTTGATTTTCATTGCATCCTTGAAAGGCTGGTTCTTGTTCAATTTTTTCTTCCTATAAATGAAAAGTAAATCATATAATCAGATATCTGTTATATAACTGTTATATAAAATATTTATCACTATTTATTATTGCTTTTGTTACTATTTCATGTTTAGAAACTAATTCTTGTTCTTGTCATTATCCTTCTTCAGAGGGATGCTTAAATATGATTGAGATACACTGATCCATGGGATCATCAATTTAGAGTTAGAAGGGATCTTAGAGGACATCTAATCCACCATCCTTAACTGAGGACCAGAAAGGTTATTTGGTTTACCCAGGATCACTCAAGTAGTAAGAGGTCACTCTGGAATTGAAAAACTTGTACTCTGAATCTAAATCCAGTGCTCTTCTCATTGTGCCACAAATAATAGATCTTTATGATATTACTAAGTCATATAGCAGTGATGGCAAACCTTTTAGAACACAGTGCCAGGCCCCACACCCATCCTACCCCCCACAGATACCATGTCATGCCCCTCCCCGCATTGAGTGTTGGATGTACCCTGCCCCCACCCTTACCCCATATAGGGGAGGGAGAAAGCACTCCCATTGGGCTGCTGGGTAGAGGGGTGGGTATATGAAAAAATGTCATCAGGCATGCATGGCGGAGAGAGGGAGGGGAGCAGCTCCCCTGAGTCCCACTGCCTTTCTAGTAACAAACTCTTGGGGGGAAAGGAGGGTGGCTACATGCCCACAGAGCGTGTTCTGTGTGCCATCTTTGGCACTCATTCCATAGGTTCACCGTTACTATCATATAGTATCAACAACTACTGATGTTTAACAATTTTAAAACATATTGTGACTGAGTGAATTTTAAGAAGACTTATGATTGCTAAAGAAAGCTGTCTTAGCATGAGCTAGTATTACATTCCTGACAAATAGAATTTTCCATTTTTACAAAAATAATAATTATTATGAATTTAAGGATTCCAGAGCAGAGAATGTTACAGGTAGAAGACTGAACTGAAGATAATTAGATAATTGAAGATTAATTCAACCTCCTAATTTTACCAAAGAAGAACCTGAGGCCTAGAAAGACAAGTAAGTCCACAAAGGTCACACAGCTTAGTAGTATTAGAGCAAGAGTTTGATTCCAGATCTTCTGATACTAAGCATGATTCCACTATACTCTGCTGGATATTATTAAGAACATAGATACCAAGTAAAACAGTGTTGTAATTATTTATTAGCTAATTTAAATTGGGTTGTTTTTTTAAAAATCCTAGAATAAAGAAATAAAAAGGTATCAAGTTTGGGCTCCTAGATTTTGTACTGTGAAGTTCAAGAACAGAATATAACACTGGTCAGGACCAGCCCCAGAGAAAACAGTATGTGTTGTTATTGATGGTTTTAATTTACAAAACACTTTCCTCACAAAATCCCTTCGAAGCAACTAATTTAAATATTATCACCACATTACAAATAAGTTTAGAAAGATGACATAAACTTGTTAACACAAGACAAATAGGAAATAGTACGATTGATACTAGAAACAAGGTGCTCTTTTCCCAAATTCAGTTCCTCTGTATGAATAGTCCATGATGCCTATCAAATAGGTAATAAGCTAGTGATGGTGGTAGCGTTTGTTTTCCTGTTCTAAGTCGCTAATCCAGGTCCTTTTCTGAACTCTTCTGCTCACCCTTTTGAGGAACCCACTGTACTCATTTTCTCTCTACTCTCTAGCAAAATCTGTTTTTAGAGAGGGGCCTAATATGGCTATTAAAAGAGGTATATAAACAAGTGATATCATTTAAAGTATTCATTCTTAGGAATAATTTTTATAGGAACTCACCTCTAATTGTGTAATTTCACCCTTTAGCAAGTCATTAGGAGGGGTGTTTAGGGAATCAGGAATGTTTTCAAACATCACACTGGTAGCTACTTAAAATGTTAAGCTGCTCTTGTTACTGGACATGAATAGGCATGTACCTTTAGGAAGAAACATTTTTCTTCCCATGATGTTGAGAAAAAGCTTACAAAAACATAAAGCCCATATGTCTTGCCTTGCTCACAATAGTAACCATAATTCTTATTTGGTTCTCTCTTGTGATATCAAGGTCCAGGAATGTTCATAGCTACAAAAGAAAGACTTAGCACCAATAACCACCAACTGATGGTTTCTTTGGCCATGAAACCAACCCATTAAAGAAAAATACAGACTCCCTAGTCCTATGTAACACCCTTTTGCCTCTGCAGTGACATGGTGATATGTCAGAAAAGAGGGCAAAGGATGCGAAAAAAAAGACAGTTTTTATAGAATGTCTATAAATATTAACTTAAATGTTGATATTAAAACAAGAGGATTTGGGCCAGTAACAAATTTACAAATGAGGATCAATTCAAGTTAACCAAGGATGAAGGTTCTGAGAGAAACAATAGCTGTCATGAAATATTTGAATGACTGTCATGTAAAAGTGGAATTAATTATTCTGCTTGACATCAGAAAGAGAGAGCTAGAACCAATGCTAGAAGACCCACAGAGGTAATTTTTTTTAAAACCCTCACCTTCCATCTTAGAATCAATACTGTGTATTGGTTCCAAGGCAGAAAAATGGTAAGGGCTAGGCAGTGGGGGTTAAGTGGCTTGCCCACAGTCACACAGCTTGGGAGTATCTGAAGCCAGATTTGAACCTTGGCTCTTTATCCACTGAGCCACCTAGTTCCTACCCCCCCAGAGGTGAATCTGGATTATATGGGATGACATTTATCTCTATAATTTCTTTAAAATGATGATAATTCTAAAAGGTAAAAAAAAATAAAAACCCTATTTTATAGAGAAAGAAGATTTTCCTCTCCTAGAATAATATCCACTTTAAAACAAATTTTCAGTCATTGGAGTTATATCACAATTACTTAAAAGCTAAGCCCAAATAAAAGTCTTTGATAGCCAAGCTACTACAAAGGGATTTGTAAGATATTTTTCCAACATACCTTTCCAATGGTTTCGACCATGGTGTCACTGGTTTCTTCTGAATCAGTTTTGTTGTGGCTTTCTGATTGGCTATCCTCTTCTGTCTTTTGCATTTCTCTCCTCTCTTCATCTGATGGCTCATTATTAGCTTCTGTATCTCCTTCATCTGTTTCCAGTGGCTCCGTCTCTTCATCTGAATCTTCTTGATCCTGTGACAAAATGAATACTCAGAAAAAGTTTTCATTTATTCCTTTTAAAAGGAAATATTACATTATCTATCCTGCATGATTTTCATTGTTTCATGATTGTTGATTATCTTCCTATTATATTTATTCAAGTAGTGAAATAATAGAAGATAAAACATCACACAATCCTCATGGGATATTAACTTAGTTCGTGTATGAAAGCAAACTACTGTGTTTAAAAACTTTCCCTAGGCTTCTTGAGATATGTGTTCATATGGATAAAATGAAAGAAATCAATAAAGTATTTTAAAGTGTTTTAAGTTCTTTTTAAAAAAACTGTTAAAGGCAATAACATTTCAAAGGCATTGTTAATATTGTACCACGCAATAAACATATTTTCTATACATTAAATATACTTTTCTCCTTACAGATGTCAAGCCAAGTACCAATTAATTGATATCAATAAAGAAGGAGTCAGGTATGCTTAGGCACAGAAACATTTTAAAAGATTTATCTTTGGTCTTTTACATTGGCATCAAAGCCAAGAATAAAGAGATCCAGAATACTTGATTGGTGGATTACTATTTAATAAACACTCAATATCTTTGAAATAGAAATAACTCAATTTTTAAAAAAATCAACATTAAACTGATTATATTTTCCTTTTCCATTCCATTCTTTGATTAGGACTTACTATTGCTAAGTAAATAATTAGATTAGATTTTCCCCTAATTTTTCAAATTATATACTTTTTTTAACATAAGAGATAAGATATGAGAACAGTTGTAGCTTTACATAATTTCTTATCTAATCACATTTTTCTCAAAGTCCACATCTGTATTTTCCTCCTTTAGTATCATAATTTCCTTTGTTTTCAAACTTTCCAGCTATTTCAATAAATGTAGCATGATTTCAAATTTCACCAACAAAACATCTGATGGATAGTTTGAAAATAACGATGTGTCTCCAAATTCTTTACAATGGTAGAGGGCCTGACAAGTGTGGAATACCACATACTACAGATTGATTTTTACTGAAAAATTTTTTTTACTTTCATCCTATTTCATGTCTTATGTATCAATACTATGTATCAGCTCTAAGGCTGAAGAGTGGTAAGGGTCAGGCAATAAGGGTTAAGTGGCTTGCTCAGGGTCACACAACTAGGTTATGTCTGAGGTCATATTTGAACCCAGGACCTGCCAACATAGGCCTGGCTCTCACTCCACTGATCCATTCAGCTGCCCCTCATCCTATTTCTTTTGTAAAAATTTCTTTGTGGTAGAGGATGGATCTTTGGAAAAGGGACGAGGAGAGATACAAAAGAAAATTTAGGTGATGTAAAAATAAAAGATTACAATAAATCTATTAAAAAGATGATGATGTAAGCACAATAATTGTTCCTGTTCACATATATGGAATGAAAGATATAAGGAAGAGAAGAGTATTTTTATTTAGTAATAAAGTATATAAATAACACACAAGTCTCAAGCAGTCAGCATGACCAGGTCTCTGATTCACAAGTCTAGAAATCTAGATCTTCAACAAATCTCTGAAGCCCTAATAAAAATAATCAACAAAGCATAAGCCATTTTAAATTGTTTTAAACAATATTAATCAAGTACCATGTTATATAAGCTAAGTAAAAATGGCAGAATCTATCATTTCATTCTAATTAAAGCAACTACAGTAAAATATTATAAGAACGTAGGTTAAAGTAGCTATAAGGGATAATGTGATTATTTCATTTGCCTGCCATTATCTAAGAACTTTAGAAGTTTTCTACCCATGCAGTTTTTGTCTGAGGGGAAAAAATATTCAGCTTAATAGCTTACTTTCACTGCAGGGATATTTTGCCAACTAAGTGAAACCAGAAGCAACTTGATATTCTTGTTTGTATACTAATTACTGTAATAAGCTTTTATTTTTCCCTCTGGATTTACTGTGTGAAGTCATCAGGAAAGTAAATAGATACTACCCATACACAACAAACACAGAGGACTGGTTACTAGAATGAAGATGGTTAAGAGTATTATTTAAGTACATAAACATTAAAATGCATTATTTAAATACACAAATACTAGAATTAAATACACAAATACAGTTGGATAAGAACTCAGAGGTCTAGTCCAACTCTTATCTGAAATAATAAGTTCTTCCTTTAGAATTTTCTAGTTCTCAGTTCTACTCTGAGCTGTCAACAAGCAGAATTGACTTTCACATGCCAATCCTACTTTTTGAAGATAACTACAATAATCTATTCCTCCTCAGTCTTTTCTTTTCCAGATTTTATCATATTCATTCCAACTTTCTGCCCACCTGTGTCCATCTTAAAAATGTGTAACTTACAATTATCAGGAACTCACATCTGCTAAGATTAGTGGGACTATCTAGTTTCTATTAAAGCAGGCCAAGATCATACGAACTTGTTTGGCCCGTTCAAAACCATCAAGCTCCTTCCACATGAACTGCTACATACTCACATGTCCCCTACTTGTGTAGTTCTTTAAAAAGGTAAACCCACACATTTACATTTATCTCTATTAAATAATCTCATTTTATTAGATTGGTCCAAATATACTAGCATTTAGGATCCTGATTTTTTCATAAATAGTCAAAATATTATCAATAAAACAAGCCTACAGATGGAATGTTGTCACACTAAACTATAGATTTGATGTTAATCTATTAAACTAAAACTATGCAGAAACTTTTTCCATCATTTCTCCAAGGATAGGCAGACATCTAATTACTTAGCCTTCTATAACAGTCTGCCTTCCTTGAAAAACAAGTAATAATTATAAAATACTCAGATTTTTTACTTTAGTAATAAGTCACTAGTTCACTTATCTTCACTTAATGCACTTTATAACAACCACACAGAAAGTGAATGAAGTTTTCTTATAAGGAGAAACTTATCAGCTCCCAAAGCTGATAATTTTATGTTTAGATAACTGCTCTATTTTTTTTTAACATTGATGCTCAAATTCACCTTTCCAATCATCATTCCCTTTTACTAATTCTAACCTTTTAAGCCAAGTATAACAAATCAAATCCTTTTCACCAACCCAGAGACCTGCAAATATCCCATCTTACCTTCTCAAAGAGAAATAACCCCAATTCTTTCACACGATTTTCACCATTTTATCCAGCTTATCAAAGCCTTTTCTAAATCATGGTACCTAGAGATATAGTACTCCAAAAGCAGTATGAGGACATAAAACAGTGAAGCCATCACCTCTCTAATTCTGTGAAATATTTTTCTCAGTAGCCTCTAATCCTGTGAACCTTGTTGATTACTCTATCACATTGTTGTTCAGTCATTTCAGCCATGTCTGACTTTTCATGATGCCATTTAGGGTTTTCTTGGCAAAAAGACTGAAACAGTTATTTATATCTTTCTCTAGTCTACTTTATAAATGAAGAAACTGAGGCAAACAAAATTAAGTGATGCTCAGGGTCACATAGCTAGTTAAGTGTCTGAGGTCAGATTTGAACTCAAGAAGCCGTCTTTCTGATTCCAGACCTGGCACTCTATCCACTGTGCTCCCCAGCTGCAGCTATATCATATTATTTACTCCTATCAAGCTGGGAGTCCACTAAAACCCTGGATTTTTATTCAGCTGAACTGCTTCTCTCTTATTTGTGAGATCAATATTTAGAAAAAAAAGAGAAAGACTTGACATTTATGTCTATTACATCTTGCCTTACTTGATTTGATCCAATGTTAGACTGGTTAGAACCTGTCAAGATCTTTTTGGACACTGACTCTATTGTCTAGGGTGTTAGGTATACAAGTTTTGTATCATAAGCATATTTCAGAAATATGGTTATGCAAGTAATTGCTAAATTTTTAAAAACAATTTTATTGAACTTTTGTTTTCACATTACTTATACTATCCTGGAATCCCTCCCTCCCTCTAACTCATAATATCCTATAATCTAGTTCATTCATATCTTTCCCTGTCTATAAGAACAGCCTAACAGTTGGGAGAATAGGCAATACTGGGTTAATGAAAAGAAATTTGATCCTTCCTTTTGGCCAGCCTTCATCAAATGTGGGCAGCCACCCTTTTCCAATTCCCATTTCCTCTTTTCCAATTATCACCCTTAGTTCCATCCCTCTCAAAGGAGACGGAGAAAGTGCAAAAGTGAAGGAGGAGAAAGAGAGAAAAGGGTGGAGAAAGGGTGAGAGACAGATACTCAAGGAGGTAGAAAAGGAAGAAAGAAAAGGAATAAGAACAAACAAATAAGAGAAGAAATGCTTGAGGTGGCCCCCTTAACCATACAAACTCCCATCTTTCCTTACTTTATCCCAACAGAAAGTAGTAGGCTCACTCTGCATCTAAAATAGTTCAGATCAGTAATGTTCCCTGCTTTGAAGTATAAAATATGAATCAAAACAGCTCTTCCTTCAGTTGAGCAGCAAGCCCCACTTGTGCAAAGTGCCCTGCAGCATTAACATCTCTTTCCTTCTGTACCTTGCCACTCATTAACTCTTCCTAAATTGCCTTTTAGAAATAAACCCCACAGATCATTAATGCAATGACTAAGCACAGTTTTATTTTAGCAATAGTTTTTAAAGACTAGAGCAGGAAAGAGATAATTTTTAAAGAAACAGAGAAAAGTTTTGGAATTAATACATGCTATCCTGGGGAATGATAAGTCAGAGTGGAAATGGAATCTTTGGATCTGTCCAACTGGATGAAATCAGCAAAACTAAGATCTGTATAAACATCTGTTAGCCTCAGAGTCCAATACCAGTGAGATGTTCACTCTCCATGGCCCTCATGTCCTGGTCTCCTAGGCCTTCCATTCTTGATCTCCGGAAAGGATGCTGCTGGGGCCTCAATGACCACTCCCAAGTCTGGTTTGGGGATCATGGCAGCCCCCTCTTCCTTGAAGTCTCTAATTTTGCTACACCTGATATACAACAATGGTAGAGGCAGTAGCTCCCTCTATCTCTGTTCTTTTCTCTCCCTTGTTCATTCTAAATCATTTAGCTTTGCTTTAAGTTCTCCAGAGGGCTAAGTAAAGGGAATTTGTGAAACTTTCTACCTGACAGCAGGGATTGGCTTTCAAAGTACTGTTAATAATAGTCTGAGAATTTTTTGTCAAATGCTTTACAAAATCCAGATAAAGTATATCTTAGTTTATATCCCCTTGATCTACAATCTATAGCCCTATCAGAAAGGGAAATGTTTTAACTGACACAACTTTTTGTAAATTCACCCTAGTTCATGTCATTGCCTTCTTTTCTAAACAATAAATTACCATCTCTTTAATGCAACTTATAAATTCCAAGGAATCAAAATCAAATTGACTGATTTCTTTCCCCCCTTTTTGGGAAAAAAGACACTGTCCCCTTCTTCATTCCTACTGTACCTCTCCAATTCTCCATGCTTTCAAATATTATTGACAGGGGTTCCCAAAAGGAAGCAATCATATCTACCAGTTCTTTTGGTACCCTAGGATGTAGTCCATCAGGATCTGGTAACCTAAATTAATGAAGATACTCCCATTGTCTTGAATACCAATTCTATATTAGCCATTTAAAAAATATTTTTTCTAGATCAAAGCTCATTCTCCTTAGCATAAAGCAGCAGCAGACCAGCTTCCTGTTCCCCATTCTCTCCTCTTTGGAACTATTTTCCTTAATATGTTCAGAACTTCATTCCTGATTTCTCAAAGGCTTATGAAGTGATTTTTTCATAAAGGATTTTAAGTTTATGGAATACTATCTACAATTTCTTTGAAGTGTTTAAGATAATAGCTGGCAATTAGATAGCACTTTAAGGTATGTAAAACACTTACATTCATCACTTTATTTGACCTCAAAAATTATGTTATTACACCCATTATGCACATAAGGAAACCAAGTTGGAGTGATTGATAACCATGACTGTAATACAATTCATTAACCATTTGAAGTAGGATTCAAGCCCCAGTGTTTGTGAATACAAGTTCTATGAGCTATTTGCATTATGTCAGATGGCTCTCTCTAAATCCAATGTTCTTTTCCTTCTCTATCATAAATTCTAACATAGGGTTGTTAATCCCTCTCATTCTCCAGGGCTCCTATCACCACTTCTTCAGCAACCAGTTTTTCCTCACTGGCAACAAATGGGTTCAAAATAGCAATTCCTCTCCTTGTTTTTCACATTTTAAAGTTAAAAAAATCATCAAGGCATGCTAGTACATAATCAGGTTTTCATTTAGCCAAAAGGTGATTTCTGTGGCCCAGATATTTGTAATTCCCACATCACCATGGTACCATGGCTTCATAGTAGGCTTATGAGCTCCTTCCCAAATATTTGTTGATATGCATTTCAACAATAATATCACTTCTTTCTGCATCTGCTGAACTTCATATTTCCTCCCTTGAGTAGATCCTGTTAATATATAATGGTTAAGTCATATTCCAGTCACAAGTCCTATCCTAAGTCTCAGTGATTCCTTTATAGATCTCTAATTTCACTTGTTACTTGCTACCCTTATTTTAAGGCATGTGCATTTAAAAATTAAATGCCAATGATATAACTATTTTCTTCTGCCTTGGATTTTGTCTCCTTTGAATTTTTTTTAGGTGTTTTAAAGGTTATTATTCTTATATAGTGACTACCTTGTATGGTATCTTGCATAGTAACCATAGGTAAAGCAGTTTTTTTTTTCCATTTACACCTTAAAGTTCTTTTGATTTGATTTTGATGACTCCAGGCACACACTTTTCCCCTGGTCCTTATTAGGAACAATAGAACTTGTTATTCTCAGAGGCATCCTTTTAACTAGATAGTCCCTTCTCAAATTTGCCTTTTTCTTAGGAAATCTTTAACTCCAATCAACAGCATGGATGAAAACAAAACCTAAGGCTAACTTAGTCCTTTTGGTTTCTTGCTTTATACTTCTTCATCCTCAGAAATATTTTAAAAGTTTTGTGTAGAATTATTCTATGAGACTCACAAGAACCATGTTGTAGTTATCAGATCTGACCACTTTGGGGAGGTTTTCCAACAAGTCCCTTATACATGCTCCAGTGGGCAATTGGCCTCTTTGCTGTTAAGGTAAAGTTGACAAATAAGCTACCCAAGGACCTTTCATCAATATAGTCATTGACCTCAATTCTTTTTACCACAACCTCCCCCAATTTGCCATCTTTTGTCCATCCCCCCATTTTCTTATTCCCTCTTCCCTCCTACTTCCCCATAGGAGATGACAGATTCCTACAGTTGATTGAGAACAGATATTATTCCCACTTTGACCTATTCCAATGAAACACCTCCTAATCTCCTCCACTGTATTGATTCTTATTCACCTCTTCATGCGCAACTTCTATCTCTCCTTCTATCTTTTCCCTATTTGTTCTTCTTACTCATTTTTTGCTTTTTGTTTTGTTTTGGGATATCATCTCATCAAACTCAGCTTACTTCTTTCTATGCATGCTCCTTTTTATTGTCCTAATAGTGATAAAGTTCTTAAATATCTTTAGTACTTCAAGTAGACTTAAGTATCCCAAGGCAGAAGAGTGGTAAGGGCTAGGCAATGGGAGTTAAGTGACTTGCCCAGGGTCACACAGATAGGAAGTATCTGAGGCCAGATTTGAACCTAGGACCACCCATCTCTAGGCCTGGCTCTCAATCCACTGAGCCGCCCAGCTGCCCCCATAGATACTTTATCTTAAGTATTACCTTCCCATGTAGGAATATAGTTAATTAAAACTTATTGAAACCCTTAAGTTTTTACTTTTCTAACTATCTTTTTATGCTTGAGTGTTGAATTTGATCATCAAATTTTCTTTTTAGCTGTGGTTTTTGTCAGAAATGCCTGGAAGCTTTCTATTTTGCTAAATATCATTTTTTCCCCTAGAGGATTACGCTCAGTTTCACTAGATATACAATTATTGTTGTAATCTTAGATCCTTGCCTTTCAGAATATCATATTCTGTGCCTTCTAGTCATTCTATGTAGAAACTGCTAAATTCCATGTAAGCCTAACTACAGCTCCATGATATCTGAATTGTTTCCTTCTAGCTGCTTGCAGTACTTTTTCCTTGGCTTGGTAGTTCTAGAATTTGGCTATAATAATCCTGGGATGTTTTAGAGTGTCTTACAGGAGGTGATTGATGGATCCTTTAAATTTATTTTCCTCTCTTATTTGAATATATCAGGACAGTTTTCTCAGATTTTCTCCAACTATGATATCCAGGCTTTTTTTTTTTTTCTTTTAAATCATGGCTTTCAGGTATCCTCTCTTGCCTCCATTTTCCAGGGCAGTTGTTTTTTTTCAGGGGGTATTTCAGATTTTCTTCTATTTTTTCATTATTTTGATTTTGTCTTGTTTCCTGGTGTTTTATGGATTCATTAGCTTCCATTTGCCTAATTCTAATTTCTGAAGAGTTACTTCTTTCTTGGGCTTTTGGGTTTCCTTTTCCATCTGGTCCATTCTAGTCTTGGGGAGTTGTTTTCTTCAGTGCATTTTTTGGCCTCCTTTTCCATTTAGCTCATTCTAATCATTAGAATTGTTTTCTTCAGTGAATTCTCCAAAGCTGTTGATGCTGTCAATTCTCATTTGATTTTGAAACTTCTTTTCAAGTTCTTCCAGGGATTCTTTGGGGGCTTGATATCCTTTGATACTTTCCTTTGAGGTTCCACATTTTTTTAATTTTTTTAAATAATTATTTATTTTTAGAAAAATTTCTCCATTACATAACTCATGTTTTTACTTTACCCCTCACCACCACCCCCAGCCATAGTCAAGACTTATTTACATGTTATTGATAGTTACATTGGTGTGGTCTTTTCAGGTCAACATCCCCAATCATGTCCTCATCAACCCAAGTGTTCTTCTGTGTTTCCACTCCAGTAGTTCTTCCTCTGAATGTGGGTAGTGTTCTTTTCCATAAATCCCTCAGAATTGTCTTGGGTCATTGCATTGTTGCTAGTACAGACATCCATTACATTCGATTTTACCACAGTGTATCAGACTCTGTGTACAATGTTCTTCTGGCTCTGCTCCTCTCACTCTGCATCAGTTCCTGGAGGTCTTTCCAGTTCACATGGAATTCCTCGTTTGTTCCTTTGAGCACAATATTTTTCCATCACCAACATATACCACAATTTGTTCAGCCATTCCCCAATTAAAGGGCATACCCTCACTTTCCAGTTTTTTGCCACCACAAAGAGAGCAGCTATAAATATTTTTGTGCAAGTCTGTTTATCTATGATCTCTTTGGGGTACAATCCCAGCAATGGTATGGCTGGATCAAAGGGCAGGCATTCTTTTATCGCTCTTTGGACATAATTCCAAATTGCCATCCAGAATGGTTGGATCAGTTCACAACTCTACCAGCAGTGCATTAATGTCCCAATTTGGCCACATCCCCTCCAATATTCATTACTCTCCCCTGCTATCATTTTATCCAATCTGCTAGGTGTGAGGTGGTACCTCAGAGTTGTTTTGATTTGCATGTCTCTAATTATTAGAGATTTAGAACACTTTCTCATGTGCTCATTGATACTTTTGATTTCTTTATCTGAAAATTGCCTATTCATGACCCTTGCCCATTTATCAATTGGGGAATGACTTGATTTTTTATACAGTTGGTTTAACTCACTGTATATTTGAGTAATTAGAAATCTGTCAGAGTTTTTTGTTATAAAGATTTTTTCCCACATTTTTGCTTTGGCATTGTTGTCTTCTTCTGAGTTCATATTTTCATCTTCTCTATACTAAAATAAATGTCCAAGTTCAAGATTTTTCTTAGACTTTTGCTCATTTTTCTATTTTATTTGTTTCTTACTTTACCTACCTGCTCTTGGGGTAGGCCCATCTGCCTTTGGGTTCCACAGTATGCCCATCAAGGGGGTGGCCCTGCTAGCTTGCTGAGGGGAAGCTTGCAGCTGTTTTGTCTAGCTAGATTCTTCTCCCTGTGGTCTCATGGACCTATTCCCCATTCTGCCACTTCATTGCCTCAGGCTATGTAGAAATGCTTTGGGTTCTTCCTTACTCTGCTGTTTTGCTGCCTCTGGCAAAGCAATGCATTGGGCTGGTCTGCATCCTGCCAGTTCCCAAGGATGCTACACTCCTGGGCTACCTTCCCTTATCATCTCAGAAAGACATGTCCCTCCTGCTTTCCTTTTTTAACATGGTTTCGTGTGTGTGTGTGTGTGTGTGTGTGTGTGTGTGTGTGTGTGTGTGTGTGTGTGTTTAGGATTCAAGTGAGTCGAACATCCTTTACTTCACCATCTTAACTCCCAGCAATTTATATTTCCTTACTTTGACCCACAATAATCTTTTTGCCTAATAGCATGAGTGGGATACTTGCCATTTTTCTTTGTAGAACAGGCAACTGCTTCCTACTAAAAGAGACCACCTTCCCTAATCTTGGGTAAGAATTTCATAATTTTACTTAGCTTTAAGTATTCAGTAGTAATTCATTCCTTTCTCCTTTATATCATATTCTTTCTTCCTCCAATCTTCTGCCATAGATCAAGATTGTCCTTTTCTTCCTCAAATCTTTTTAAAAAAAGAATATGTCATTTCCTCTGATTATCTGGAGAGTAAAAAGATATTCCTTGAGCCCCTTTATTTTCCCTTTGAGAAGGAAGACCAGCTTGTGCTTTGAGAATAACAGTTAACCTGGTTTTGACAGAAAAATAAACATCATAGCTCTTCTGGCAAGATTATTACAAAATTCTCTCAGCTCTCCAAACAATGATTTGAAATTTTGTAGTAAGGGATGTTTTGTCCTCCCTTTATTTAGAGAGCACCTCTATAATGTCACCTTTGCAATGTCAGGCTTTTCTTATATGTTTGAATTGACAAGATTTATTCTATAGTATATATGAATTTCTATTGAACTTTTGGTTTTATTGTATTTGGGACATGACATTTTAAAGAGACCTACTTTTGTTATTATTCCATTTGTGATTCTGTTACACAGTATTTAAACAAAAATATAGTTCAATAAGTCAAGATCAAAGGACTAGATTTAAAGCTATAAAAGAACTTCTAGTCTAATTCCTAAAAATGAGAAAGCTGAGCCCCAAAAGAGCTTTGCCCTAGGGTATACTGCCAATAAGTGGCAGTGCTTAGAATTCTAACATAGCTTCTTTGACTCGGAATCCAATATAATTAAAGCTTACTGTGGTTCTATTCTAAGAGATTCCTATTCAAGATCTACAAATGCTAGGTTAACCAAGTTATGAGACTTTTCTGTGCCACAACTAAGAAAATGTGAAGTTAAAATATTAAAGGCAGATGTTTTGTTGTCTGGTTCTAGAATTTCTTTCTAAAAGTATAAGATAAGAAAAGAAATGGTCCACCAGTATGTATAAGAACACCTGACTAAGGATTCTTTGGGCCCTGGGCAACAGAAGCTGAGCCACACAGAACTTATTATCACTCATTTATTTCTAATGGGTTTGATCCTATAGGAACAATACTTTTGCTCAATGGCTAGGATGTAACTGATTAATTAAGAGGAAAACACATTAGATGAGTGTATAAACATATGCCTATTCATAAGAGTTCTTTAGTCAGGAAGAAAAGTTCAAATCTGGCTTCAGAGACTTAATAGCTGTGTAATCTTGAACAAGTCACCTAACTTGTTTGTACCAGTTTCATCATCAATAAAATGGGAATAATAATAGCACCTAACTCCCAGGATTGTGAGAATCAAATAATATTAATAATATTGGTAACAGTACTTGGAATGTAGTAAGCAGTTAATAAACATTAGCTATTATATCTTTCACATGCTTGTCTAAAGTAATAATAAAACAAGTATAAAGTATTTGATATACATTTAATACATTAAATGTTTATATATGTATAATTCATATATAAATGATTAATTATTATAAAAGCAGGTTATTTTCTGTTGAATAGTTTCAATAATTTTTAACTTATCTACTCTTTTCCCTATGCAAACCAGATTCCCCATATTTTTTCCATATATCCATTACTATTCTCTTCTGCTCTTCTTTGCATGAAAATCTCTCCAAATTATCCTCTTGAAGGACAATATTCCTTGCCATCTTGATTATTGTTTTTAGAAGAATCTATTGTGCTTTAGAAGCATTCCTACTTAAATAATAGTGTATATGTCTGTGTCTAATAAGCTATAGCCTTCAAAATTTAGGATTTTCTCCATATTCTTCAGATTTTTACAATTTTTTCAATATGCCTGAATAGTGATCTACAAAACAGGCTCATTATCCAGCTTAGTGTCTTGAAGAAATCTATTTTCTTATTCTGTGTAAGGAATACCCATATACTTCTTCCTTCTGGTAAATTGGGTTTTTCAGAGCCATACCTACAGAATCAAAGCTCTCCATATTATAATGTGAAGAGCTTTGACTCTGTAAGGTGTCATTCTGAAAAATAACATATTACTGATTTAAACTATTTCCAGCTCCAGTTACCTCTAGTCTTGTTGCTGAGGAGTAGATGTCTTCTGTAGCTCTTTTTCATGACATATCCTAAATCCTTGTTCGCCACAGTCCTCAAAGTGAAGTTGTAACTCAATGTTTGCTATATATACTAGTCCATCAAACTACTAGTTCCCACAATATTCATTAATGACCCAATAGAATAAAAATTAAATAGGTTAGATAAATAAGATCTATTATTCGAATTCAATTTAACTAAGAATAATTTAGGAACAGGTGGTCCTCTTCTGCTTCTCTTTTCTTTCCTTTTAAAATGTATAAGAGATCTCATCTGAGACAGTCATGAGAAACTGGAATATATAATCACATCTTCCTTCCCTATTCCCCCCCAAAACCCACCACCCAACTGCAGAACTGAAAACAAGAACCTTTATAACAAGGCAATCTAAACCAAAAGTCCACAAGAAGCGGCACTTCTTGGTAAGGCTAAGCTCTTTATAACCCAAAGTGATCCCATTTCATACCATCTTCTCCAATAAATTACTACCCCTTTTATTATCAACATAATCTATTATTATTCCAACTGTCCCTTTGTCTTGAATCCCCAAACTCCCATCATGAAACTTCACTTGAAATGTTAATCTCACCAATCTCTCCAATTTCTCCACCCCTCATTTCTTTTATGGGTCATCAGCCCTGCACTAACTATACCCTCCCTTCTCCATCATGGAGAACTAGTTCAATATTACATTGTCTTCTCTTCTCTCAAGTCCCTTACTCCCTTTTATCTTATCATCAGATTTGCTCTGCCAAGCCTTAGCCTCAGATTACTCCCACCACCTGCTGCCTTTGCTCTTCCTCAGATGCTTCAGAATGAAACCTGGGAAAACCATGAACTCATGCTAACTTGATTCATTACAAATTTACATTGCATAACCTCAATTGGGTTCTCACTCATACAAGACTGTCTTTTCACATCTCTCTAATTAATTCTCTATTCCACATATCCTAGCATCCCTTCCAAACCAAACCATTTCAACCCTCTCCAAACCTCTCTCAATCCTCTCAGCTGAAAATCTTGCCTCTTATTCCTCCTCCTCACCTCACATTACATCATCCAGATGCTTTTCAACATTATCTCTTCTTTAACCCTGTCTCAGAAGAGGAGGTGGGCATTCTTGGCAATACTAAGCCCTCTACAAGCAAAAGTGATCCCATTCATTTCATCTACTCCAATAAATTACCCCTTCTATCATCTCCACTACGTATCTTCTCTATCACTCTTTTTACTTCATTCTTTCATAAACCTACACACATGCTCAAGTCTCCTTCATTCCCTCAAAATCATCACTTGATACATCTATCCACACTAGTTTCATCCCTCTCCTCCCTTTTGTGGATAAACTTCTTGAAAGGGTCAAGAATAACTGATTCTTCTTAATTCTCTATAGTTTGGCTCCATCATTCATTTCAAGAATACTACAATCCTCCCATTCACCAGGTTCACAACTTTGGTGTTACCTTACTTTTTCTCATTTCCATATGCTATTTATTATAAACTCTTGTTGATTTTTATACTATCTCTCATATATATTTTCTCCTTCAACACCACCACCACCTTAGGGCAGCAACCCCATAACATCACATTTGTTATAATGCAACAGTCTTCTGGTTGGTTTCTCTGCCCAAGTCATGTCCCTCCACTCCAGTCCATCCCCTTTCTCAGCTGTCAAAATAATTTTCCTATAGCAAAGATCTAACCATGCCACCTCTCTCTTTCATCCATAAACTCCAGTGGTTCTCTATTACCTCTATGACCAAATATAAAACCCTCTATTTTGCATTCCAAGACTTTCATAACCTGACCCCCCCCCCTTTCTAAAGCCTTCTTACATCTTATCCAACCTCCATATATTGTGATCAAGTGACACTGTGCTCTTTGCTGTTCCTTATACAAGACTGGACATCTTCAATGTCTGTCTCCCATGCTCTGGACCTGGAGAACTCTCTAACCTTCTCATCTCTGCCTCTTGACTTCTCTGGTTTAGTTTAAATCCAAGCTGAACTCCCACCTGCTGCAAGAAGCTTTTCTCAATGGCCCTTATTGCTAGTGCCTTCCCTCTGAGATCACCTCTAATTTGCCCTGTACATTGCTTACTTTTACAAAATCATTTGCTGTCTTCCCTTCAGATAGTGAGCTGCTTGAGAACAGAAACTGTCTTTTGGATATAGTAGATGTTTAATAAATACAGTGATTGATTTTACCTGGCAAGTTGTGGGGGGGATGGTAAAAGAGGATTAAGGGTAGTGAAGAAGGAAGGCTAAAGGGAAAATATTAATAAGTTGAAGATTAATATCAGGGGAATAACAAATGCTACTTTAAAAAATTATTCCTTTACCAAATAATAGATTAACTTCTTTTACTAAAGAATTGTATAACATATTAGAGCTAAAAGAAGCAATGTAAATAATCTTGTCCCACTTGCTGAGACAGATTGAGTGACCCGCATTAGTTAAAAAGAGTCAAAGCTGAGACTACATTTCTAGACTCCAAATTCATCATTCATCTTATTCAGTAATTATGACATATAATACTACTTTTTAAATTACTATATAATCTGACTACTTAATGCTCAATGTTTTGTTACATTCAAAGAACAGATGAACTGGTCTAGTTATAGAATTCTTTATATAATTGTTTCAACTCAAGATGAAAGTAATTCTGATACATATAATAATAATCAAAATCTAAAATTTTGCTTCTGGAAACTTCATCCTGCTTTTTCTCTAATCTTCCTCCCAAATTATTGTACATATATTCCCTCTATCCAAACTTTAAAAACTGACAAGCATTATATAAAGTGCACAGGAAGCCCATTCACCATAAAAATTCCTATTAATTAAGGAGCAATAATTCCTTTCAAATAAAATATGGAAGAAATGTGAAAAATAAGTTTAAAAAATTGTTATTAAATGAAGATTAAATACCCTGAGTTGTATTATATACACTTGTTGAACTATGGAAAAATGAAAATGACTTATGTAAATGTTACCTATAAGTGAAGTAATAAATAAACATTACATAATGTTAATTATAATATGCCTAATTAATATAATGTTATTATAAAACAATAAATTTACTTTTTAAAGTATTACACAAATTTAATAAAGTATTTTATTTGAAAAATTCCAACAAAAAAGAGACAAAATTAAGAATACAGAAGAATCAATGAAGAATATGAGAACACATAATAAAGAATGAAGTAGAGTACAGATGTTTAGAAAGTTTAGAAACAAATTTAATAAAGCATTTTATTTGAAACATTCCAACAAAAAACGGACAAAATGAAGAATACAGAGGAATCAATGAAGAATATAATGAGAACACATAATAGAGAATGAAGTAGAGTACAGATGTTTAAAAGTTATAGAACCTAAAATAGCAAAAGACCTTTATTCTGCCCAATTTTTAAAAACAATACATTATAAAAAATTAACATTATTTTAAAATGTTAATCACTTTACTTTTTAAAAATCAAGTATAGAATTAAATGAGTTTGGTAACGACCTCTCAGAAAATAAGCAAAACTAATAAATTTATCATCAGTCAAGCTTCAATTCTTAAATGTATGGTAAACTCATATTAAAATTAAGAAAATAAGAATTTTTTTATTTCTCTTGGTGTAAATTATTATTTCCCTAAGTGAATAAACACAAATCTTAATTAAACTACATTCCAATGGAAAAATTATATTCTAACTAAAGGAAGAGGTTTTGATTAGTATTAAGGAATGAAACAACTGTTACTTCTATAAAAGAAATTAAAGAATTTTAGAAAATGGAAACATGTAGATGTATAAGTAAAATGATAACACTGTTTCTTTATAATCTATCTTATCAATTATAGTTTAAAGTCTAATGCCATATTTCCACAAGAGAACATGGCAGACAACTTTAAAATTGAAATATAGTATATAAAAATTTGTTGAATTAAGATGCTCACAATGTGAAATTTTCTTGAATCCTTAAGGTATGCTCTTTAAAATTGTTTTAATTCATATGGGCAAATACTTAGATATTTTAGAAATCATTTTCTAAATTTTTCTAAGGACAGTTATATACTTAATATCACGTTTATATATGTTACAGGATTACACAAATAAATAAATAAATATGTTAATGCTTAATTGTCTAACCAATTAATAAAATGCAATTAATTTAATTATCATTGTATTAAAGACTGAGTTTATTAAACCTGAAATTCTAAACTTGTGTGGGAGACTACTATAATATTAAATTAGAATTTCAAATATATTACCTCAATGTCAGGTAATGAGGGAGAACATTATTCCAAAATTTTTTTGACTCTGATAACCCATTCACTAAATGTTGCTTTGAATGTGATTTCATTTTAGAACTCTGTATAGTACTTTCTTTCATGTCTGACTTGGTTCTATGGGTTCTTAGGTATACTTTATCTTTGTCATATTTTACAGTTTTTTTTATTTGACTCACCTTTTTCTCTTCCTCACTTTCATCCTTACCCTCCCCTTCATGGTCTTCTTTTTCACCATCCCCTTCATCATTTTCCTCTTCTCCTTTCCCTTCATGTTCTCCCTCCTCTTCCTCCTCTTCTTCCTCCTCCTCCTCTTCTTCCTCCTCCATCTCTCCCTCCTCCTCCCCAACTTGTTCCCCCTCTTCTTCTTCCCCTACCACTTCCTCCTCTTCTTCTTCCCCCTCCTCCTCTCCTATTTCTTCCCCTTCTTCTCCTACCTCTTCCTCCCCTTCTCCCCCCCCCCCCCCTTCCTCCTCCCCTCTCCCCCCCTTTTC
>NC_058132.1:397006026-397021974 GCF_016433145.1 Gracilinanus agilis
CCCTTCTCCCCCCACCTCCTCTTCCTCCTCCTCTCTCCCAATTTCTTCCCCATCCTCTCCAACCATCTCTTCTTCTTCCTCCTCCCCTACCTCCTCCTCCTCCTCTTCTTTCTCTATCTCCTGTTCCTCCTCCTCCTCCTCCTCTTCCTCTTCCCCTTCTTCTTCCTTTTCCCTAAATTTATGTCCTACCTCCCTTTTATCCCAGTCCTCTTCCTCTTGCTCATCCAGGCTTCCTGTCTCTCTCTTACCTATCTCCCCTTCTTCTTCTTCCTCCTCTTCTTCCTCCTCCTGTCCCCACTCTGATCCTTGTTTGACTTCAGGGATCCTTTTCTTACATCCTCTTTTATCTCTACTTTCTGTAATTTCTAGCTCATGTTCCCCTTCTATTCCTGCACCTCCCTCTGCTTCACTCACCTCTGCATTTTCCTCTCCTTCACCTGTTTCTTGTTCTGCTTCTTCCTCTTCTGCTTCATTCACATCCATATTTTCCTCATCTAGGGAAACCAAAGCTTCTTCATGCTCCTCTTCCTCCTCTACCTCTGTCTCTTCCTCCTCTGCCCCTCCTCCCGTTGCCATCTTTTCTTTTTCCTGTGTCTCTATCACTTGGTCATTACTATTATCACATTTGGCATTTACATCTATTTCTTTCTCTTCAGCCTGTTCCTCTTTCTCTTGCTCATCACCTTTTAGATTCCACAGCTGGTCATCTACCTCTCCACTATCTTCTTTTTCTTCATTAGAGCATTCATTATTTGACTGGGATTCCTCAACAATCTCAACATCCTGTTCACTAGAATTTTCACCCTCTTTGTTATTTTCTGACTCTTCTAAAGTTTCTAAAGTTTCTTTTTCACTGTCAGAGCTTTTATCTTGTCTCTGGTTATTAAATTCTTCAATAAGGCCTTCATTTTCTTCATCTTTAATTTTAATTTCACTAGGTTGAGCCTGAAGAAGTTCTTCCTTTTTGTCTTGTGCCTGTGGGCCATCAGAAGATTTATTATCATTATTTTCTAAATCCTTTCCTTCCTTCCTTTCATCCTTCAGATCTTCTATTTCTAGTTGAGGACTTCTGTCATGTTCTATTTCATTGTCAGAAGCTATTTCTATTGTTTCTAAATTCTTCAGAATATTTCCTTCATCCTTTTCCTCCTCTACTACTTGCTCCCTCCAGATCTCACTGTTATTTAATAACTCTTCTCTTTTAAGAATCTCTTCATCTGTTTCCTTTGAAATCTCTTCAACAGGTTTTTCTTGTACAATTTGGACTGGATCACTATTTATGGACTCGGCTAAAAGGGACTTATTATCTACTGTTTCTTGGTTTATAAATATCTCCTTCTCCAAAGACTCATCCTGTGTCTGCCTCTCTTTCCTTGTTTCTGACATCTCTTCATCTCCACTAACTTTTTCACATTCGGTCTTAGAATTGTTTTCAGTAAAAGATGTATGTTTCTTCTGTTTCTTGGTTGTTTCAAGATTCTGTAAATTTGATGAATTAGTTACCACACAACTCTTAGCTGATAAAAATAGCTTATCTACTTGAAGATTCTGCTTAATGTTTTACATTTTTAGACTTTTCACTAGTAAAATAAAAATCTTAAGTTTCACTAGACAGTTCTTTTCTCCATCTTAATAATCTATGTTCATTAGGCCAAATTTACCACATTTAATTTACTATGATGTACTTGTGTCCCTATTTAATAATTTTTACATTCTATTTTCACTTTCTCATTAACTTATCTAAATCTGAACCTATTCTTTTAGATTTTGATTCTATACTTTAAAAAAAATCTAGAAACTCTAAAACACTGCATAATACACTTTAATCTTTTAATCTTTCTTATTTTTTCATTTTATATTTTTATTTTTCTTTAATTCTATAAGCACAAAATTGAAAAGAATAAATAAAAGCATGAAAGGACAGATGAAATTTTTAGAAAAAGTAATGACTTGAAGGAATGAAAATATGTAAAAAAGATTTCAACTGGAATAATTTTTCCAAATTATACCCAATAAAAATGAATTATTCTCTTAGAATATATTTTTTCTGCTCCCCTAAACAGTTTTAGCTAGCTATATTTACCAGTTTTCTTGTTGAATATTTTTTTGGACCAGACTAGTGACTTTATCATTTAGAGAATTTCCAAAGAAGAAACCTTCTTCATAAATGTAACTTATCTGTAGCATAATGTTCACATTATTCCTGGATTACTGTGGGGTAACCTGCCCATCCATGTTCATGAAGGTACTATATGTCAGACAAACAAATTAAACTCTGGCATTTCTGATGCAAAAGCTGACTCTTAATCCACTGCATATTTTTCCAACCTAAACCATTCTGTGGACTGGTAAATTGTGTAAATTCTTGTATAATTAGAGAATTTCGTACCTTTGAACTACACTCCCCAGAATTCATTTGGCATTTCCCAATATTCATTTTAATCTCTCTACCACTTTGCGTGGTCATGTTTTTGCATAGAGTTGGCTGTAACTCCTCCTTCTTTCTCTCTTTTCTCATGACCTCAGCTTGGTTAGCTAGCATTTTTATTTTAGTTATTATTAATAAACTTTATAAAATACAATACTTAGTTCTTGTATATTAATTTTAATCTTTATAGTTTTTATACTTAATAAGGTTTATTAAAATTAACTTGAAGCGAAAAGGAAACTAAAAGGCTAGAGACCAGAGGAGCTCACCCAAGCTGTGCATATGGAAGAGAGCCAGGGAGGAGTTACAGAACTATATAAACAATAATGTAAAGATGCACATAAACGAAAAAGGAAAAGGAATTTGGGGATGAGGAAAGAATTCTGGGAGATGGAATACAAGGTACAAAATTTCTAATTAATACATTCTCTAGCAGGGACCTTCATAACCATAATACAAACTCTCACAAGGGAGCAGAAGTGAGAAGAGCAAAAAAAAAAAAAAAAAAAAAAAAAAAAAAAAAAGGAGTAAAGCATCAACTTTTTAAAGTGTATAGGTTTTAAGAAATCAGAACTTTGATACTAAAAAAAAAATTTATGAACACACAAAAATTTGCTGAGGAACAGTGTCCAGCAATTAAGAAATATATGATCTATCCCAAATCTATCATATAGATGAGAAAACTAGGATTTAGAGGGATAAAATTATATCCAAAGTTACTCAGGTCGATATGAGAAAAAAATTCACATTTATATAAAAAGCTTTAAAATAAAAAATTTTCCTCATAATAATACTGTGCAAGTGTTACACCCATTTTATAAATAAGATTTAGAAAGTTGAATGGATTTTTTCTTGTGGTTATAGAGCAACCACGCCATCAGGTACCACGACATCATCTTATTGCCTTATGAGCAGACTGTCAGGGCAGAAAAGAAAATGAACATGATAACAATTCTAAAAAGAAAGATACTAACCAGCCTATGTATTAATTTTAAAATATGAATATATTATATTGAAAAGTATATGTTGGAGTAATTTTTTAATGTTCTAAAATATCAGTAAATACTAACCTTTGTTGAAGTCTTCCAAGAAGCCAGTAAAGAAAAATGATAATTTTCTAAATAGATGTTGACATGTACATTAAATAGTCCTTATTACTTTACCTTTTGCTTTTGAATTGGTGATAATTTTAAAGATTGATCATTCACATTCAGGCTCATCACATGTGTCTGGAATAAATAAAAATATCTACTATAAAAAGATTGTTATGCCATATACTTTGAAAATGTTGCATTGACAAAAATGACACAAACTAGTTCAATAAATGTTATCAATTTTCAATCAACTATACTAATAAAGGAAAGGGATGGCTTAGATAACTTAATATACCAATCAGATAAACCCAAGGTCATTTGTTCTTTGTTTTAGTGGGTAATCTCTTTTTCTTGCAACAAATGTACTTTTAGAATTATATTTACTTAGATCAATGTTATAACTGCTTGATATTCTTTTGAGTTGTTGAGGTTGGTAACATGAAAATTATACTGGGATTTTAAGAAAGCCAATCTGTTACTTCAGATTTTTATTGCTAACACACAAGCAGATAACTTAATCTCCCAAAATTTTTATTCTGTTGCTTGAGGACTTTCACAACACCCTATGACTCATACATGAGTCCTCTAAAAAAGAAAAGAAAAAGAAAAAGTATTGCCTTTGAAGTTTTAAAAGGTGCTTATTTCTAGAATTTCAGCAATTGGTATTCTCCTTATTCTGGGCTTTTATCATGTCCCCTCTTGAATCAAAATGAGTCAGATTTTCTATTTTCTTTTCTTAGTTTAAGGTCAAAATGGAATATAAAGAAAAAATCCCTTACAATTAGGGATATTCAAACCTAAGATGGGCTGCCTTGGGTTCTCCTATACTAGAAGTCTTTAAGCAAAAGCTGCAATGACCACATATATTTGGATATGTTAGAAAATAGATTCAGAATTAAACTAGGTGGACTATGAGATCCTATCCAACACAAACATTATTATTTATAATAAAACTTAAGATAATTATTTTATTGGAGATATGCTTCTTTATTTTCTAATTTTTTAATTGCATCTTACATTCATTAGGGTTTTTTTTCTATTTTGATAATGTTTCAGAGATTTTGAATTGCAGTTTCACATCTAAAGTACCAAAATTAAATTTCGTTTATTGGTAATCTAATTACTTTATTATCCTTAGCACCCTTGGCACCCTCGCCCCAAATTCTGTCACCAGTGCTGCAAAAATGAATAGGGACCATAGTAGAATGAGAATCATATTCATCTCCTTCTTTGTTATGACCCCAAAAAGTCACCATCATGTGGTCAGCCTACTGAGCTCATAAATCTATTACTGGAACCATACTCAAAGACAGCATACCTGTAAACTACAAGAGTTTAGCTTCCATTTTTATACTCTTTAAGAACCCAGGGTCACTTTTACACCAGACAAGGTATTAGAATGTGAAGGGTTTGAATTTTTTCTCTGAGAACTGTTTAAGTTAAATCTCAGAAATTTTGGCATCTCATCATTTTCAATTGCTTTCACAGTTAATTTTTCTGATTTTTTTCTGACATTTATAATGCAAGATGTCATTATTTTTTATCCAAGTATATAAGTTTTGGTTGTATTCTCTCTTTTAATTACTATTTTTATTTTGTTTTGACAGATAAAGGATGTGTTTAGTATAGAGTAGAGTACAAACCACCTAGAACAAAGGAAAATAATTAAATTTATTGAAATGCTATTAATCTTAAAGATTTTTGACATAATTTGATATTGAGTTCACAAGACTTTGACACATATTCTTAAATTTATTTTTAATCACAATGAATATTAAGTGTAGATTTGATTATTGGTTCATTTTTCCAAGATTAGCTTTGATTATAGCCTGTGGGTTTTCAATGGGATTTAAATTAGATGTGTTCTCAGAGGATTGAAGTACGTTTATCTTCATCTTTTAGAAGAATTTCTTAACTTTTTGTGATGTCTGACATGATGTAAGGTCATTAACTACAGTACCACATTTCCACTTGGGAATTTCTCTAATTCTGGAACAATTTTGCTTCTCTGCATTTTAATATAATTAGCAAGTCCATTGTTCCTTAAGTTGGATTAGTACTTTCAGGTCCACTATAAATATTTTTAAGAGGTGGATGTTTTACAACGTGATGAAGGTACACAGATTTTATTAGTTCACTTACACTTCTGAAAATGGTTCTAGTCCTTGGTTGAAAAATAGTTTCATCAGGAAAAAATTATATTTTCTAATACATAGTACACCAGACTTTGTATTGCCTTGCTCATTACAAATGCTAACAGCTCTTTTTTTTTTTTTAAACTAGTTACCTTAATGCCCTTTCAACTTCAAAAAGCTCACTTCATACTACAGAGGAATCAGGTCCTTCTGAAGGCTTCTGGTTGTTTTTTGATTATTTAAGGTATTTTAAAGCAGTCCTCTATAAATGCTTGGCATTGTTTTCCATTTTTTACATTTTCCTTTGTTTGGTGCAAAACTTATTATTTCATTACCATTCATCAATGGTATTTGAAATGTTTAACTTCTCTAGACCAACTGCTTCACTATTTTCAGTCATTAAATGTGCTCTTTAAGAGGAATAACTTTTATACATTTCCTTTGAATAATATCTTGTAAGATTGCTTATGTTACCTACACCAAAGCAAGGGTGTGTTATTCGGTAGTGAAGAAATTGACTGGGAATCCTAAATATTTAAGCTTCATGACAATATTTCTTGACATTTTTACCCCATGCAGTATTTCTGTCTTCTCATGCAGTATATTTAGCTTTAGTAATACATTCACAGCTAATTTATTTTTCTGGGGTTTTTGGAAGGTTAAGGTTTGAGGAAAAAAATTATTGTCACTTCCAATTCTTCAAGATCTTTCAAAAATCAGTGACAATGATTCAGCAATCTTATCCAGTTGGTTTAACATGTAGGTCATCTAGTCCAGGTGGCTTAAATTAATCAAGAGAAGTTAGCTGCTATTTCTCTAATTACCACAATTATCAACTCTTCATTTGCCACTTTTGTTCTGTCCTTCGCAGCCAAAGATCTCCTTTGGCAAAGAAAACAGAAGCAAAAGAGGAATTAAGTAGAACTGCTATATCTCTAAGGTCAGTTATCATTATCTCATCTTCACTGGGCAGTAGATGGAGTCCTGTTTTGATCTTTGATTTAGTATATATGTCCCAAACACAACTTTAAAAACCCTTGTTATTTTTACAATTTTTTGACAGAGATAATGAAAAAGATATATGATTTTTACCTCTTTTGGTCTTACTAGTCATCAGAGAAAAAGCTGGCCATACCATAATTTTTTAATATTTCCAAATACTTTAGCCTACTGTGGTTTTATAATAATATTGGGGTTGTTGACACAATATCACAAAACATGTTTGTGTACAGAATAACATAAGTTATTCCTTGGGAATAAGGGTGATTCATATTTTCACTCTGTAATAAAATTATGAAATCTTACTTTAAGGGTGTGAGTTTCACTACTACCTCAACTAATATAATAACAAAAGGGTCCCACGCTTCAACTGAATTAATCAATCAACAGAGTAAACCAAGTATTAAGGAATTTTCTTACAATCTTACTGCAATATGTGAATAAATCTTTAATCAATTTGAAAGGATTATAAGGTTTTGCGGTTGGATTAAGCCAGAACTGGCCACACAAGGAACAGTTTGTGACTGGATAAAAGTACTAGATATACTATTATGTATAAAAACACAAGCTGGTTAAGACTAGTCAGCAGTAGACATATGGAGGACAAATTGATAGGTGAAGGCAGACACTTGAAGAAAGTAGTTTCAAGGACTATAATCCCTTAAAGCAAAGATGAATGCCAACTATCAATTCAAGAAAAGACTTCCAAGCCTATGGCACCTTTTGCCATCACAGTATCCCATACATATACCTCACTCGCTATTCTATTCTACAGTTTGAACCCATTTTTCGATGGCTCTCTATATATTTGTGAGAACCTAATGGCTGATTATTAATTGGAAGCACACCAATGGGATCTAATGAGTGACAATATTAGAAACCCAGGCCCACAGAGTTGGAACTTAGAATTCTGGCAGTAGTTGTTGCCTCCAACCTTTGAATATGAGTACAAGTTGGTGAAGTAATAATAGTGTTTAATAGATATCATTCATTTCTCACAATCAAATAACTTCTGAAGCTGAATTCAAATCTCATCATACCACTAATGGTCATCAGTAAAGATGATCGATATCAATGTCTAATCAGATACAGAACACAGAAACATCTATAAAAGTTATAAACATAGTAAGTGCTCAATAAATACTAGTTTGAAATTAAGTTGAATTTCACGTGCAAATCAATGCTTATTATGCCTAAATAAGACGATTACCATATTTAGAACATCAGTAGTATCTCCAAGACTTTTTTGCTCATTTTCAGGCTCTGACTCTTCTGCTGAAGAATTATTTTTTTCTTTCCCTTCAATTGGTTCATCTTGAAAATAAAATAAAATGATTGAAAAGTGACATTTGCAAATGGAATAGATAAGAAAATATGCATCTTTAATTAAATTTACTTTATAGAATATTTGCTAGACTTTTTTAAAGGAACTTTCCAAAAGATACTGAACAAATTAAATATAATATGCGCAAAGATAAAATTTTTCAAATCTATTTTTAATTTACCTAAACATTTATTGAATATTTTATTTCCAATATTAATTAATTAATTAGTTGATTGGTTGATTTAATGTTATTAAATAAATTAAAAATAAAAATGTTTATCAAATATAGATGTTATAGATATAAAAATGAAAAATGAGACACGAAACGGCCCCTTCACTTAGAGTATAATGGGAAAAAAGCAAGAGACTTGTATTCAGGAAGATCTGGGTTGGAATCCTATATCCTCACTAATTTAGTGACCATGGGCAAATCACTTACCTTCTCTTAATCTCTGATCTTTTAGTACAAATTAAGGATAATAATATTTATAGTATATACTTCACAGGGTTGATGTGGAGTAAAGTGCCTTGTAAGTCTTACAGAACTATATAAATGACAGTAGTTATTACTATAACAATATAGTTTTTAAAAAGATTTCCACAAGATCCAGTTAAGTAAGGTCATCCCAAAGGCACTTAAAGAGAAGAAAACCAAGGGAAAAAATATGAAAAAAGATTTACAACAAATTTGTTTTCCCAATCAAAGACCATCACACTAAGATTCTAAGGTCTATTCCCTTATGCCCTTATTAAGCAGTTAAAAATAGAACAAAAGAGAATAGAGGTAAAAGAAACAACCAGATTAGACCTATTATACATAAATTGGTGCCAGAAATGACACAGTTTTAAGATTTTTGAAGGATCTTTTCACAAGACAACTAAATGAGAAAGGATATGAAATATGTAGAAAAACATCTCAAAGCTTAATACAAAAAAATTAAGATAATATCAGCAACTGCCAACCTGTATGTCTATTTTACTGCTTATACAAAATCTTTGATTGACAAATGAAGGGCATCTTTAATAAGGGTATTAATAGGGAATATGCAGTTTTTTACAAGCAATATATTTAAATGGGTTCTATCTTTACTATCTTGCAAATTACTGAAAGATATAGAGGACAGAATATTTCAGTGGCCTTAATGTTTATTGGTTATGAAAAAGCATTTGATTCAGTAGAGCCCAATGCTGTCTTACCAATTACATGTAATAACACATTTCCACACAAGTTTTCCTAAGTTATATGATAGAACTTCTCCCTCTCCTTCTCTTCCCTTCTCTCTCCTGGTGCTGGTAGAGAATTCAATCTGGGTTATACATGCATTATCATCCAATACTGTCTTAAAGCTCTCTTTCAAAAAAGTTTCTCTCATTCATGTATCAAAATCATTCAAGATCCTTTGAAACATATTAATAACCAAAATAATCCTGATTTGATGACTCTCTGATCATAACCATGAAGCAAGACATAGAAAATAGAGATGTATGCTAGCCAAAGAATTTCAGCATGGTGATGGAGGAGATCCAGTACAGAATCTAAGTTCAAGAGAGATTCTCTATAGTGATATGCTCTTCTTGATGGATGGCACTGTACTTATGCCAAACTCCAGACTACTGCAGAGCCTCTTGAAAAAAAATCTGTAACCACTCAAAATAATTTGGCATGATCATCCACAAAGGAAATGGATAAAAACTGTTTATTGCCCAGATTATAAAACACAGATGAATGGACTACCTATACATCTGGGATGGAAAGGACAAATGCAGAAGAGTTAGACTCAGAATAAATCAGTAGAGACAAAGCTACTTTTATGACTCCAAGCTTCTCTTAGAAAAAAAGCCTAATCTTTTTCATACCAATATTCTACTAATGATCTCGTATGTCAATGAGATGTGGAATACCACCCACTCTAAAGAACTGAAAATGACTATTATACAAAAGTGGATGCAGATATATGGGGGGGGTGAGCAGGTTGCAAACTATAACAAAGGAGTCAAAGAAAAACAGGAATAAAAAATGTAATTCAAAAAATATATGGTTGGAAGAAATGAGGTGGGAGGAAGGAATATCAAGTAAAGGTACACTTGACATAGATGAGGAAAGCATTCAGTAGGCTGAATGAATTCATGGGAAGCCAAGAATAAGAGTCACATGGGGTAATAAGGCATGAATGAATTGTGATCTACACTGCTGGAGGGATCATCCAAATTAATAAAATCAGAGATTCTTTTGAAAGAGTATAATGGATTTGATAAGACCAATACACTAATATTACAATACATAGACAGGATAGCAGTCATAGCAACAAGAAAGAAGTCAGGATAGAGAGCATACTTTTACTTAGTTGGGTCAGGAGAGGTTTCCTGGAAAAGGTAGTATCTGAGATGAGCTTTGAAGAAAAGGAAGAATTTTTAAAAGAAAGAAATGTAAGGATAGTTTATAATAGGCACACTATTCAAACACACTGAGGCGGGAAGAAGACTACAGCTAGATTGTGAAGGACTTTAAATGTTAGGATGAGTTTACATCTTATTGAGTAGGCACTGAAAGTTTCTGACTAAAGAATGACACACACACACATTGGAAAATATGTACATTTCTTGAACAGTAGAAATATTACTTTGGCAGAGACATGAAGGATGATTGTGGACTGCATGTAGGGAAACTAGTTAAGAGGCTTTGACAATAAGTAGGTAATAATGGAAGTGGAGAGGAAGAATCAGTTATTACAGAGGTAGAATGGGTATCTTGGCAGCTGCCTGAAAGTGAAGGTAAATAGCATAGAACAGTGAAGGGCAAACTATGGCCCACAGGCCAGGTGCGGCCCCCTGAAAAGTTCTATCCAGCCCCTCAACATTATTCCAAATCTGATGAATATAATGAGTAGGATACAATACAATGAAACTTCAAAAGAGTTGCCTTAGAAACAGACTAACAGATGAACATTTCCTTTCCTTTGGCCCCCTCTTTAAAAAGTTTGCCCATCACTAGCAAAGAAGAATTTGAGAGTTTGAACCTATTCAACTGGGAACACAGTAGCACTGTCAATACACATAGGGAAAGGGGTAGATTTTTAGGGAAAGACGAATTTAGGACAATGGGATGATGAAACAATGACAAAGTAGATTCACTCACTACAACAATTTATGGAGTTCTTCTTTATAAATTTCCATTTTAAAATTAAGAGACTTCATTAGTTTTTCCTACCTATTTCAATTCTTAGATAAGATGGCAAAAGCCTATCCAAAAGGATGATTATGTATTAACTGAGTGATAGCACTAGGAAGCTCACAAATAAGACTTAAATATCCAAATGAGATTTATTAAAGGATATTCTATATAGCCAACCAAAAGCCAAAAGGGGCTGAGATGGGTTAAAAGTACTTCCATCCTCCAAAACTCCATGCAAATTAGGATTGTGGCATGGCAGGCCCAAAGGTGGCTTTCTTGCTTTTTCTCTTTTGCACAGGCAAGGTTCCATTAGGCAAGGTTCCATTTGTCATGTATGTTAAGAATGCCCCCTCTTTTTTTTTTTCAGAGAGTAGGAGTCAGGATGGAGGTGGGAGAGATTCTCAGGATGGTTCTTGGTGTCTGCTACCTCCCCCTTCTAGACTTCACGATCTTGGTATGTTTTAACTGGGTGAGGAAGATAAGAAGCAAAGGATTAGAATTTTTCTTCTCTACCCCAATCCACTACCCTAATCTTCTTGATGTTTGCAAAAAAAATGGTTGTAGATGATCATCTTACCTATGATTCAGAGAGATGCTGGGCTATTTGGGTAAGTAAGCACTTATTTATGAAGTTTTAGTTAAGAAGACACTTTCTCAATTACTACTAGGGGTAAAAACAAACTGAAATGAGAAAATATTAAAACTACATATTTGTATAGAATAGTAAATAATTAATAGGGATGTGAGTCTTCCTATAGAGAGATACCTCTAATTTCTCATTGCCAGAAATTAAGAGAATATCAAAGAACCTATGATGAAGGTGCTTCCACCATCCCCAACTTGGATTCTGAATATGAATACAAACTCACAGTCTTTAAGGGAGGATTAAAAAAACATATAATATATATATATATTTGAATACATATTAAGCCTTGATTATTATTAATACAGCTATGTGTAAATGTCTATATTTGTGCAAGTAATACCAATTCATTTGCATTTCTCAAAGGAAAGGTAATAGCTGCAGTTAAAATATTATAAGAAGCATATAAAAACGTCCTTATATAAATCATAAGAATGGTCATAATAACCAGAAGCTAACCCAACACTATGAAATAACTTTATCACAATTTAATAGATCCTACCACAATGAATCTTTAGATTTTGCTGGCAACTAACATTAACATAGAGATACTCAGTAGGCAAAATTAGAAATATGTGGCTAGATCTCAGGGGAAAAAAGCAAATCTCAGAAAATATCTTGGGAGTTATCCATATAGAGTTTTTAAAGACTGTCAAGGAAATAATGGATGACATGAGGGAGTAGCCAAAATAACTAAAGAAGTCAGGGCAGAAAGAGATCAGATGGGAAGAATTGTGTGGAATTCTAAATTTTGGGGAAAACTCTAGCAATTGGAAGAAAGTAGAAGAATTAGGGAAGAAAAAGGTGAAGCTGTTAAAGAATAAGGAAATTTAAATCAGAAGAGAATCAGAAGAAGGCTATATAATTGGCAAGAAATCAGAGTAGTTAAAACTTCCCCAACCTAAAAACTGCAAAAAAAAAAAAAAAAAAAAAAATTGAGGAAAATGGAAGAGATAAGCTGGTTAGACATAATAGAAAATCACGGTTTTACTTGAAATCCCCTCCTTCTGTTCTACAACATATATAGATAATCTCACTATATTTGGAATTTGTTAAATTCAAAAATTTTTAAATTATTTTTTTCAAATGGAAGAAAGCCCCTTCTCACAACTATACATAAGTGAAAAATTTTAAACCAAACAAAGAATATAAAAGATCACAAGAGATAGAAGGTAAGGGTCTTTTTTTAAAAAAACCTACAATTTAAAACATGTGTATCCTTTGCCTCAGAGACTCCACTTATGGGGCATGTGCCTCAAGGAAGTAAAAGACAGAGAGAAAGGTCCTATTGGTTAAAAAAATATATACATTGCAACATTTTGCAACAAAGAACCAGGAGAAAAAAAGTGAGTCCCCATTGACTGGGGAACTGTTAAATACATTATGATATATAAATACAATGGAATATAACTTTACTATAAAAAGAGACCAATATAAAGAATTCAGAGAAATGTGGGAAGACTTATGTGGATTGCTGTGTTTAAAGTCGTTTAAAGTCAAGAAAACAATAAATATGACTTGAACAATGCAAATAGAGAATAAAATCACAAACCTAGGTGCTTCTTATCATGAACAAGCTTAACCTTAAAGAAAACTTGAAAATGTCCACTTCTCTCTGGTGTGCAGCACTGTGGATGTGGCATAAAGCTAGGCTGCCAGATGTGGCTACTATGTTATTGGATTTACATGAACTTTAAAAAAAAATCTTTGTTACAAGATAATGCTTGGGAGGAGAGGTGGTATAGAGAGTGGCAAGATACTACAGAAGGAAAAGATGAGAATTGAAAAGGGCTTTTAGATATATCATTTAGGACTTAAATGGTTACTTTTGGAACCACCTAGAGATCTAATCACTTGCCAGATTTTGTGATTTTTATGTTCACATTTCTTATATCCAGTCCTTCCTCTCCTTTCACACAGTTATGACCCTAATGTAGGCCTTCATCTTCATCTCTCATCTAGATTATTACAAGAGGGTCTAATAATTCTCCTTTGTTTCAAGTGTCTCCCCACTCCAATCCATCCTACACATTACTATCAAAGAGATTTTCCTTAAATATAGCTTTGTCCATGATGCTCCCTTACTTAATCAACTTCAATAGTTTCCTACTGCTTCTGGTCCAGGACAGGGTCATCAATGGAATGGCTGGTGGTATGCATAAAAAGAGGATAGATAGGTAAAATCCACCTTTGAACCTCTCTCACCCCCTTACCTCTGATGATAATTTTCGTAAAATTCAAGACAAAAAATTTTATTTTTTTTTTTTGAGAGGAATTTCAGGAAAAGAAGTTAACTCCCCAAATCAAGAAAGTGCACTTTTTGAAGGCTCCATAAAGAAGCCTGGAGAAACCACAAATTGCATCAAAAGATACGGAATGAACTTTGGAATATAGTGAGTCAAACTGAAGGGGGTTGAACACTTTTACTCTGAATGTAAGCTCTTACACCAAAGGGGATTGCCCCCTAATTAGTTTTTTGTCAGTGCGCCTACCAGTCATTGGTTTTGATCTTTCTCTTTTATTTCCCTCATATTCCCAAATTATTATAATTTTCTCTTAGAAAGTACAATATTGTATGTATCTCTAGTAAAAGATCTTTAGAGATATAAACTGGTTATTTGAAATGATTCACTGGGGAGGCTAGGCATGTAAATCTGGGAGATTTCAACAGGCTTGCCTCCCAGTGGAATCACAGTGGGGATTATGTAGCTAGAATTCACTCCCCAAAGCTCATCTGACCCAACCCATCTTACCCGCACCTCATTTTCGTGCTTTCACTGTGTGAATGGACATGAATGCATGTGCGTGGGAGGGGATGGAGGATAAAAGTTTTAGTGTGGCACTGCCCTCTCTCTCTACTTCCTGGAACACAGCTGGGGAGCCTGGCTGAGAGCTGGTGGGGGAAAATCCACACACGTGGTTTAACTTAGGTTAGAAATATAGGATTTTACTTCTATCTATTTACTTTTTCTACTTCATGTGATTATTAATAAACTTTATAAAAATAATACTTGGAGTTATTTATTTAAATTTTTACACACCCCTTTTCCTTTTTTATATAAGTGATTTTATATAAGTAATAATGACTCTTAGAAAACCTTCAAAGGCTATGTGGGAAAGGGAGGGACCATGCCCTCCCCCCACTTCCATGCGTGTGATTGTTCTATATAAGGACCAATCCCATGCCTAGGAGAAAATTTTGGATCTAACTAGATTCAAAATTTAGCGGAGTTAATTTCAGCCAGGGGAAACTCCAGTTTTTCTTATTTTATTAAAGTTAATTAGAAAAACGAAAGAGCTTTTATTTTATTCCCTACAAAGGGACCCCAGAACCTAACCCCTAAGGTAAGCAGCACCAACCACCCTCCTAGTCTCCCAGGATCTCTGCCCTTCCCACCCACACAAAAGGCAGGAAGCTGCTACCCAGCTTCCACTCCATCTACACCCTTTTATCCCTTGTCCCCCTCATTTTTCCTCCTTCCCACTGTTCCTTCTTCTCTCTCTACCTCCTCCTTCCCTTCAGAACCCCAACGGAGCTGAGTTCTGCCAGTTGCACTGAGAGCCACTAAGTAGTTCCTTTGCCATCTGGCTAATATCTCTTATCTCCCTTCTTTTCCCTCTCTCTTCCCCCTTTCCCCTCCTCCATTCTAGCCCCTCCTACTGATTTCTTTCTCTGTCCCTCCTTTCTCCTCCAAGCCTAGCTTCAGATCCCCTGCAGAGCTGAACTTTCCAGTTCCTCCACAGACACCTACTGAGACCTCCTCACCACTCTTTTCCCACTATTTTCTCCTGTCCTCCCTTCCCTCTTCCAGCCCAGCTTCTTCTCCAGCTGCCCTCTCCTTCCCTCTTTCCCCTCCTCTAGCCTAGCTTTTTCTCCAGCCAGCGGACCTTCTGCTACACTGGGCTCTTTTCCTCCAAACCCTCCGATTGCCCCCTCTCTCCTTGCTTTCTTGCTATCCTCTGTCACCTCTTCCTCTACCTTTTCCACCTCCTTGCTTCCCCCAGATCCGGATCTCCCCTGAGCACTCTGGTACTCTCCATCTTTCTTTTTTGTTTGTTTGTTTTTCATTCCACCTACCTCCTGAATCTTGCTACTGTTGCGCTCTCTCTCTCTCTCTCTCTCTCTCTCTCTCTCTCTCTCTCTCTCTCTCTC
>NC_058132.1:397022344-397150706 GCF_016433145.1 Gracilinanus agilis
CCTTGCCCGCCCTGAGCTATCCTCTCCACTCCGGGTTTCAGTCAAGGCTCCATCACCCCCATCCCAACTTCATCCCTCTGCCTGGGCAATCCTCAGGCTCCCTGCTCCTGCTCCTAACTGATTCCTGCCCAGCCTGAAGTCTCTGCTTGCCTGCCACCGAACCCCATACTGAGAGTTCTTTAGAAGCAGGTAAGGTATACATCCTTTCCCCCACCCCCTAGCACAGATGTCCCTGTTCCCCATGCCCACACTCACATGGATTTTTTTTCAAACTCTCCCCCACCCCCATGCAACCTCCAATTTCCTGCCCAACTCCATCCCTGGGCTCCTGCCTGGGGGTAGTTTTGCACCTGCACCTGCTGTTTTCTTTTGTTTAGTTTGTTCTAAAATAAAGTTCTAGTTTTAAAATAAAGCACAATGTTGCACACTATGTTGGCAACCTTAATGGACAGCCTTTTGTCTCCTGGGGTTTTTGATAACCTTAGGGGTTCAGACTGGTTTCCTTTGCTAGTCTTAGGAGGTTTCCTTTGCTAGTCTTAAGGAGGTTTCCTTTTAATAAATACTTTACTACTCTTGGGAGGTTTTGTTTTCTCTAAACCTCAACCAACCTGTTACTCATGCCTGCCTGCTTAACATGCAGTTTCGAAAGCAGGCCCAAATGAGAGTTTTAAAGAGATCCTTGTCTGGTCTCCAGACACAACAAGATGAGAAGATGCCTCTCTACTGATACCTCAGTTGAACGATTCCTCTCCACCTATACCTCAGAGGGAAGATCCTTCCCTACTTGTACCGCAGGTGGAATTTCTCCTCTCATGGCTCGTATAGCTCCTAGTCACCCTGTCCTCCCCTCCCTCTTCTCCCAGTGCCCCACTATCTCCTGCCCCTTCTCCCAGCCCATAGCCCTGCCCATCCCCAGACCCAGCTCCTCTCCCTCCACTCCCCTTAATTTCTTGGTATTGACGCAAACATCCACAAATAAGACTAGGACCACAAATGAAACATATGAAGGCATTTTCCCCTTAAAGGAAGTGCCCACATCATGGACAAATGGGAATGTGATTACCTTAAGGTAATGATATAAAAAAAAAAAAAATTCAAACAAAATGTTCCCTCATTCGAAGACGATCCAATTGTTGTCATCAAGACCCTGGACAACATATTCCACACATATGATCCTTCTTATCAGGATGTGCAAAACTTGCTCCAGGCCTTTTTAAATGAACGGGAGAAAGGCAAAATTATTTCCACTGTTAATAGAGCTAGAGGAAGGAATGTGGTTCATTGGCCAGACCATGACCCAAAATGGAATATAAATGATGATGACAAATATTTGCAGCTATGATATACCAGGGAGGCATTGCTATAGGCAATGTGAGAATGCTCCAACAGGCCAGGCACATGGTCCAAATTTGAAAACCTTAAACAATTGGAGGATGAGTTACCCTCCCAATTTATGGATAGACTAATTGAACTAAGAGGAAGGTACATAGACCTTGACCTCACTAGAGAAAGGGACATACGGCAAATAAGGAGGCAATTTGTGAACAACTGTTCCAAAGTGGTCCAAGACTATTTCAAAACTAACTGCCCAAAATGGCCTAATATAGACCTTGAGGAATTCTGCAGGGTAACAGTATACTTAGCTAACGACCATGAACAAAAAAATGTGGAAACAAATAATTTGGTAGCAGAATTACAGAAAGAACTAAAATCCTTAACAGAAAGACTATTAATACTTAATAAACAAGAGAAAGGATGTCAAGCAGTGGCCATTGCCCCTTTGCAGAAATCCATACATCAATCGTTAATATGCCACTTCTGTGCAAAAAGGGGTCACATAATGATGAACTATAGGAACGGGAAACAGGCAATTTGGAATAATAATTTTAGAAATAACAACTTCAGGAATAATAACACCTTTAGAAATCCTAACAATTACGGCAATAATACTCCACATCCAAATCCAAATTAAGCAAACAATAACTCACACCAGCAACAACAATATATCCAAAGTGGAGCTTGTCTACACTACACTCAGGGTGAGACTGCCCCTCAGCCTAGAGAAGCCCAATGTATCACCAAAATAACTTTATGAAGGTGTGAGTTAGGGCACTAGAATCAGAAGATTGATTTCCAGAAACTGAAAAGGAATATTTCCCTTGCAACAAAATATTGTCAGTATATATAAGAGTTTACAAATACCTGTCATTGAAAAGATTAAAAAGATTCTCTTAGAAAGTTAAGCACTGTCTAATAAGCATAATGAAATATCCAAGTTACTAGAAATTTGGATTATTACTAAAATTAACAGAAAAAGCACCTTAAAATGATTTACAGTATTTGGAGCCTTTATAATAAATACAGTCTCTGTTTTTTTAAAACAGACATTCCATTGTGATTGATGTAAACCTTTTGAAGAAAAAAAATTGTGGCTCCATATTTAAACTGTTTGTGTTGTTAATCTATAATATTGTTCCCATGTCAAGAGAGCACCTTCTATCAATGATGAGTAATTGTATTGATCCTACTGTATTAGAGTAATTGTTTGCTTTGAGGATTATTGCTATATAATTATTGTAATTTTGCTACTGGATCTGTATTCTGTTCTGCTGTTTTTATTTGTACCATCCTATATTTGACTCTGAACATATACTTTTGTAAAAGTCCATAAAGTAGTTGGACAGAAAACTTGTACTAATAATTTGGAAAACTAGTATTGTAAATTTTGAGAATTTGATATCTTTTTTTCCTTTTAATGTCTTACCCATTGCCTGCTGTTTTGTAAAACTTTACTTTGAGAAAATCATTTGCACTCACACTGTGTATCATGGCTAAGTTAAGAAGGAATGGATCTCAATTTCTGGGTAAGAAACCTTTATATTCTACCTCTCCTTGAGTGACACTGATTAAGAGATATATATTTTTGATTGTCACTGATTGTAAGATGTATATTTTTTATTTTTAGAACAATTTTAGTTTTCCAAAGCACATATCCTCAATATTACAAGAGAATTTTTAAATTTTACACTAGTGTAGGTTTTTTTTTTAATTTTTTTTAGAACCCTTAACTTCCGTGTATTGGCTCCTTGGTGGAAGACTGGTAAGGGTGGGCAATGGGGGTCAAGTGACTTGCCCAAGATCACACAGCTGGGAAGTGTCTGAGGCCAGATTTGAACCTAGGACCTCCCATCTCTAGGCCTGACTCTCAATCCACTGAGCTACCCAGCTGCCCCACTAGTGTGGGTTTAGAATGTTCATTAGTCCTGACTGTAACATCCTGACTGTAACTGCCTGCCCAACATCCTTAGACTGTTGAAACTGCCGCTGCTTCTTTAACTATTATGAGACTTTGCTTCTTGGGTCTGATTCAAGAAAATGGGATCGAAAAGGAACACAGACTTCATCTACACAATACCAAAGAAGCACAAATTTAACCTCAATAGTGCCAAAAGAGCACACAGGTCAAAAAAGAGTCCAATACAGGTAGAAGTGATGAAATTCTGTACCAATGCGAAAGGACTTGAATTGTGTGTGAGACTCCAGGATGTGACACTTGACACATGTTAAGATGCAAGACTCCTTGTACCATACTCCTTGTGAAATACTTTCTATCAAGTACCTAACAATTGGTTGTTTTGGCTCCCCTATCCCTGAGATGACAGAAGATCAGACCAAGGAATGAAAATCTAGTCCCTTTTCCCATCTTTCATGCTGTGGTGGTTGACTGTGGTCCTGGCTGCTGAGTGGGCAAGTGCATGATGTGGGACATGGATTGCTTTAATTAGGCCATTACTCGAAGGCCTGTTTTCCTTATTTAGGATTTTTTTTCATATAACATTTGGATTTTTGTGATATTTTTTGATAATTGAATTTGGCAATGATTTATATGCCTCATACCTTAGCCATATATCCCTATGTGATTTCATTGTTTCTTTATATCCTCCTCAGGGGGGAATATGTTTTTATTTTGTAACGAAATTTATAATGAAAAGTTTAAATTATTTTAAAAAGTTATTTTAAGGGTAAGAAATTTGCTGCCTCCTGGAATTCAGAGACTGAACTCCTTGTGGAAGATGCAGGAGATCGTGAAAAAACTGGATATGCTAAATTGAACTTTGTGGGGTTAAATTAATTTGTTTTGTTAAAATGCATTTGTTTTATATGTACTTTGTTGTGCAAAAGGGGACTGTCCCCAATTGGTTTTATTCTTGTTTCCCTTTGGTTTCATTATCCCCAGGTTGTTGTTATTTTCCTCTTAGAAGAATGTATCTTTAGAGACTGGTCTCCCAAAGGATGGGGGGGGCAGCACAAAATGTGAGTTTTAAAGTGTTGTGGCCTGGGAAACTAAAACTTGGCATGGGATTGGTCTTGAATTGGACGAATCCCATGCTAGAGAGTGGCCACACACCCCTCCTTCTGGGTGCGTGATTGGCCTATATAAGAACCAATCCCACATCTAGGAGAAAACTTTGGATCTAAATAGATTCAAAGTTCAGTGGAGTTAGTTAATTTCAGCCAAGGGAAACTCCAGTTTTTCTTATTTCATTAAAGTTAATCAGATTAAAAAAAGAGTTTTTATTTTTATTTTTATTTATTTCAGTTGAAAGAGAGCAAGGTCTTGGGTTCAGATACTTTCAGGCTGTGTGAAGTAACTTAAACCCCACTTCCCAGCCCTTACCACTCTTCTCCTTTGGAACTGATATTAAGTAAGGGTATTTTTTTAAGGGATGGACAATAGAAAGACATGAGGAAAAAAAAAGGAACTGTCCTGTGGGGAGAAAAGAGAGTGAGCAGTTGTGTGACTGGATCATATAGTTTGAGAAAGGGAAAAGTTAAGGGGAAGAAGAGTATGCTAAGTTTGGATATGCAGAGTGTAAAATGTCTCTAGGACATGTTTTTGCAATGTCCATTGAGTAAATGATAATGCAGGACCTGAAACTGAGGAGAGACACTAAAGCTGGATATACAGAGATCTAAGACTCTATAGCTCCATAAGGTCACTAAGAACATATGAAGGGAAGAGAAGAGAATCTACAATACAGCCTTAAGAACACTCACAGGCAGGGAAAAATTGAAGATGGGGGTGGGGAATGATTTAGGAAGCATTATGTTGGAGAAGACAGAAAAGAGGACAGGATATTAAGCATATAGGATATCAAGAGGATCTTAGCCAGAAAGGTTATCTCTGGGTCAGAAAACAGGGAGAAAGTAGTAAAGAGTGGGAAATGATATCAAAGAGTTTTGAGTTGAGCAAAATGGGAGAAGCAAAAGCTCAATTTTTTTCAGCCAATTAAAGAGCAACATCTTCAGATGACAGAAAGGAAACTGAGGGATTGATGGGAAATAAAACAGCACTTACAGGAAATGAGTAGGTCAATTTGGTGGGAACATTGAGTATATGTATGAAAATAATGTATGATAAATAATCCTAGAAAGATAGGCTGGAGCCAGATCATGGAGGCAGAATCAGACAGTTCTTGTTTTATAAAAATTTGACTTTATATAGAGACGTCTGAAAAAAATCTGCATTAAAAAAACTACAATAAATTCATTATGCAAAGCAGATGCTATACAAAATAAGGTGCCACATGATACATGGAGCATAAATGGTGGTGGGAATCAGTAAAGCATCTCTAGTTAATTCCTACATATCTGCAGACAGTAATATTCTGCCTCTCCCCATATTCAATAGTGATTCTTATATTTTCACCATTGCTGGAGGCAAAACTACTCTTGAGGGGGAAAGTGAATCAGCTAATAAGAGTAAGCCAAGAGTTAGAAATTAAAATGAAAATAATTAGAAAACACGAAGGACAAAAAGTGTCATCAATAGCAGGAGCATTTAATCTTGAGGTGAAAGTCATAAACTTCTCCTTTCATACTTTAGGCATACTAAGGGTTGCCTTTAGAATGAATGCAGGAAGACCTAGGTTTAAGTCTTATCTTTAATATTTACTAATCATGTGATCATGGGTAAGTCTCTAGGTCTATAGGCAAATCCGTAGGATGAAAAGTTAGATTGATTGTCAATGTACCACATTAAAAGTTTCCACACTAGGAATTCCCTACCATAAAGTTACAGAGACTGCCTACCAAAATCTGCTGATTCCCACTAAATACTTATTACTTCAGTCAGATGTTACTAGTTACATGCTATTAGGTAGCTAAGTAGTACAGTGAATAAGGTACTGTGTCTGGTCTCGGGAAGATTTGAGTTCAACTCTAGCCTCAGACTTTGGGAGAGCATGTTAACCTCTCTTTGCCTCATATATAAAGCTAATAAAAGTACTTACTTACCTCCTAGGGTTTTAAGTGAGGATAAAATGAGATAATATCTGTAAAGTGCTTATCACAGTACCAGACACAGGCATTACATAAATGCTAATTATTATTATTATTATTATTACTATTATTATTATTATCCAACATAAGGACAAGTCACTCTGGGACTGACTCATACCTCAATAATAAAAGCTCAAACTTTCAGATGGGGAATTGGCTCAGTAACAAGATCTTGGAGCTGATGCACTATATCTGTTGCACCATTTCCTTGCTGAGTTCCTGATCCCTATCCCAGATTGTCTCTCTGGGTTACTTGTTGCCTGCCCTAACCATCAATTGCTGTCTCATCCATTAAGTGTCTTCTCAACTGTCTCATGCCTGGTTCCTTACATGCACAAACACACTTCCACAAGTCTGTAAATTAAATTATTTATAGAAGGTCTATGGTAGTTATGATAGATGAAGGGTAACATTTTAAGAATGTACATCATCCAAGTTAACTTGTACTACTATGGTTCCTTTCTAGTGGTTGAGTCTATGTTGAGTTAAAGCAACAAACAATTAAATCATTTAGTAAATTAAAACATCATCTGAAGAGTGTTAAAGACAAACATCAACAAATGACTTTTTTTCATGAGAAGATATAACAGTAAGTATCACCTGCTTCTGTTATTTTTAGGCTGTCATTTTCATTACTTATATTTTCTTCAGGCTGGTTGGTTACAGGGTGCTTGAGAGGAGTTGTACTGCTTGGGGTATGTACTGGTGATTTGAAGGGAACTTCCAAAGGAGGCAGTGTTCTTATCATTCGACCAAGCTGTTCTGGTGAATTTTCCTATGAAATGAGAGTGAAACAAGACTGTAAATGACATTGATCAAGCATTGAATTCTCAAGTTATTAATTTATCACATTTACTTAAAAAACATGAAAAAACTGTCACTATTTCATAATATTCACATTTCAGTAGTTCTAAGAAAGTAAAAAAAATTGTAGAGCTATTATTTCCAATCTTAATAGGTCTAAAATTTCAAAATGGGAGACTTTGATAAGTGGCAAAATATGGGTTTATTTTTTATGTTCCATGTTATTTTCTTTTTCTTAGAGAAAAAATAAATTCAAAAGCTTTCATCCCCAAAGAGCAGGGGTCGGCAATGTATGGCAAAAGAGCCATATCTGGCTCTTTTGAGGGCCAGATATGGCTCTTTCTGCAGGGGCCATAAAGTCAATTTTTTTCAGGCACTGTTACAGGAGCACACACTGTGAGCACTATATGGTTCTCACAAAATTACATTTTAAAAAACGTGGCGTTTATGGCTCTCACGGCCAAAAAGGTTGCCAACCCCTGATTTAGAGCCTCATTCCTATCTAGGATGTACTCCACATTTTCTCTACCAGGCCCCTTCATTGCTCTTATCCCAATCACCTCCCTTTTAGCCACTGCTTATCTGTTGTTCTTCCCCCACTTAAAATAGCCTTCTTAGAGCTGAATCTGTCTTTCTTTCTTACTGTATTTTGTATCCTCAGGACTGCCTGGCACAGAAGTAAATGGACTAACTAATTTAAGAAATTTCAATCAGGGGACTAAAACTGAGCCAAAAGAATCTTTGGCAGTACTGCTCCCTCAGAGATTACCTCTGATTCACCCTGGATATATCTCATATTTCTCATACATACATACATGTTGTCTCCCCTATGAATTAGAATGTGGTGGTCAAGATGTTGGGTTGGTTTTTTTTTGGCCACTTTTGGTATCCTAAGAACTTAATCTTGTGCCTTGCACATAAGTGGTTAAAAAAATGTTTTTTGACATTTTTGACAACTAGAGTATCATTAGTGTTGTGCTTTAGGTGAGCAAATTAAGAGAACCTCCGAAATCACAAAAAATTCTATGGTTCTTTTGTTATTTATAATTTTGGTTAATAACAAAAGAGGCAGTATAGCACAATGGATAGAGATCTGGCCTAAAATCGGGAACTTGTGTTCTAGGTCTGAGAGAAACATCTTGGCAAATCATTGAACTTCTTAGGGTACCAGACAAATTCTAGAAAGGGCTAACTTGTACTGAAACGGAAAGGGAAGGAAAAGGAACAAGCATTATATAGTACTTACTATGTGTCAGGTACTATACTAAGCACTCTATATAGAATATCTCATTTGATCCTTATAACCATTCTGGGAGATAGGAGACACTATTAGTATTATTTTTCAGTTGAGAAGATGAAGGCAGACAGAGGTTATGTGACTGGTCCAGGGTCACACAGCTAATCAATGTATACTGTAGGATTAGAGCTCAAGTCTTCTGACTCTAAGCCCAGTGCCCTATCCATTCTGCCACAAGCTGCCTGCATTTGTAAAGTAATTTTTCTTCTACTAAAAAATATTATATTTCTTATGAAACACAACCAAAACATAAAATTACATGAAAAGCATGATTAAAAGTCAGAGAATCACAAAGTTCATAATCATAAATTGAATAATATATCTGAATGTGAATTTTTTATTTTCATGGTAATTAGGGTTGGCCTTCATATGTTTTTTCATCATAATTATATGACCAATAATAGTTTTCCCAAGCATTATTTTGAATATGCTGCATCTTATATCTTATAAGCATATAAATTGTTTTAAAAATGTTTAATGAATTTTTGACAACATAAATCACAAACATTATAATCTAATCATTTTAAGTGAAGAATTCTAATAGTATTTTATGACTTCTAAAGTTATTTTTCTTAAATTTTTCTGCATATTACTAAGAAACCATCAAAAATGGACAGTGGAAAAAACTACCCTTTCTCTTCTCCGTGACCTTGCAGATAATGATCTCTGCAAGGTGTTTCCAGAAGACTGCTCATCACCAGCAGAAGAAATTACTGTCAAGACAGTATCATTTACTTTTTCTTCTGTAATTTCTTCAGATTTGTTGAGCCTTGGAATAGCAAAAACTAACATGTGGCATCCACCACAGGCAACCTGGAGTAAAAATACATATTAAATTAACTTATGCCATCTTCAAAGGGAAATGCATTTAAAAGTAGCTTTTAGTTAAAATGTTGCTTAATGAGAACCTCTTGACAAAAAAAAATACTTAAATTACTATAATCTAAAGCTACCCCATTATTTTATTTTGACTAGTGCAAATTTATCATGGAAAACAAAAATGGTGAACTACTTGGCAAATACTAGTTCTCTTAAGAAATAAGGAAATAAGAAACTAATTTTAAAATAGTTTCAGTAAAGATTTTTCCACAGAGTAAATATAGAAAACTAATATAGAAAACAAAGTAGATATAGAAAACTAATAAAAAATACTAAAAAAAAGCAGAAGAAATCAAGGTAAAAAAATAAAGAATTATCTTTTTCAGCAACTAGGTTTCCAGTCCTTAAGTAAATACTTTATATTTAAGAACTTCTCTTTGGACTAATAATTGCTCTGTGTGTGTGTGTGTGTGTGTGTCTGTGTGTGTGTGTGTGTCTGTGTGTCTGTGTCTGTGTATGAATATACTTGGCAAGAGTTTTTTGGTGTTAAACAACTTCCCTCCTAACCCACCCCTTACCAATGCTAAGTAAATATGTGACCCATGGGAATCCTTATGTATGGATTAATGGCCCTGTTTGAAACACCACCTCTCTAAGCTGTATTATTGATCTAAATAGCTAAACACAGTGTTTAGAGTGCCAATGAATCTATTTTTTAAAATGAGATTATGTAAGATAGTGATGAGGCCTCATACTGCAGTGGGAAAAGGTCTGTAAAGACCTGTGCTTGAGTCCTGGCTCTTGGGCTTTATTATTTGTATAGCCTTGAGCAATCTATCAGACCTATAATCCTCAGTTTCCTTATCTATAAAATAGAAAAGATTATAATACTTAACCTATCTCATAGAATGTTATGTAGGAAGTAATTTGTACACTTTAAAGTAAGAATGAATACTTATTATATTAACAGATTATTATTATGAGCATCATCATGTGAATGTAAGCTGGAAAAATGAGAAACACTAGCTGAATTTTTCCAGTAAGATACTTCTAAAACAATAAATTTTCCCAAGGCACCTTTAGAGATCTCACCTTTTAATTCCATCATTATATTAATGTTTCTATGCTGTATTCTCCCTATAAAAAGTATGCTCTCTGAGAACAGGAATTACGTCATTTTAAAAATCTCTGTAAACCTAGCACGTCCCACAGTGCCTTGCTCCTTGAATAAATATGATGAGGACTTACTTTTAGGAATTTCTACTCTAGAGCATTTGAAAAATATCATTAATATCATACTTGAAATAAAAGGTTGGCATAAAGACAAATAAAGGACAAGGCATAAGGAAACTGAAAGAAATTTTCAGGGCAGAGGTGACTGAAAAAAAATGGCTTTTAGAAAACTTATAACTGTAATTATCATAAAAGTTCAAGATTTTATCCATTTTAAAAATGAAATATTTCCCATGAATTTCTATCAGGCAAAATATAATATGAACACCCAAACAAGGAAATTTTATATCCTTACCAGACGGACTATAAATTTCAAAAAATTAGAGCACAACGTGGGTACAAATTGATTAGTAAAATTTTCCTGTCCAAGTCCTAATTTTCCATGTCGACCATCTCCAAATGTATACATATGGCCTGTATCTGAAATATTAACAAATGTCAGAATATTTTCTCTTATGTAGAAGCTGCTTCTAGGATAGCCATATCCACTAAAACATACTAATAAATATTGCAATTATAGTTTTTGTTCCCCAGATAAAGTATTTAATTTATACAAACATGTTTACTAAAATGATGATACTCAATTTACTTAGGGAATAAATAGAAAACTAGAAAATTGCACTCAAAAAGTATATAAAACCAAAAGTACAGTTATATAAAGTATTATGTAGAACATTATTCAGACCCACAGCAATGAAGTATGTGTAGCACATACTCACTTTATACGGATATTATTGCAAAATTAGACCAATATATCTATGATATTTTTTACATACATATAGCATCGGAGATCTAGAAATGAAAAACCTCCTCATTTTGAAGCTGGGGAAACTAAGGATAAAAGTAATGAAGAGTCCTGCCCAAGGTCACATAAGTAACAAGGGGCAGAGTTGAGATTTAAATTCAAGTTCTTTCATTCTAACTGGCACACTTTCCAAATATTGCTACCATATCAATACAACATCTACAAGATTTTGGTTTCTTTCATTGGTTAATCCTGAACCATATTTTCTAAGATTGTTTTTACTGTTCTCCCTTTATGAGCACATTTGCAATGAAATTGCCATGTATGTATATGTTGATTTGATATAGATGGTCTTATCAAATTCTTTATAAAGTTTTCCAGCAGTCTCATTACACAAATTTGTAATTAAATTGGTGATGGTAGTTTGCATATGCTTATCTTCAGCCATGAAGATTAAGATGTTTAAGTGTACAAACAAATTATATTTCGTATTGCCAGTAAAAGAATATAACTGTCAATTGCTTTATTTGTCTCTTCAAGAATAGTCAAGCTATTCTTACATTTAACTGCATTTGCTTTTGACAAAATATGATACTTATTCCTACTAAAAACACAAGAACATTAGAATAAGTGTAATATTCATTAAAATGATAAATACTACCATTAGCAAGCATTATCTGTAATGAGGACAAGCAAGAAGCCTTCCCAATAAGATCAAGAGTAAAGCAAGGAAGCCCATTATCACTTCTACTATTCAACATTGTACTAGAAATACTAGCAATAGAAATAAAAGAAGAAGAAACTAAAGGAACTAGAATAGGCAATGAGGAAATAAATCTATTACTCTTTGCTTATAATGAGATGGTATACTTAGAAAATTCTAAAGAATCAAAAACTAATTAAAACAATTAAAAATTTTAGCAAAATTGCCAGATATAAAGTAAATCCACATAAATCATCATTCCTTTATGCTACCAATAAGGTCCAAAAGCAAGAAATAGAAATTCTATTCAGAATAACTGTGGACAATAATACCTGGGAATCTACCTGTCAAGAGAAACTCAGGAACTACAATCGTTCTGTGCTATATCACAGTTCAATTATTGCAGCTTCACTGTATCATGGGGTTTTTTAAAAATCTAATTCTGTATTATGGAGTTTTCACCATATATCATGATATTTTGTGGATGAATACCACTTGCACAAAGATGACCAACCACAGTGCTGTGTTCTATATCCTGGGCTCTGATTGGCTCAGTGACTATAGCATCAGTCTATTTGCTCTCCCACTACTTTGCAGATTTTCACCTATCATGGGGGTCTCTGGAACTTAACTCCCATGAGAGGTGAGGGATCACTGTATATGGACACTTCTCCACACAAATAAAGTCAGATCTAAACAACTGGAAAAAACATTAACTGCACATGGATAGGCTGAACCAATATAACAAAAATGACTATTGTACCTAAATTATTTTACCTACTCAGTGCCATACCTATCAAACTTCCCAAAAATTATTTTACAGAGCTAGAAAAAATAAAATATTCATCTGGAAGAACAAAAGGCCAAGAATATTAAGGGAATTGATTTTTAAAAACATGTGAAGGAAAGTACCTTAGCTGTACCAGATCTCAAACTATATTATAAGGTAACAATCATCAAAACAATCTTGTACTAGCTAAGAAATAGTGTAGTAGACCATTAGATTAGGTACTCAACAGGCAGTAGTAAATGATCATAGTAACTTAAGAGTTTGACAAGCCCAAACCAAATTTTTAGAAGAAAAGCTCAATGTTTAAAAAAAAACTACCAGGCAAACTGAAAACAGAATGTCATAAAGTAGGCATAGACCACCCTCTCACACCATTATGCCAAGATAAAATGGAAATGGATACATGATTTAAAAATAAAGGGTGATACCATCAAAAAATTAAGGGAACACAAAATAGTTTACCTGTCAGACCTATGGAAAAGGGAAGAATTTATGACTAAACAAGACAGAGAACATTATGGGATATAAAATAGATTAATTTTGACTACATTAAATTAAAAGGGTTCTGCTCATACTCAATAATAATTTGTTAATTATGATATGATCCAGTTCATCTTTGTGGTATTATCAACTCAATGGACACTAGATAGGGTCTGTTTCATTTATTTCTTTGTATTTCCCAATACTTAGCACATAGTAGATATGCTTGCTTGATTAGATTTATTCAGGTATAAGAAAGTAAAGTCTTTTTAAAATCTCTCATTTCTCATTATTTCTTTGATTGCTTTTCTATACCATTTTTGGGGCTGAGTTACTATGCTGTTGTTTTAGGGGGTCTTGTCATCCCCTTCAAGAGATTTTGATTGAATTTATTTTATACTTATCTGCTGAGCTGGATCTCTTAAATATATTTTTCTCAATCTGCTATTATCTATATTTATTTGTGTCACCCTAAAGACTTTTCAATGGTACCCTGTTGTCAACACTCTTCTAGCCATGATTTTTTTTTCCTTTCTGATAGCCCAGTGCTGTTTGTCCCTTCCTCAGCATATTGTCTCTGTTCTGTTAGACTAGGGTTGGACAAGATCTGTGATCCAAAAGAGATGGGGATGATCAGTTGGTGCACTCTGAGCATCTAATGTAGCTGTACCTATTCTCCACCTTTCCCAGGTCCACTTTTCTAGGGTCTACCCTCCTATCAAACTGACTTTTCTTATTCTATAGGCTTACATAGGGGATGATCACAAGAGTTTGGGCCAGGGTCTCTCAGATACTGATAGGGAGAGGAAATCCATCTTCCTTTCACTCTTCTGCTTGCCTGTTTCCTCTTATTTCTTAAATAGTTATAAACAACATAGTCCTTTAAGCCTCTTTTCTCCTCCAGGGTCCTATTACAGCTCTATAAGCTCCCTAATGATTTCATTAGAGTCACATAGTGTAAGATAAGGCCAGAGAGGAAAAGTCATTGCAAATTAGGGGTGATGAGGAAATCTTTCTAGATGAAGAGTGATTTGAGCATTCAGAGAAGGGGAATATAGCATGAGCAAAGGGATAAGAATACAATGGGGATTTGTGGAGCAGAGTATACAAATTCAGTGTAAGCACTAAGCAAGCAGTGAGAAATTGGTAGGAGCTGAAAAATGGACTGGAATGGGCCTAAAGAAAGACAAGAAGAATTGTAGAAGGGGGCATTGCTATAACCTAGGTGAGTGAGAACTGTGCTGTCAGAAGCTAGAAAAAAGAAGATGGGAATCATACAAAAGATACAAGATGAAACTGAGATTGAAATCTCACCTTAGAGATGAGAAAGAGGGAAGAGTTAAAGAGAACTCCAGTTATATAAGAATGGTAAATTGGATGAACAGTAGGCCAGAAATAGAATTAGCAACATCAAAATGAGGAGCAGCTTGAGGGGGAAAATACCATGAGCTCAGCTTTGAATATATGTAGTGTGAGATGTCAGAGGGACATCTCTGATAGAAATGCAGGTCAGGATCTTTGGAGGAAAGACAAGACTAGAGATTTTAATTTGTGGGTGATGTAAATAGAAGTGGTACCTTTTAAGCTTTGGAAATAAATGAGTTTACCAAGTGTAAGAGTATGAAGAGCAAATATAAGCCCTTATGGTTTTATTTCTGATCTTTTTTATTAAAAAGTGTGACTGAAATACAAACTTCCATTTTGCATTTAAAGCCCTTTACAATCTAGCTCCAAACTACCTTTCCAGGATTATATGATATTCCCATTTCACAAATGCCATAGTCCAGTCAGTGTGACTTTCTTGCTGTTCCTCATAAATAACACACTCTACCTCTCATCATCACACATTTATACAGGCTATCCTACAGTCCTAGAATATATTGCCCTCACCTCTGCCTTTCAGAATTCCTACTTTCCTTTATGAAAGCATCAGCTTTAAACACCATCTTCTAAATGAGGCCCTTCTTACTATTCCCTTCCCCCCCATTAACATAGCCCCTACTTGCAGACTTACCCCCCCCAATTTATTTTGTACATGAACATACATATGTACAAACATGCATACATAAATACATATATAAGTGTGAGAGGGAAGGATGTGTGTGCATGTATGGTCTTCCCCAATAAGGATGTAAGTTTCTGGAGAACAGGGTCTATTTAATTTTTATCTTTAAATCTACAGTTCCTGGAATGATTGTTGGCAATAGGCAATTCGTTTTACCTTTTGGGGCTTTTGTGAGATGAATTAAGCCAGTAACCCAGAACTGGTCCTGAGTCAGCAGCCCCTGCCTGAGACCACAGAAAAAGTCAACCAGGGCCAGGCAGACATTCCTCCAGAATAAGCCCACCCAAGTTTCCAGGAAATAGTTTGATTTTGAGCAAAGGGTCAATTTTCTTGCATTTTGATTCTCTAATCCAACAGATTCCTTCAGCTTTGAATTCCAATAAGCAACTTTTCTCCCATACTCCCAGTCTCCTCTCAATCCCTCAAACATGTATGCCCTAAAATTACTCTGGCAAGAGCCTCTCCTGGCCTTTGGATGAAACATTCTCTTCTCCTCATGTAAGCTATCCTTACCAGATAACTGAACTAATAAGTGAAGCAATTAAAATAATTTAGCACTTCTCCTGACTGGGAAATCCTCCAACTAATGGCATATGCCAAGCAATCCCTTTGACATCATATAAGAAAGTTGGAATAGATTTCTAAGGCCCCTTACAACTCTAAAATTCCACAATGGTCTTATTTCCATTGGGATTTTTTTCTAGTAAAAGGGGGACAGGGCTATTAAACTGATACTAATTTCAAAAAATGTAAAGAGTTTCTGTCAAAGCTTTAGAATGAAGTCTTGATAACTTTGACATTCACAGAATCATAAAGTCTTAAGAATCAGATGGTCATTCACTACAAATTCACAACAAACACAGATGTCTTCTTAAAACACTTGCAGTAAAAGAGAAGTCAACAATATACAAGCAGCATGTTACGCTCTCATAGCTATTCTTGTTAACTTCTTCATATTGAACCAAAATACCTTCCAGTTACTGTTACCCATCAGCTCTGGAGCAAAACAAAATAAATATAATTCATTTTCCATATAATAGCACTTTTACATATATCAATACATTTAATCTTCTCAATGACCTTGCAAGGCAGCCACAAGTCTTATTATCTATTTTGTAGATGAATTGAGGTTACTCAATTTTTTGATCCTTGAGGAAAGGAAAGGTCTTATTTATCTTTGCATCTCTTCCCTCAGTCAATTAATAAACATTTAAGTACATACCAGGCGCCACAGGCAACTAGGTAACATAGGGGATAAGAGCACTGGTCCTAGAGTCAGAAAGACCAGAGTTCAAAACTGACCTCAGACATTTACTACTTGTGTGTATCTGAGAAAGTTACTTAATCTCTGCCTACATTAAAACTGGAGAAGGAAATAGCAAGCCACTATTATCTTTGCCAAGAAAACCTTATATACAATTAGTCCATGAGGTCATAAAAAGTCACACTACTGAACGACAATAAGCACTCACTATGTGTATGTGCCAAGAACTGTGCTAATACCCTGGGAATGCAAATACAAAAAAAGACACTCTCTGACCTCAGTGAATTTACAACATACAAAAGTAAGCTGAAAAGGTGTGTTGGGGGAGAAGTACCCAGCATGGGAGCATGATGGAAAAAGTCCAGAGGAGCAATTACATATTGCTTTACACATAACTCAAATATTTTGCATAGATATTCTTTCAATAACCTACAGATGACCTGTAAGAGTTGCTCTGGAAGACTCACAATTCAACAAGAATTTCTAAGAATATTGGAAAGAAGTTTGGCAAAAATTAGGTTTGGACCAGCATCTTACATTAATATGATAGTCAGATTCAACTATCTAAGATTACCTATTGAAAGTAAGTGCTTAGGAGAACACTGTACACAGTAACAGCAATATTGTAAGATAATCAACTGTGAAAAGTTGGCTATTTTCAACAATACAATGATCTGGGACAATTCTGAAAGACATATGGTTGGGGATGCTATCCACCTCCAGAGAAGAATTGTTGGGCCAGATAACTATGGATCAAAGTATGCTATTTTTCACATCCATGTATTTATGGTTTTATTTTAGGATTTTGGTTTTGAATGAGTATGTTTTTACAACAATGATCAATATGGAAGTGTGTTTTGCATGCTTAATACTGTATGGCCCAGAAAAAAAAAAAAAAAAGCAAATCAGCATCAGAAGAAAAAGTTCCTTAGAGACTGGGGATCCTGGGTTCAAATCTGGCCTCAGACACTTTCTAGTTGCGTGACCCTGGGCAAGTTATTTAATTCTAATTTCCTAGTCCTTAATACTCTTCTGCTTTGGAACCAATAATTAATGTTGATTCCAAAACAGAACATACGGGTTTAGAAAAAAAAGAAAAAGAAAAAAGGAAGAAAGTTCTTTAATGGGAGCTCCCTTCATTGGTGAAATCCCAGATCTGTTTCCAAAAAATGTTTTTATTAATATTCCATTACATTCATATGACACATTGTTTTGTCATTCTCTATGCAATGGTACCCACATTGTTCCCCAGTTTTTTCCAACCACACAGAATGTGGCTATGAATATCTTGATTTAAATAGGCATTTTTTTTTGTCATTAAACTCCTTGGAATATAATGTCCAGTAATGATATCACTAGGTCAAGGAGAATAGTGTGAATAGTTTGGTAACTTTTATTGCTTTGATCTAAACTGTTTTTCCAGAACAGAGGAACTAGTTTATAGACAAAGTGATACAATGTTATGTTAGAGGCAAGATTTAAACAGACATCTTCCTGACTTTAAAGCCAGTTCTCAATTGATGACACAATGCTATTTCTCAACAAGAGCCATAAAAAGTAACCCAAATGAAGCATTTAGAGAAATAAAGAAAGCAAAGTCCAAAGGACATGATAATGTAAAAACAACAGTAAAAGACATTAAACTTATAACAGCATGACGACTAATCTTGACTCCAGAGGAACAATGAAGGGATAAATATATATATTTCCTTCCACTCAGCTAAGATAGTGGACTATAAGTATAGAACGAAACACAGGTTCTTAGACATCGTCTATGTGTTGGCTTATGTTGTTTGACTGTGCTTTGTTAAAAAAAGAAGAGTTCTTTCAAGAGATGGGGTAAATTTGGAAATGACAGCAATGAAAGAAAAAAGTATCAATAATATTATAAAAAAAATTTTTTAAAGAATTGTTCTGGTCAACATATTCATCTCTGTAGCCAGGCTAATGAACCTCTCCAAATGTGGTTAGGCTGGTCCCTGAATAAGAAACATATACCTTCCCAGACTAAATTTCAAGCCTTTCTTTGAAGGACTTGGTAGGATCTACCAGAACTCATGAACAACCTCTTATATGATTTCCTTACCTCTCACCCTCTTAATTTTTGAAATTCTGGCCTTCCTATCCCAGTATATTACCCATTTAGCTGTCAAATCAATTTTCCTAATGCACAAATCTAATCATGTGACTTCTAACAAGAAATGTCAGCATCTTCCTATTGCCTCAAGGATCAAAAAAACATCCTCTGTTCAATTTTTAAGTCTTCCATAAGCTGACCACTTCTTACCTTTTCACATCATACCCTATATACCCTCTCTTCTCCACTGCACCATATATTCTATGATCCAATGACACCGGACTCTTTGCAATTCCCTTGCACATGCCCCTCCTTCTACTGACTGAGTATTTTCACTGACAGCTCCTCTCCCTTAGAACTTTCTTCTTCCTCATCTCTCCTGGCTTCCCTAAAGTCTCATCACCTTCTTCAAGAAGCCTTACTTTCAGTATTTTCCCTCTGAGATTATACAATTTACCCATTACATAACTTATTTTGTGTAGCCCCCAATAGTGAGAAGAGGCCAAAGTAAAATCAAAGCCATAACCTAGAAGTAGTCAGGCACGTATCTTACGCCCCCTAAAATGAGAACTTAATCTAACTTCTTCCCCCAAATACCAAATGTCCTGCCAGGAAATTAATTCCATGAGAAACTCAGCTAGGGAGTCACTCATTGACATAATGATCTATCACCTATAGAAAACTCCTGTTGAAAATCACTGAGAATAATTACAATCACTGTCCTAGGATCTTGTAAATCATTGCTTATCACTGTCTCTGTATAAAGCTTATCTAATCCCTTAGCCTACATTATTTTTCCTATAAAGTGTGTACTCCAACTCATTAAACTCTGCATGTCTCTTCTGTCAGTCTTGACCCTCCTGTAATCCCAGATACATTTTCCTCACCCCAGTTCAGGAACCTGCAAGCTGTCTGCTGAAGCTAGTGTCTGTCAGTTTTGTACATAGCTGTTTAGATGTTGTCTCCAGCTCCTTGAGAGCAGGAAGTATTCCTTGAATTTTACTGTTTAGCATAGTACCAGGTACATAGAAAGTGTTTAATAAATGTTAGTTAATTGATTGTATAGTTTTTGAAAATCCAGGGTCACACCACAATTATTAAAGTAGGACTTAACAGAGATTGCAAAATGATCCATGTATGCTGATTTTTTAAATGCTTGCTTGGAGTTCAATAAATTTCAATTTCACAAACACATTAAGGGTCTATTGTATGTTATACAATAGGAATTGGGAGAAATCCAAAATTTAGAAAAGATATGAGCCCCAAATCATGGAGCCAACAGTCCAGTAAGAAGGAAAGATAACATCAGATATAACTACAACAGAAAATATGATATAAGTGCATTAGAAGCATGCAAAATAAAATGTTGTGTGTGGGTTTGAACAAAAAGGTTATTAATAATAGAGAGAAACACAGAAAGTTTTATGAAGTAAGTGTCACTTGGAGACAACCCTAGATCATAGATCTTTTGACTCACAAGTCCAGTTCTATTTCTAGTATGCCATCTTCTCTGGATTTTTTAGACCCTATAACCCTAATCCTAACCCTTTATATATTTTTATTTTAAATAAACTAGAAAAAAGGTTAATTGCTTTTATAACTCAAATATTGGAGTATCAAGATAATATAAGTATTTCTTGAAAACTCTTTTTGTCTCAATCAATGATCCCTATGAACAATATCATATAGAAACATTTCATTGCTATTTATCTTATTATAAATAGTGTTAAAGTAAAAGAAATACTGTTACATCAAATCCTTACCTGATATTAGAGCTGTATGGTTTTCCCCACATGCAATATATTGTATTTTCTGATTCTGAAGATGTTTAACAACCTTTGGTTCTGAGGTTTCAAAAATAAAAGTGCCAAGACCTAATTGACCAAACTGTCCAAGGCCAAATGTATATACTTCTTCCTCTGAAGGTGGAAAAGAGAAAAAATTTTAAAAGTTTAAATAGCTTTAAACAAGAAAAAATATAACTAAATATTATGTAACATATAACATGATTATATAACAAATATTATAAGTAATATATAATATTTTCTAATCTTAAATACTACTCTAAAAAATTAATGAATATCCAATACCCAAGTAAGAAATTTCAGTAACAAAGAGATTCTGGAAGAAAAGTTAAAAAACTAAGGGGAAAAAAGTAAGAAACCTAAGTTTTTTTATACCAAGGGCATGGGTCTTATCTGGTCTGACATCTGGCAGGACATCTACAAAGCCAGCCCCTGTAAAATAAGTAATTGTCATCATTCAAAATATATAGTTTCTAAATGTCTCTGCAATTATTATTTTGACATTTTTAAAGAAAAAGACTAAACTATTAAGGTCCCTAATCATCTGATCTTGCTCCAAAAGAAGAACTTGCCTGCTTTGTTTCTGTTGTTTAGCTGTTTTCCTAATTTAAAAAAAAATAGTTTACTGTGCTTTCCTAGAAATTATTGTACTCCATCTTTCAGAAAGATAAAAAGTCATAAACAGATATGGAGAAATGGGGATACATACACTGTTGTGGAACTGTGAACTAAACTAACCATTGTGAAGAGCAATTTGGAGTTATTTCCAAAGAGTTATTAAACATGTATATCCTCAGACTTTGCAATACCACTGTTGGGTCTGTTTCTCAGGGAGATGAGGAGAAAAGGAAAAGAGCCTCCAAGTTTCAAAATATTTAAAGCAGTTCTCTTTGTTTTAGCAAAGAACTGGAAATCAAGGGGCTGCCCATCAATTAGGGATTGGCTAAATAAAATGTGGTATAGGATTGGGAGTATTACTGAGCCATAAGAAATTCAAGCAGGTTAATTTTTTTAAAACTTGGAAAACTTATATGAAATTAAGAAAGAGTGAAATGAGAAGAACCAAGAAGACATTATACACAACTGCAGAATTAATATTTGAAGAATAACTCAATAATGTCCACATCTAGGAAAGAACTGATAAATAAAAACACAAAAGACAATTTATATATAAATATTTTTAGTGGGTGATTGTTTTCCACGGTATGGGGGAGAGAGATACTGGGAATTTTAATGTAACCAACAAACAAATTAATTTTTAAAAATTTAATTTTCTCCCCCAAGGATGCAAAGGCATAAAAACAAGGATAGAGTTAAATGCCTTATACTTTTATACATAAAAGCATTTGTTGATTATTAATCAATCAATAAATCAATCAATCAATAAGTATCTATACCATGTGCCAGGGCATTGTACTAAATGTTGGGGGGTACAAAAAGAGGCAAAAGATAGTCCCCTATCCTCACAGAGCTCAAAGGGAAACAACAAGCAAGCAAATACATACAAAGAAGTTATACAGGGAATAATCATAAGAAATATTTAGGAAAGAGCAAGCACTAGAGTTAAGAGGGGCTGGAGAAGGCATCCTATAAAAGATGGAATTTTAGCTGAGGCTTAAAGAAGCCAAGAAAGTCCATAGTCAGGGTGGAGGATGAAGAGCAATTCAGGTCCAGAACTGATAGACTGGATTATCTTGCTCACCAAATGAACAAGAGGTATCAATGGATTAAAGAGTACAGGTAGGGGGGATAAAGTGTAAGAAGACTGGAACGGTAGAAGGAAGCCAGATTTTGAAGGGTTTTGAATGCCAAATAGAATATTTTATATTTGATCCAAAAGGCAATAGGGAGCCACTGAAGTTTACTGAGCAGTGACTAAGGTGATTGAGGAAAATCACCTTAGTAGCTGAATGAAGGATGGACTGAGCCAGGCAGTCTGTTGTAATAGTCTAGGGATGAGGTGATGAGAAACTGCACTTTTGTTGTTTAGTCATTTGAGTCATGTCCAACTCTTTGTGACCCCATTTGGGATTTTCTTGACAAAGATATTAGAGTAACTTTGTCATTTCCTTCTCTAGCTCATTTTACAAATGAGAAACTAAGGCAAACAGGGTTAAGTGGCTTGCCCAGGGTCACACATCTAGTGAGTGTCTGAGGCCAGAATTGAACTCAAGATGATGAGTTTTCTTGACACCATACCCAGCACTTTATCTGCCTCACTGCCAAGGGCTTGCAATGAAATGATATAAGTAATAATAGCATGGTAAATCTAGGGAGTAAAATCCCATCTAAGTAGAAATGAATCATAGATCCTTAAAATCCAACCTCCATTCTCCATGTAGCAATCCTCTTTTGGAACATCTCAAATAGATGATAAAAAATATTATTTCCTGAATATTCTGGGCAAGGGAGTTCACATTTTTTTAATAAACCCTTACCTTCAGTTTTAGAGTCAATACTATGTATTGGCTCCAAGGCAGAAGAGTGGTAAGGGCTAGACCATGGGGGTTAAGTGACTTGCCCAGGGTCACACAGCTGGGAACTGTCTGAGGCCAGATTTGAACCTAGGACCTTCCATCTCTAGGTCTGGCTCTCAATCCACTGAGCTACCCAGCTTCCTCCTGAGCTCACATATTTAAAAGGAAATCCATTTCATGTCTGAAGAACTGTAATTGATAGAAAGTTCTTCCTTATGTTGGGCCCAAACCAAATTCTAGATAAGTTACTCAGTTCTGTCCTTTGGAACTATGAAGAATAATAAGTCTAATCCCTCTTTTAAAATGATTATCAGATATCCCTCTTCTGGAATAGTTATTAGACATCCAATTAAAACATCTAATTGTTAGCAGTATAAAATTTCTTAATTGTAAGGGAAATACAAAGATACTATAAGTTTCCTTATTTTGTATTCTATGTATGTATCTATTAACAAAACCTATGACTGAATTAATTTTAGGCCACTATTCCATTTGTTGACTTATATTTAAAATATAGTCCACTAAAAGCATAAGTCTTTTTCACACCAAGAGTTTAACAGCATTTTCCATCCTGGGTATTTACTACTGATATTTTCAACCCAAATGTAGATCTTAAGATAAAATGTAATAAAGATAAACTTAACACTATTCAGCCCTTAGTCATTTTATAAGTTGAGATCTTTAGAACACCTAAATCCCATCATTTGACATTTTAGTTATCACTCCCAGGATCAGTTACCTGCAAATTTTGTAAACATCTCATATACATCTTCATTTAAGCAGCTGATTCCTTAAAATGCACAGAATCTAACTCCTTCAATATCTATTTTTATTTTATCTTGTTTGGATGATCAAGAACCAGTGTTGCATAGCAGATAAGAGGGATGCCCTTGGAATTCAGAAGACTGGTTCTGTGCTTTAGGTAATTCTCTCTAAGATTATAAATTGCAGAGCAGGTATTACCCACATTGTTAGCAAGAAATTCTTCACCAGGGAGGCTTCCCCTGCCAGGGAAATCATAGTCTAGTACTTCTCCATATCCATGTATAGTTTAGCTTTCTACACTATATTATATACCCCCCTACTTTCTAAAATGCGATATAAAACATAATTATTCTTTCCTAATTGCTTTATAGTCATTATGAAAATCAGTAATCATAGTTGTGGCAATACAATTATTCCTTTAGGACTGGCTTTCTCAAAATTTCTATGTGTTGTCTCTAACAAGTTTACACCAGTTAGTGATGGGCAAAAGAAAGACAAAAAGAATATCAACAATACATTAAATAAATACACAAAAGAAAGCATGTGGAAGTGCAGGTGGAAAAACACAAACAAGTCAGTCTTGTTACTATTATGTTAAATAATATACACTTCTTATAAATTGTAAAAATAGCAGTCCATAATTTCACATATTCTTTTATGTTCTTTGTAAGTTTTAGTTAACAATCATTTATTAAATACTTAGTATGTGCCTAGCACTGAACTAAGAGTGGGGCTACACAACAAAAGAAGAAAAATACTCAACTATGTCCTAATAACTTCCTACCAAAAAAAAAACCCAACTATTAACAACTAAAATAATATAGAATAATAATAGGAGTGGATCAGAGAGGGAAGATTCTCACATTAAAGAGGATTAGGAAATTACTTCTTGTAGAAGGTAAAATTTTTGCTGAGACTTAGAAGCCAGGAAAGCTAAGAGACAGATATATAAGGAGGGAGAATTATAGGCAAGTGAAAAACCAGTGAAAATGTATGGAGTCAAGAGATGAAGTATATTTTGTATAAAGAACAGCAAGGAGACCAGTGTCATTGGATCAAAAAAGTACGTAGAAAGGAATAAAAAGACTGAAAAGACAGGCATGAAAGAGGTTATGGAGGGCCTTAGAAGCAGAATTTCACATCTGATTTTGGAGATCATGGGGAACCACTAGAGTTGACTGAATGGGGGAGGTTGGGTAGGAAACACAGTTTAAACAGTTCTTGGCAACACATTGAAATATGAGGGAAAAGGATAAAGAGTAAAGAACGGTACCTAGATTACAAGCCTGGAGACTTGGGAGGATGATAGGTATCCTTATTAGTAAAAGGAAAGTTAGAAAGAGGAGAGTAGGGGAAAAGATGAGATCAGTTTTGGACATGTTTAGATAAGGATATCTGAAATATCCAATTCAAGATGTCCAATAAGTAGTTTGAGATGCAAGATTAAAGTCATAAGAGTTTAGGACCGATCTAAGAATCAGCATGGAGGAGATAATTAAATCCTAAAGAGCTGAGTAGATGAAGAGCAAGGAGAAGAGGGGAAGGAAGAGAGGAAGGGAAGAGAGGAAAGGGGAGGGAGGGATAGGACAGGGCAGGAAAGGGAAGAGGAGAAGGATAGGGAGGGAAGAATAGAGGAGAGGAGAAGGGAGAGAGGCCCAGGCCAGAGCCTGATCTGGAAGAAAACACACAGCAAAGAAGATTGATAAGGGGTGATTGGACATATATAAAGAAGATAAAAACCTAGAAAGAACAGATATCAAAAAGAAAATAATTATTTACAGTGTTTTTAAAGGCTGCAGAAAGGTCAAGAAGGATGAGGAGTGAGAAAAGGCCATTAGATTAGACAACTAAAAGAGCACTGATAACTCTGGAGTGATTTCAGTCAATAAGAATGTGGTCTAATCCACTCCGACCAAGATTAAAACATTGCCACAAAATTAATACAGGAGTGAAAGAAGCAACAAAGAGACAGTGAAAGATAATCAGAGAACATGTAAGGTAGTGGGTTGAAAGGAGAGCAGAGCCAACAAGAGGCTATAGCAAGGAGGGAAGAGCAAGCCACAACCCCCCACCACCATCTGCTCTCAAAGGTTCTGAACTTTAGCTCAAGCCAACATACAGACCCTGAGATCCTGCTAGGGCAAATACAACAACTTGGTACAAGCCAACCCACACCCCTTGAAATTTTAAACCTGTGGAAAAGTCCAGAGTTCTAGCACAGGGTAATCTAGGCTGAAGTTAGCTGATCTGTGTGGGCCAAAAGCAATACCAAGAATCCCAGTCTGGGCTTGGGATGAGGACGTAGTTAACAATTTAGGGTGAGGACACAGTTCACATTCCTCCCCCCACCCCCAACATCTTTTTGCCCAAAACTAAGGGCAGAGCTCCAGGACAGGGCAATCAAGGGTGTGCCTGACTGAATCAAATACACTGTGAGACCAAAAACTTGAGACTAAGCTTGAGGCTAGAATTTGATCAGCCCCTGTCCTGATCAAGTTCAGAGTGAGATCAAAGGTTTACACCCAAGCCTGAAGAAAGTCTTTAAGCTATCAGCATCTCAAGAGTCAATGAATCAGCAGGGGGAAGGGGGCTCTCAGAGCTCTCGGCCCTCAGACTATCTATAGGCTAGTAACCACCCAGAAAATAAGCTGAGAATAATATCAAGAAGGACTGAAGTTTAAGAGGGTACTACCCTAACTTCCCAGAAAACAGAGCTTACATAGGTAGGAATTAGATAGGAATGAGCAAACAACCAAAAAAGCACCTAACTCTAAAGAATTTCTATGGAGAAAAAGAGCAAGGTACAAACACAGAAGGGGACAGTGAAAGGAAACCCATGTAAAGTCCAAAAGAAAAATATGAATTAGACACAGATTCTGGAAGACTTCAAAAAAGGCTTCAAAAACCAATTGAGGGTAGCAGAGGAAAAGTGGGAAAGAGACATGAAAGTGATACAAGAAGAAACGGGCCAACTGAAAAAGGAGTACCAAAAACTGACAGAGCAAAGGCCTTAAAAATCAGAATTCACCATCTAGAAACAAGTGATTTATGAGAAATTAATTTACAATAAAGCAGAATCAAAGGAATAAAAAACAGGAAAATATGAAATATCTTATTGAAAAAATAACTGACCTAGAAAACAGATCCAGAAGAGACAATTTGAGAATTGTTGGACTACCTGAAAGCCATGATCAAGAAAAAACCTTGGACATCACATTATAAGAAATTATCAAAGGGGGCAGCTAGGTGACTCAGTGGATTGAGAGCCAGACCTAGAGGCCGGAGGTTGTGGGTTCAAATCTGGCCTCAGACACTTCCTAGCTGTGTGACCCTGGGCAAGTCACTTAACCCCCATTGCCTAGCCCTTACCCCTCTTCTGCCTTGGAGTCAATACATGGAAGGAGGAAGGAAGGAAGGAAGGAAGGAAGGAAGGAAGGAAGGAAGGAAGGAATCAAAGATAGAGATCCTCAAATAATATAAAATTGAAATTGAAAGAACTCACAGATCACCTCCAGAAAGAAATCCTCAAATGACAACTTCCAGGAATGTAATAGCAAAATTCAAGAGCCACAAAGCCAAGGAGAAAATACTTCAAATAGTCAGAAAGAAACCATTCAAATACCATGGAGCTAACCATCAGGATCACTCAGGACCTAGCAGCTTCTACATTAAAGGATCAAAATATGGAATATGATATTCAAGAAGGCAAAAGATTTGGGTTTACAACCCAGAGTCACCTATCCAACAAATCTGAGTATATTCATATTCTTTCAGGGGGAAAAATGGACATTCAATAACACAGAAGATTTCCAAGCATTCCTGAGGAATAAGCCAGACCTAAACAAAAATTTGAAGTCCAAACTCAAAACACAAGAGAACAAGAGAAGTCCAAAAAGGAATGATGAACTAGAAGATTTCTATGTGAACAGGAAAGACCTCCCAGAATTGATGTGGAGGGAAATGAGCAGAACTAGGAGAACATTGTACACAGAAACTGAAACATTTTGGCATAATCAAATGTAACAGACTTTTCTACTAGCAGCAATGCAATGATCCAGGACAATCCAGAGGTACTTATGAGAAAGAATGCTATCCACATCCAGAGAAAGAACTGTGGAAGTAGAAACACAGAAAAAAAACATATGATCAATCATGTGGTTCAATGAGGATGTGATTGGGGTTTTGACATTAAAAGATTACTCTATTGCAAATATGAATAATGTTGAAATAGGTTTAGAACAATGATACATGCATAACTCAGTGGAAATGCTTGTCAGCTCCGGGAGGGGGAAGGGAAGAGGGGCAGGAAAAATCATGAATCATGTAACCATGGAAAAATATTCTAAATAAATAAAACATTTTTTTAAAAGAACGTGGTCCAAAGTCAAATTGGCAGAGATTTAAGAAGAGCTAAGAGAAAAAGGAAGGAAAGGTAATTATTACAGATGGCTTTTTCAAGGAGGCTAGCCCTAAAAAAGATATGAGATGATGAAGGAATGAGAGAAAGTGAGATTTTTAGAAAGAAGCAAACATGAGAATATTTGTTAGCAGGAGGGAAGTAGCCAATACACTGAGAGACTAACAATAAGTGAGAGTGGAGATGACAGGAGTCAGGTTTCTGGAGAAGAAAGGATGGAATGGGATCACTTGTGCAGGTAGAAGAGTTAGTCTCAGTAAGGGAAGGAAACATCTCTTCTTGTGAGAGTGGAGTAAAGAAGAAAGTGCCAGAAAGGAGGAGGGGAGAAGAGAGAATTGTTAGAGAATTTCTCAGTAAAATATTAGGCAAGGTATTTGGTTGATGTTTGGGAAGGAGAAACCAGGGGAGCTTTGAGGAGCGTATAAAAAAATTGCAAGAGCTTACTGTGATGAAAAGGATGGTGAGTTAATTAGGGAGATCAATGTAAAAGAATTGCCTTGCCATGGTGAGGGCCCAATGAAACTATATAATATAAATTTAGAGTGGATCTAATCAAAAAGATTTTGTGTTTTTTCCCGCCTCATTCAGTAGCAGATGTGTAGAAGTGAAGGCAATGGTTTGTGGGAGTAATCCAAGGCTAAGGCCTGACATGGCAAGATCAGCAATATGATAAGGGGGCAAGATACTCAAAAGAGGATAATACAGAGTTGAGCTGGTTCACTAAATGGTCAAGATGGAGAAGAGAACAAAGTGTAGCTAGTTCAAAGATGATGCCCTGGGAAAGAACTGTGAAGGGATGGGAGGTTATACCTTTGCCAAATTTGTAAGCAGGTGGACAATAAATTGTCTATTGATTATAATGCAAAAAAGGTGATAAAATCTTACTAGGTAACTAAAACAGATAATATAAAGAAATTTTTTTAGCACTTTGATCATCAGTTGCTCAGGTGACAGACCTAACTTTCCATTCTCTGGTTCTCCAAATGTGTAGAGCTCACCCTCTACAGTGGAAGATTAAAGAGAATAATTGATCACAATTTGTCCAAAAGCTAGTATGGGACCACTTTCTTGCTAAAATCAAGTATGCATCCTAACCTAGGTCTATGTTCATATGTTCAGTGAGTTCCAAAGCATCCTTCATATAAAAACTACAAAGCAAATTTAACAAGAAAAATTAACTAGATCTAATACTACTGCAATAGACATAAAGCTTCTCCAAAAAAAGAAATGAAAATAATAATCACCATATATTAAATAGGAAGTGGAGATATGTGTCCATACTTATGTATGTACAGAGACACATAGAATAAAATGAAAGCATTTATGACATTTTTATCTTTGAAAAACTAGGTCACAAAACAGCCCACATCAAATTTATAGTCATTAAAATAAAGTTATAGTCAAAATGATACTGAAAATGGCAATAGTTTTAGTAGCAAAAATTGCTTCTATTCATTTTTTCCCTATCTCTTTAACCATTTTACAGAAACAGCAAAAGCTTTCTTAGCCAGATAATATAAAAGGATTTTTATTACTACAGACTAAAGCACATATTAGAGATTATCTGAAAGTCTAAAGTTATTCAGGCCTATCAACAGTAAATTTCTTATTTACCAGAACAGAAAAAAATGCAAAATCAATACAAAATTCTTTTGGGTACCTACCTGTTAAAGCTACTGTATGCCCTCCACCACAAGCCACTTGATTCACCTTTCCTGGAATTCCAAGAACCAACTGAGGAATTCTATGATTTTTCAGTTGCTCAGGTGACAGACCTAACTTTCCATTCTCTGGTTCTCCAAATGTGTAGAGTTCACCCTCTGCTGTGGAAGATCAAAGAAAGTGATTAATCATAATTTGTCCAAAAGCTAATACAGGACTATTTTCTTTCTAAAATCAAGTATGCATTCTAACCTAGGTCTATGTTCATATGTTCAACAGTGATTCTCAAAATATGAACTTTAACAAGTCATTTATTGTTCTGGGTTAGACCTCACATTTGATTCATTTTTAACTTTTCAAATTTCAAGAAGGCTATGAAGCCAGGTGATTTAAACTAAAAGATGTTATAAAACACAATAATATAAAATACCTTACATTTCATTAAGACATCTAGGATCAAGGAAGTTAACAGTCCCATTATACTTTAACTCATTCTGATCACATCTGAGAGCAACATTCAGTTATCACATTTTAGGAGAGCTTCTAGAGGACAATGACCAGAATGGTGAAAGGTCTGAAGATCAGGCTAAATGATGAATTAGAACAGTGATTCCCAAAGTGGATGCTACTGCCCCCTGGTGGGTGCTGCAGCGATCCAGGGGAGTGGTGATGGCCACGGGTGCATTTACCTTTCCTATTAATTGCTATTAAATTTTTTTAAAAATTAATTTCTAGGGGACTAATGTGATAATTGGATTAAGTCTACACTGCCCATCTTTAGATTTAATCACCAAAGGTGAGAGCACCTTCCAATTCTGGGAGATCCTAACCCACGTGTGCTAGAGTGAGTAACGAATCAGAATCAATGCACTGCCCCCTTCACTTTCTATGAGAAAGCATCTATTGTGATTAGTCACGAAGGTTAAGGGAAGGCACTGGAAGTGACATATATGTGACCCCTTCCAAAGAGGAAGGGGAGTGAGGCTGCGACTGGTTTGGTGAAGGAGACCTGAGGGAGCTTTGGTGGTTTGTGACCAAGACTGTTCCACGTGGTGAGTTTAAAGACTGAATTTTCCTGAACCTCTATTGGGAAACTTCCTTTTACAGACTCTGTGAGTGGAGTTTGCTCCATTCACCTCCGGGCCTCAGGTCCTTTAACCCTCAGCTGAGGGCTAAGATATACCTGGACTAATCAGTGAGATAGATTCTTAATGTCTTTCTCTCTCTCTTCTCTCATGTAAATAAATTTACATAAAAGTCAATTTTGATTTGAGATTATTCTTAACTGAGGATTGATAATAGTTCAATCCTCTGGTGACCATCTTTAATATTCTGAACCCGTAAAACCCCTTTTTCTCCCTTACACTAAGTAATATTTTTTTCGGAAAGGGGGCGGTAGGCCAAAAAAGTTTGGGAACCACTGAATTAGAACCTTGAGAAAGACTTAAAGGATGGTGGGACAGAGGAGTGGAAAAAGAATGGCAGCCATCTTCAAGGGTCTAAAAGGGTTGTTATGTTAAAGAAGGTACAGAATTGTTCACTTAAACCCAGAGGCAGAACTAGAAGCAATAGGTACAGAGATAAATGTAGCTTTGATGTAAGGAAAACCTTCCTAACAAGGAAAACGATTCCTAAGGCTGCCTCAGGAAGTGGTGGGCACTCACGATGGAGGTCTTCAAGCAAGAACTTGATCACTGTTATCAGATATGTTGTATATGCTAGATAGCACAAATTTTTACTGCATTGTTCATATATACATACATGTATGTATGTATGTGCATGTGTGTATGGTCTTCCCCATGTAATGGGAAAAGGATAGAGATAGGATAAGATTAAGAAAAGTGGAAGGCTGTCTTTAAGGCACATACTAGGAACTCAAGGGAAAGAAGTTTAATAGGCAGAAGGCAGAGGAGGAACAGTTTGGAAGTGGCATCTGCTACAGTAGTGACTTCCTGTAGGAGGTTAGGGGCTTTCTGTCCCAGGAATGGTGGAGGAAAGGCAGGCTTTTCAGAGCCCATCTACCTCAACCTGATTGTGGAGAAGGAGTATACCCATAATTCATCTTGGAGGTACTCTGTTTGATTTGGTGGAACTCTGTTTAATTTGGAAAGATCTAGAAAAGGATCTGACCACACCTGCTATGCTTTTCAGAAGGTTTTATCTAAAAAATCCTGTCAGATCAGCTTTGAGGTTTTACCTCAAGGGTCAGACGCCCTGGGGTGAACTTAGCTGTTTGAGCTTAATCATAACAGTTTTCAGAGTCAGCTTTTGGTAAATAAATCTAATCAACTACTGAGGGTCATATATAGGTAGCTTAGTAAGATTTTGAGGAACACCTAAATAGAAACATGGAGCTACTAAGTTAGCCCGAAGACCAGAAGGCTCCCTCTTGGGAGGGATGTAGAGGATTTGGGGAAGCTAGCTAGATCCCTTAGCGTTAGGGACCCCTCATTCTGATCCTCAGTTTGTTTCCCCTCTAAAAATAAGATACGGGTTTTTTTTTAATACCAATTGTCTCCAAGGTGTTTGTACAACTGGTCCAATGAGAGAAAGTGATTCTGTTTCACTCTCACTAACCAGAGTTTAGAATACCCAGCTGGGTATTCAGGGGGATCCCTAAGTGGATCTACCACTATCCCATCTGGCTTTCTCTCCCTCTATTCTTTTTTTACCCATCAGATGCAAAAACAATTTTTTAACATTCATTTTTTTTAAATTTTGTTCCAAATTCTCTCCCTTCTTCCCACCCCTTCCTCTCTAATTCCTTGTACTCCCTCCCTCCTTAAAATAATAAGCAATCTCATATAGATTTTATATATGCAATCATGTAAAACATTCTTCCATATTAATCATTTTGTCATGCATTGTTTTTCCTTATTTGACTAAGAGCACATAAATGGAAACAGTTAAAAATTTAAACTGTTTCTGCCAAAGATCAATGTCACTTATTATTTATAAGTCTGTTACAAAGTTGAAAGTTAAATTTACATTACTTAACTGGATATAATACAGGTCTTAGCTACTGATGATTTTTTTAAATGTTTCTCTCCCTTCTTTTTGCTGTAACAACATATATTAGTACCATCCTGATGCACATTTGTGAAAATTTTGATTTAGTTTAAATTTATGCTGCTTTGAGATCATCTTCTGACATAATTTCTTACATGGAGTTTTAAAAAATCCTTGTAGGTGCTGTTTCATAATAGTTATTTAAAAGATATAGTCATTTTAAATGATTAAATAGCAATATATTAAAACAGTAGCAGAAAACCTGAAAAAAAGTAGGATTCTAAGTATTTTCAAGGTTCTTACCATTTTCCATGTGTAGGCTATAACCCAAGTTGCTGAGCCCTGAAGTCTGAAGGGGATGCTGAAAGTGTTAAGTATAAATCTTCCCAACAAGAAGAATGTCACTGGAACTTAGAGCTCATCAAGTTCAACTTTCTTATTTTGCAGTCAAAGCCACAAAGGCCCAGAGAGATGAAGCGACTTACCCAAGGTCACACATACCCTATAGGTGACAGAGGCAGAATCTGAACTCAAATCCTCTGACTCTAAATTCAGGGCACTTTCTATTTCATCATGCTGCCCCTCCCTTTTATTTAACATTATGCCATTCTCTTGCTGTTTTTCATATGTGCAAACACAGGACCCTTATACTTAAGGATCCTATTTCTCATTCAGAAATTTCTGAATGAAACAGAAAGCCAAATGAGAGTCCTCATGCATGCAGTTCAGAAAGTTGCATAGGGTTGTGTATTGGGGTAGTCCAAGTTCTAGGTTCTAGCCCAGTAGACATTGGCAGTTAGTACTCTTGACTCTCAACTTAACACTCACAAAAAAGGACCGAATTAGTTTTCAGAGTGTAAGTTAAAGCAATTATTTCCTGCTGAAGATATACACAAACACATGTATATTAACACACATTTACAGACATATATATATATGTATACATATATATATATATTCCCCCCCTTTTTTATCCCAAATAATTAAATATTGTTAAATACTGTTAAAAAATATTTTATGCTATGGAGGGAAGGCTGGCTTTGAAACCAGGCAAGTCTGAGTTCAAGTCCTGCCTCTAACACATAATGACTGTGACTTTTCCCAAGTCATTTAACTTCTCAGTGTTCTAGGTAACTCCCTAAGATTATTATTTACAGAATGGGTGTCAGTATTAATTGGTTGAGAGATTTTTCTCATCAGTGTATGCAAGGCCTATATCAATGAGATCTACAAGTTCAGTATCAATGCCTACTCCCATTTTACTTTATTTTTTCAAGGATTTTTTCTACTACTGATTGTGACAATGATCAAAGAAGAAAGTAGACTTTCTGATCTTTTGATATGTATACCGCTTAAAAGCCTAACACTGAAGGGATGAGTAAGAGAGAACACTGGCAGCTGATCAGTTTTATAGAGGTCACTACTCTAAATGGCTGCTTTTCTAGAGCAGCAGTACCACTTTTAATATCGACTTTCTTTCTTCCTCTTCCATGTACACAAGTATAATATACAGACAAGAGTACCCATAATATACATAAAGTGAAATAGGTAAATTGAACTAAAGAATAAATACTAAATGTATTAATAGGACACAAATGATTTTGAGGCCAAACATTCCAAAGAGTAAAAAAGCAAAATCCAAGACAATGGCAATAAAAGAAAAATGAGGACAATTAACTAGTTCAGCAGAAAAAAATTCACTATATCCATATGCATTAAAATTATGATTTTAGATATCTTCTAATGTGAACAGAGGAAGTTGCGGTTCCTAAGAAAATTCCTTCATCAGCCTCAAAGGTCTATTATTTTCCCCACCTAATCCCTTCCTTTTATAACAAGAGATAACAGTGGACAAAAGGCAAGTCTAATTAATGTCCCTTGGGTTTTTGAAATTATTTCTTCTGGGGAGAGGAAGGAAAGATACATAAATGACAAGTGGAAGAAGAAGCAAGGTTCACAGGCTTTTTGCCCAGAATGGTCCACAAAGTTAAAGAACCATGGTTATTAAGAGGTTTCCACCGTACCAGTGTATTAATTTGCCTAATATATGCCACGTTCATTTACAAAGTAAATGTAACAAAGTAAAACTTTTAAAATATTTCATTACAAGCATTATTATCTGTTATATTACATTATTACTACAAAGCTTCACAAGTTATACTTTGGTTACATCAGCAAAATGGAAATTAACTATCTTACTAGTTACAAAGGCTGAATGGTAATATCCACAAGAGATCCAGGAGATAGGTTTTCCGATGGTCACTTCAGAAGGGACACACACATTAGCTTCTTCTGCTAGACCAATTTGCCCTTCAGAATTGTCACCCCACATAAAAAGGACCCCATCCTCTAAAATGAAAAGACAAAGGGAAAAAAGGCTTAAAACAGCATGCTAATAAGCTAATAAGCATTTCCAGGAAATTTTGTAACAATGTATTTGCATGCTTTGAATAATCGATAATTCCAAGAAAAAAATGTCACCTAGACACATATTTAAACTTAGTATTTAAAATATTAATATTTAAGTTAAAATATTATAAATATTTAAAATATTATTCAAAATAACCTCTATTATGTAGTTTAATTTCCATAAATAAGTGCTTATATAATGACTAAAGACAAAGAATTTTATTATACATTATATCAGTCATATTCATATTTTTCAATCCAGTTAACAAGATAAATAGGATCCTCATGTTCTTATATCTACTGTTTCCTTATCTAAATCACTTTAAATAGAATTTTTAAATAGAATTTTTTTTCTCTTCACAAAATTAAAATCTGCAACTAAGGGGTTCCCTGTTGAAAGAGGTTATACTATTCCTGTTCTTTGAGTGCACTATGGGAGTGTTAGTCTTGACCCTCAAAATGAATGCATACTAAAGAAAGGAAAAAAGAAATTACTACATATCTGACTATATCATTATTTGTGCTCAGTGTTATACATATTTTAAATATGTAACAAAAACAAAAATATTGGTAAATATGATACTTTGAACAAATAAATATGTTTCAAAGAAGACTATTCAATTACATATGGATAAACTTTGTGATTAAAATGTGATTCCCTGGAAGAGATTAAACTTAAAACTTTAAAAGAGGCTTCCATTATTTCAGAAAATATTAAAATAGTTTAAAACTTTTTCGAATAAAAGACATTAAATAGCAACATCTAAATGCATGATGTTTTCTAATTCCAAAGAAATCGGTCTAATAGTTTATGACTGCAATCTATTTTCAACTACTTGGAAAATATAAGTGAATATAAAGAATATACATTATGGAAAGAAATACATATTTCTATGAAATAAGAGGGAATAGAAATGCTATCCTCAGTTTAATAAGTATTTGAGAGTCCTGATTGAAAGACAGAGAAATCTTATGATTTCAAAAAGGGCAAAAAAAAGTCTTAAATCTACTCAAGCTATAATTAAAATGCAAAATGTTTCTTTTGAGGAAAGAAAAAACAATTCCATCAAAGTTACTTTTTGATGGGGCAATAAGCATCTCTATATTTAGTGGTTCGTGAGCCTTACCAGTTAGTGCAGCTGAAGTGTTGGATCCAGCAGAGAGCTGTTTTATCTTGTGCTGTGCTGTAAAAAAGCTGACTAGCTGAAAAGTAGTTCTCTCTTCAGTGTCACCAAGTCCCAACTGCCCTTCACTATTACCTCCAGCTGCATAAACCTTTCCTTCTTCTGAACAGAGAAGAGAATGTATAAGTACTTTATGTTCACCCTTACTATGCAATAATAAATCAAAAGATACAAAAAGTTTGGCTTACAACTACAACTTCTTCAGTTAATCAGTTTAAAAACTAACATTCATTGAACAAATTTATTCAGTAACAAAAAAATAAAACTGAGAATATATATTTATCTGAGGTTAAATTTTTAAGTTCCTATATTAACCAGCAGTCAGGCTGTGTAATTAACCAGAATAGCATATATTTCTTAGTAAAGCCAAACTCCATTCACCTGGAATACAAAGGTTGAAGAATACTATCCAAATTGTAGACTATTTTAAATAGTTTTATTATTTTCTGCTTCCATATCTATTTTAACTAAAATGAAAATAAAGATGCAATAAATTGCATAAAAACAACTTTGAATAACTAATTACAAAAATAAAAATCTGATGTCATTCAGTTATTTCAGTACTTAAAAGAGATATGATTATATTATTTTGACACATGAAAAACTGATATTTGTGTGTTTGGATATGGTCAACTGGAAACCAACTATTGTATGACTAATAAATAAAAGTCCTTTAGTTCTCTGTTGCAATTTTTTTATGCTACAAACAATTTTGGGGAAATCTGCTATAATACCTTTAATTAATTAATTGAGTGATTGACCAATTAATTAATGTTTGCTTAGGAATCTTTTTTCATAGATAAATATTGTCCCAGTCATGCTCAATTGTCAAATAAATTCTAATGCAGTCATCTAATTTAATGGGGCTTTATTTTATTCTGTATATCCAGTGACAGTAATACAAATTTGCACCAATGATAAACAAAAATGAATGAGGAAAAAGAAAATTCTACACAACACTAAGCACAATCAGAATATTTGTACCTTGACAAATATTCAGAAATATTAAGTAGAAAAATTAATTCAATTCAACAAATTTCATAAAGCACCTACTATATACAAGCCACTATACTGGGGAAATAAAGACAAAATTAAATTCCTGCCCACAAGATTTCATTAGCTATTAAATTACATGCTAATAAAAAAATTTTCAAAATCTCAGGTTTCACTATAGCACGTTCACATAAAGAAATAACTTGTCATTTTTTATTTATTTTATTTTTAATCATATTTTACTTTTCTCCATTTACAATGTAAAAACAGTTTTTTTTTACTATTTTCTTAAATTTTGGGTTTCAAATTCCTTTACTCCTTCCCACCTTTCCTTCATCGCTCTCTCCTTCCCCCTCCTTCCTCCCTGAGATGGTAAAAAAATCTAATATAGATTTTAGTTGTGCAGTCATGTACAACATTTTCCCTTATTAGTTATTTTTGGGAACAGATCTCAAACAAAAAAAAAATATTAGTAGAAGGAAAGTGAAATATAGTATGTTTCAGTCTGCACTCAGATTCCATTAGTTTTTCTTGGAGGGCAGATGGTGTTTTTCATAGTGAGTCTCTGGGATTGTCTTGGATCACGCCCTTCCCAATTGACATATTAACGTCCCCAATGCTGACCAGTAGTTAATTTGTCAAAAGGGAAACTATGAAGTAGGAGGTTGAGGTGCTAAACAACTAACTGGTCATCAAGTAGCTGAGTTTCAAAGACTCCAAGATGGAAGAAAACTCAAGAGACCAACTCATTCCCAAAATAAGAATTCAGTCTACATCATGACCTCTTTGTGAAAGGGATAACCTCTAGTTAGGAAGAAACCTGACACAGCCCATTCTACTTTTAGTTAGCTTTAATTTGGGGGGGAAGTTTTTCCTGATATCAAGCTAAATTCACTGTTTCACAACTTCTACCTAATACTCTTACTACCATCCTTTGGGACCAAATAAAGTCTAATGCTTCTTACTTTACACATCACAGGTTTTCAAATACTGAAATGCAATATGTAGGTACCCTTTAAGTCTTATCTAAGTTCAATAATCCCACTTCTACCAATAGATCTTTATAATGCATGAACCTGAGACTCTTTACCATCCTAACTGGTCTCATATGGATATTTATTATTTTATCAATGCCCTTCTTAAGATGTGGAACACAGTACTCTAGAAGTGATTTCACTAGAGCAGAATACAGTAAAATTCTCACCATTTTCATCTTTGGTCTATGCCTCTCTTAATGCTCCCTGAGATACATAATTTCCTAGTTGTGATATCACAATGTGAATTTCTATTGACCCTATAATCCATTAAAAGCTCCCAATCTTTACATATGAATTGCTGTTTAACCATACTGATCCCAACTTATACTTATAAAACAGATGTCTGGAGACCAATTTATCATGTAATATTTGTTAAATACCTCCTATGGGTCAGGCACTATGCTGGATATTCAAGAGAGAAAAGGTAAAGCAAAATAATCCCTTTCCCTCTTAATGGGGAAAAGCAACATGTGCACATACAGAGATACTGTACTTACAAAACCGACAAAAAGTAAACTTGCTGTAGGGGTAGGGGCCCATGAGGAGCAGGGGAGACATTACATAGTTGGGGTGGCCAGGAAAGGTTTCATGCAGAAGATGGCACTTGAGTTAAGTAGAGGTGAGGAGGGACTTCCAGGTATTGGGAACAGCCTGAGCAAAGCACAAAGATAGAAGATGGAATGTTTGGTGCAGAATAGCAAATACATCAATATGGCTAGACCACAGTGTTCATGAAGGGAAATAAGCAAGACAACTGGAAAGGTAAAAAATGACAAGATTGCGAAGAGCTTTAAATGCCAAAAAGTTTATATTTTAATTTTGGAGGTAAGGAGTCAGCAGAGTTTCTTGAGGTGACATGATTAGATTCTCCTGTGCTTTAGGAGAATCACCTCAACGCTATATGTAGGGACTAGAATAGGAACAGTCTTAAATCAAGCAACCCAAAGAAGAGATAAAACTGCAACAGTTCGGTGAAAGGGATAGCCTGAACTACAATGATGGCTGTGTGTATAAAGAGGAGGTGTATATAAGGGAAGGAATGTGTAAAAAGACTGGAAGGACAAGAAGAGGCTGTGTTATGAAAAGATTAAAATGACAGAAGTTTAGATTTGTTTTTTAAGGTAATAAGGAGTCACTGGAGTGAGAGTCTGTGTGTATGTACGTGCGAGCTCATGCATATGATGTGATCTGACCAAACTTTTGCTTTAGCAAAATTATTTTGGTGGCTGTGAGGAGAAAGGATTAGATGGGGAGGAGAGCTTGAATTAGAGGACCTAATAGGAGCTCATTGTAATAATTCAAGTGAGAAATAGTTCAAGTGAGAGGTCAGGAACTAGGGTGGTAGTTGTCTGAATGAAAAAGAGAAACATATGCAAGAGATGTCAAGACAGAAATGATAAAGGTGGAGAAAAGGACTACTGCTTCAATGAATAGGATAATGATAACTACTGAAAGAGAAGGCAAACCTGCTAAGCCAGTGATGGGCAAACTTTTTAAAGAGGGGGCCAAAGGAAAGGAAATGCTCATCTGTCAGTCTGTTTCTAAGGCAACTCTTTCGAAGTTTCATTGTATTGTATCCTACTCATTGTATTAATCAGATTAGGAATAATGTCAGTCCAGATAGAACATTTTAGGGGGCCACATTTAGCCCGTGGGCTGTAATTTGCCCATCACTGTGCTAAGTTGTTACTTTTCCTTCTGTTTTATTTCCCAAGGAAAATAATCTTTGAACTAGAAAGGATGGAACAAAATGATAACTAGGAAGCTGATACCCAGAAGAGGCTTTTTATCATTCACAGATCATTTCTGAGCTTTTTAATACTATTGATATTTTTACAATACTATGTCTTGTTTTTTATTCATTTTCCATTATCTTCCCTTGATTTTATTGTACATGTCTTTACAATTTAAGATGATTGTGAATTCCTCTGTATTCATACAGATCTCTATAGAATGCTTTGTCTCTTCATTAGATTTATTTTTCTTTGTGTCTCCAAAATTTCATTTTAAATTACTTCCCATCCTTCCTTAGTGAACTTCCTCTTAAGGGTCACAGGATGGGCTCCTATGTGTTCTATTTCTGAACTCTTTTAAAGTTCCTTTTCCAAAATCTATAATGAATGTCAAGATTAATCCCAAACTTCCTCTCTCTCTCTCTCTCTAACAAATTCTAAAATGGTTCTCATCATTTATGCTCCAATAACAAGTTCCTCCTCATTGGTGAAAATCAGATTTAGAATAGTATTACCCCTTGCTGGTTCTTCCACATTTTGTGAAATGATTATTACATCAAGTCAAAAAAAATATTAAGCAGTTGTTTTTGGCAGAGAACTCCAGCAAATGGATAAATAGGTGAAATTTCCCATCATTACTACATCATACCTCTATTTCCTTTTTGCCAGGTTAGTCTGTACTCTCCTATCATGGCAATGCTGCTTCCATTTTTGCATCCACTGATCTTCACCCAGTTACTTTCCAGTATCTTTTCTCTACTACTTTCTGCATTACTTTATATGAAAATGTACTTTAATATATAATGCCATCTCACTCCCCTTTCAAGCCAGACTGGTGTTTTTAAATAAGTTATTCCACTTGCAAAGACAATCCCATATTTCTGAGGCTGAGTTTGTGCTTAATAATCACCAGTTCCTGGGCACCTCTTGTGAGCAGTGGAGAAGGAAGTGTGACAGCAGCAAATGGCCCTCGTGTACACAGCAAGTGTCAACACAAAAGAAGTTTAATGGATTTCTTCAAATGGCAATTTTGTAAATAAGAATCCTAGAAATTATTTAAATTCTGGCTCTAAACATTTCATTTTGCCAATTTTTTCCAATGGACAATGTAAGTCTGCCAAATATTTTCACTTAGAAAGTTTTATAATGCCGAATAAATGTTCAGTCAAAGTACATCTGCTTTATTTATGGAAGTGTGCAAAATCCACTTTTACAAGCCACAAAAAATAATATACACTACTGTACCTGTGTACACCAAGGTATGATTCCTTCCACATGCAGCAATTTTTACTTTTTCAGGTTTTAAAGCTAGCAAAATAAAGAAAAAATTTAGGTTATATCTAACAAATGAAAATTCATCTTAACTTCTAGAAAAATAATTTCCCTTTAATCATATCAACATATTAATCAGTTTCTCAATGACCTCAAATGCCTTCTACATGAATACAAATTTCTAACAACTGTCTTCAATTTTCTAATAAGCTACTACTTTCCATTTATCTAATCATTAGATTCTTGTAATTCTTTTATAATCTATAACTACTTAGGTTAACCTCATATTGACCTATTTTTTTTCCCTGTAACATGATAAGAGATTTGAGAACAAAAATACTATCTATTATTGACTATGTATACCCAGGGACTTACTTTTTTGACTATTATATAAAATTCAATCTAGACTAACATGAAAATAATTCACATTAAGATTATAACTTAGAATTAGAATTTCCACCAGCAAAAAAAAAAAAATCTTGTTTCTAGCCCTAAAATCCCAAACAAACCTTTTACACAAGTTGGCTTGTTGACTGTTGTCTTTGATCCTAATCCTAACTGGCCCCAGTTGTTGCTGCCAAACATATATAGTTTACTATTTCCTGAAAAAGAAGAGAAAATTAATAAAAATCTATCATCTTAAACATACAGTGTTAGACAAGATTACATACCTGTAAGTAGGCCATAACTGAAAAAAAAAAAACAAAAAACACTATATCTCATCACTTAATTGAACTCTTTTGTACTCCTACTCATGTTTAAATTATGTTGGGCAAAACAGAATTTCTACTGCACATTTTTTATATTATTAAAACCACAGATCTACTCTTAAAAAATTGTAGATAAGCAAAATTGGGACATTAATGCATTGCTGGTGGAGCTGTGAACTGATCCAACCATTCTGGCTGGCAATTTGGAACTATGCTCAAAGGGCTATAAAAGAATGCCTGCCCTTTGATCCAGCCATACCACTGTTGGGTTTGTACCCCAAAGAAATCATAGATAAACAGACTTGTACGAAAATATTTATAGCTGCGCTTTTTGTAGTGGCAAAGAACTGGAAAAGGAGGGTATGCCCTTCAATTGGGGAATGGCTGAACAAATTGTGGTATATGCTGGTGATGGAATACTATTGCGCTCAAAGGAATAATAAACTGGAGGAGTTCCAGGTGAACTGGAAAGACCTCCAGGAACTGATGCAGAGTGAGAGGAGCAGAGCCAGAAGAACATTGTACACAGAGACTGATACACTGTGGTAAAATCGAATGTAATGGACCTCTGTACCAGCAGCAATGCAATGACACAGGACAGCTCTGAGGGATTTATGGTAAAGAACGCTACCTTCAGAGGAAGAACTGCAGGAGAGGAACCATAGAAGATAAACAATTGCTTGAATGCAGGGGCTGAGGCAGACATGATTGGGGATGTGGACTTGAAACTACCACACCAATGCAACTAACAACAATATGGAAATAGGCCCTGAACAAGGACACATGTTACAACCAGTGGAAATGTGAGTTGGCCATGGGTGGGGGGAGTGCGGGGGGTGAAGGGGAAAGTAGGGGCATAAAGTATGTAAACAGGTTAAAAATGAATATTAATAAATGTTTAAAAAATTGTAGATAAGATTACTCATACTTTAAATTTAATAAGGGAACTTACAGTTAAAGTAAATTCTTTGGTGAGCCCTTTGGCAAAGCAAATAATCATCCCTTACTCTTTCTAGGTTTTTAGATAACAAATTGCTAAAAGCAGGTTACAACTGTAAAAATGTAGTAAAATAGATTTCCCAAATTTTATTTTCCCTGTAAAGGGTTTTACTGACCTGTTATAAGAGCAGTATGTTCATCTCCGCATGATAGATATGCAGGTATATCATTTTTTAACCAGAACTTGCTGGGAATATTTTCTGCAAACTTGCTTTTTCCAAACGTGAAAACAGCACCTGAATCTTTAAATATAAATATTTTCTGCTTTAGAATTTCTACTACATTGTCCACCAAAATGAAAACAAAGAAAATACTTCAATAATCCACTTATACACAGGTTTTCTCTCACCTAGCTGCTTCTACTCTGGCTTAATTTTATATCTTCATTCTTTTTTTTTCTTCATTCTTTTGATAATGAGTTGAATTTAATTTTCTTGAACAAATCTATTAATAAAGCAGCAGCTACGTGGCTCAGTGGATTGAGAGTCAGGCCTAGAAACAGGAGGGCCTGGGTTCAAATCTGACCTCAGACGCTTCCTTGCTATGTGATTCTGGGCAAGGCACTTAACCCCCATTGCCTAACCCTTATGGCTCTTCTGCCTCGGAACTAACACAAAGAACTGATTCTAAGATGGAAGGTAAGGACTTAAAAAGGAAAAAAAAATATTCTGAGAAAGGGTCTGTCAAAGGGTTCCATGACACACAAAAAAAGTTTAAGAACCTCTGCTTTGTAACTTATCCCCACTAATAGATCGCTATGTTTTCCTAGTAACAGTGATAGACACTTGATAACCAAGACCCTCACCATGTTCACATCTCACCTCATCTCCAGATTCCTCTAGTCTGAAATAAAATCCCTCTTCTCCTAGCTTTTGTGACAATTTGTGTCATTCATTTGGCAGTCATGTGTTACCCCATGACATGCTTTCTATTACTATTTCAAACTTTTAAATATTTTGTTATTTGTGTTCCAATTTTCTCAAGTAGACTTCAGAACTCAAAAACAAGGACTATGTCTTATAATCTTTATTTCTCTCCCTCCAAATATAAAGCACCCTAAAAATAAAAAATGATTACTAGCTAGTACTTGATTTTTAAAAATTTTTTTGTCTCACATCTTACAACAAAAAAGTTCTCCTATGGTACCAGTGAAACCTCAATCCTGGAGATTTTGTCACAGAACAGGAGCCTTTGGGCAGAGAAAGCCTCTTCCTAACTAATAGAGATGATAGAATTTCCGGAGCTGGTGTCAGTATATAATTACACATATGTCCACAGACTCTCTAAGAGGGAGAAACTGGGAAAGCCATGAACACAAAAAGCAAAGAAACTATATGCTTCTAATGGCTCCAGCCAATAGGGCAAACACTAGCCTTGCAGTGATCACATCATGATCACACATTTCAGGAAAGGAAGGACAGCAACAATGGGGGAGGGGGAAAAAAAAGCCTGCAAAAAAAAAAAAAAATCAAAAAAGAAATTAGTAAAATTGAAAGTAAAAGAACTATTGAACTGATAAATAAGACTAGGAGCTGGTTCTTTGGAAAAAAAAAACAAATAAAGTATTAGTTAATCTAATTTTAAAAAGAAAGACGCGAATCAAATTAACAGAATCAAAAATGAAAAGGGTGCTATCACCTCCAAGGAAGAGGAAATTAGGGCAATTACTAAGAGCTATTTTGCCCAATTATATGACAAGAAATATGACAATCTAGGTGAAATGGACAAATATTTACAAAAATATAAATTGCTCAGATACTCAGTGATGGGCAAACTTTTTAAAGAGGGGACCAAAGGAAAGGAAATGCTTATCTGTCAGTCTGTTTCTAAAGCAACTCTTTCGAAGTTTCATTGTATTGTATCCTACTCATTGTATTAATCAGATTAGGAATAATGTCAATCCAGATAGAACATTTCAGGGGGCCCACATCTGAGCCTGCAGGCTGTAGTTTGCTCATCACTGGTCCAGATTAACAAAAGAGGAAATAGAATACTTAAATAATCCAATATCAGAAAAAGAAATTGAACAAGCCATTAAGGAACTTCCTAAGAAAAAATCCCCAGGGCCTAATGGATTCATAAGTGAATTCTAGTAAACATTTAAAGAACAACAAATCCCAATATTATACAAAGTATTTGACTAAGCAAAGAAGGAGTCTTACCAAAATTTTTTATGACACAAATATGATACTGATTCCCAAGCCAGGAAAACCAAAAACAGAGAAAGAAAACCAGAGATCAATCTCCTTAATGAACATGGATACAAAAATCTTAAATAAAATAGTAACAAAGAGACAAGAGCAAGTCATCACAAAGATTATTAACAATGGAGACTATTCACCAGTTGGGATTTATACCAGGAATGCAAGGCTGGTTTAACATTAGGAAAACCATCCACATAGTTGACCATATCAACAACCAAAATAACAGAAATCACATGATTATCTCAATAGATGCAGAAAAAAACTCTGACAAAATACAACATCCATTCCTATGAAAAACACTAGAAAGTATAGGAATATAAGGACCTTTCCTCAAAATAATAAACAGTATTTATTTAAAACCATAAGCAAGTATCAACTGCAATGGGGATAAGTTAGAAGCCTTCCCAGTAAGGTAAGGAGTGAAGCAAGAATGCCCATTATGACCACTATTATTTAATATTGTATTAGAAATGTTAGTGGTAGCAATTAGAGAAGAAAAATTGAAGGAATAAATGTAGACAATGAAGAAACTAAATTATCATTCTTTGAAGATGATATGATGGTGTACTTAGAGAATCCTAGAAAATCAACTAAAAAGCTAGTAGAAATAATTAATAATTTTAGCAAAGTTGTAGGATACAAAATAAATCACATAAATCATCAGCATTTCTAAATATTTCCAACAAAAATCATCAGCAAGGGTTAGAAAGAGAAACTCCATTTAAAATCACTCTAGACAATAGAAAATATTTGGGAATCTATCTGCCAAGACAAACGAGAATTATATAAACACTACAAAGCACTTTTCACACAAATAAAACTAGATCTAAACAATTGGAAAAACATTAATTGTTCATGGATAGAATGAACTAACACAATAAAAATGACAATCCTACCTAAACTAATTTACTTATTCACTGCCAAACCTATCAAACTACCAAAAAACATTTTTATAGGATTAGGAAAAATTATAACAAAGTTCATCTGGAAGAACAAAAGACCAAGAATATCAAAGGAACTAATGAAAAAAAAATGTGAAGGATGGGGGGCCTAGCAGTACCAGATCATAAACTGTACTACAAAACAGTCATCATCAAAACAATATGGTACTGGCTAAGAGATAGATGGGTAGATCAATAGAATAAACTAGGGGTAAATGACCTCAGCAAGCTAGTGTTTGATAAACCCATAGATCCCAGCTCTTGGGACAAGAACTCACTATTTGACAAAAACTGCTGAGAACATGGAAAACAGTATGGGAAAAATTAGGTTTAGATCAACATCTTACACCCTCCTATGCCAAGATAAATTCAAAATGGGTAAATGACTTATATATAAAGAGTAAAATCATAAACAAATTAGGTGAACATAGAATAGTATACCTGTCAGATCTTTAGGAAAGGAAGGAATTTTAAGACCAAGCAAGAGATAGAGAACATTACAAAATATAAAACGAATAATTTTGCTTATATTAAATTTAAAAGGTTTTGTACAAACAAAACAAAAAAATGCAACCAAAATTTGAAAATGAGCAGATGGCATTCAATTAGAGAATGGCTGAAAAAATTGTGGTATATGATGGTGATGGAATACTATTGTGCAATAAGGAGCAACAAACTGCTTGATTTCCATACGAATTGGAAAGACCTCCATGAATTGATACAGAGCAAAATGAGCAGAACCAGGAGAATACTGTACATAGAACTCAAACATTGTGGGACGATCATATGTAATTAACTTTGCTACTAATAGCAATGCAATGATCCAAGACAATCCCAAGTAATTTATGAAAAAGAATGCTATTCACATGGAAGGAAAGGTGGGAGTAGAAACACAGATGGAAAACATTTGATTTATCATTTTTTAGGGTACATGATTGTGGGGTTTTGGTTTTTAAAAGATTACTCCACCAGAAAAATGAATAATATGGAAATAGGTATTAAGTGATAAAACATGGATAACCCAGTGGAATTGCTTGTTGGTTCTGGGAAGCAAGAGGGAAAAGGGGAAGGAAAGAACATGAATCATGTAATGATGGAAAAAAATTTTAAATTAAAAAAAAAAAAAGCAACAGCAGCCTGTTTTCCTATTCCAGAATTTCCTATACAATGTTCCACAAAACCTTAGTATTCTGCATAATGTGAACAGAAGGACTATAAGAAAATGTCAATACTAAACATAATTTGCTTCCTCTAAAATACTTCAGCTTTTCAACACTTTAATGAATCAATGAGTATTCTTTCCATTGGGACAGACCACAATACGCATTCTTCACAATAAGCATTCTTCAACCTACACAATTTTTATCTGTATTCTATGGGTCTTCCTATGCTGGAAGCTTTCCTTTGAGCTTTTGATCCATTTGTTTTTACACTGTAGGATGAAAAGTGGAGGACTTTCACAGAAGTGCTATATGCTTTTGTCCTGCCACATGACCAGCCCTCTTTCTTTTTTGACTGTACAGTTATTCCTTCAGTGATAACAGTTTCTCTGTGTCCTGACCATAGTCTCAATACTTGGGCAGATAGATAACATAGTAGATAGAATGTGGGACCTGGAGTCAGGAAGGCTCAATTTTGTGACTTCAAATCTAACCTTTGGCACTTACTCGTTGTGTGACTCTGGGCAAGTTACTTAACCCTGGTTACCTCAAGTTTTCCCCTCTGTAAAATAAGCTGGAGAAGGAAATGGCAAACCACTCCAGTATCTTTGCTAAGAAAATCCCAAATGGGGGTCATAAAAAAGTCATACATGACTGAAACAAATTAAAAACATCCACAGCCTCAACACTGGAAACATGTCTGTTTTAACCCACTATGAATCTCTTCATTGCACTTTCAGCCACCCAAAATTTAATTCCTCAGAAACTGTAATGTTCTAAGATCCAGATAGTATTGCAAGGAGAATATATGTGTTGAAAAGATGTATCTTTGCACCAAGGATAAGCTTGAAATACACAAAAACATTGCATAATTTCCCAAATTCAATCCTCCTGCTCTTTCCTTAGTATTCATATCTGGGCTCAACCTGCTATCTGTCTGTAATACCTATAGCAAATATATGTACATCAATACTAAGTGAAAGGACTGGCCATCCAACTATGTGTTACAATCTGGACAATAGACAATTGGCCTACATAGATTGTTAGACCAGTCACCTTTGGCTTCTAATCCAACTCACTAGGAGCTGTGTAATATTCTAAGCTTCATGAAAATTGCACATTATCCTTCATGAATAGAGCATGTCAAGGAACTCACCATCTACAGGGAATCCTATTTTCATTTGGACCCTGCACCAGACATCATCCTAAGGAGTGGAAGGAAAAAGAAGTCTAGAAAAAGCTTGATATAAGAATCAAATAAGCCACATCAACCAAAAGCATACATGGATGATACTGGTAAGAGAAAACAAAATAAAATAGAATACGTTTTTCAACATTTCTATAATGATCTATTTTCATCAGCCCCTGTGATGGAGGAAGCACAATTTTGGACTTTAACAATTTAGTTCAGAATGCACTATACTAAGAAGAAAGCCCTTAAGATAGTAAAGTTGAGGAAAAACAACTAGACTAAACCAAGAATATGCTGAAGAAATATGTGCTGGTGGTTACACTATCTTAGCACCACATGACTCCTTTACAAGACAGTCACCAGAGGGAAAGATAACAAGAAATGGAAGAAAATGTGGATGATGTATTCAATAGGGTTTCAGTCGTGTCTGACTCTTCATGACCCCATTTGGGCTTTTCTCGGCAAAGATCATGGTGGAGTGTGCCATTTTTTTCTCCACTCCTTTTACAGATGAGGAAACTGAGGCAAAAAGGGCTAAGTGACTTGCCCAGGGTCATACAGCTAGTAAGTATCTAAGGTAATATTTGAACTCAGAAAGATGAATCTTCCTGGCTCAGTACTCTATCCACTGCACCACCCAGCTTCCACTCGATATTAATATCCAAAAAAAGATGAGAGAGCATCAATACGTGAGTTCCTGATCATCAAGCCTTCATCCTATTTATAAAACGTTTATGAGAATAATTCATGTATACTTAAAGTATCATTGATGAAAATATGAGAAAACAGTCAAAATTTCACAAAGGATTCTGTGCAACATACTACATCTTTCTTCATACAACTAAGAAAGTAGAACAAAATAGTTGTAAAGGCTCTTACTTCAACAAGGACTCTTGTGTATACATTAAGATCATATAAGATTCCTTGATAAATGGAAACACAGAGAATTTTTTTCACTGACCTTCTGATTGTTAACATTTAGTGTCATAAATAACCCTCTTCTTCAATGTCCCACTCAAAAGTTACCTATGCCTTCCACTGATCTCTCCGGAACGGTCCATAGGCAACAAACTTACTTTCATCTTAAATCTTATCTTTTCCCTCTTCTTCCATCTCACTCAGAACTGACTCCTTCCTGATGATGTCTCCCTATCCAGTGTTCCCCTCCTCACTCTCCTCTACACATTGGTTTAGATGGAAGAGTTGGAAAACTCCTTGCTCTTCACTGCCACTTCTAGGTTCTTCCCCTACCATCATCACTCTACTCTCATCTTTGAGGTTCATTCTATCCATACCTAACATACAATGAAAATTATGATAGCTGTTGTATATAGACCTCTAGGACACTCTCCTTCTTTCCTCAATGAGTTTAGTGCATTCAGTCTTTCCACATTAATTCTTGACCTCATACCAGGAGACTTCACTTACATATTGAAAAGCCACAACCTTATAATTCCTCAACTTAACCTCATTTTTCTGTGATTTACTTCTTCACTCAGCCTTACCCACTCAAAAGAGGGTCATAATCTTGATCAAAAACATCCTTCCATATTCATGAATTTTGAATTTCCCTTATCTAATCCCAATCTCTTGTCATTCTACCTCTCCCTATGTCTTGGAACTCCAAAAAGTTTTTTCAATCCCTCAACCTCTCAGTTCTTTCAAAAGCTTACACTAGCTTCAAGATCCTTACACTAGCTACACTACTTTGATGAACCAGTTCAACTCTACATTTTTCTCTTCTTTTGAGTTCCTTGCCCCTTATCATATCAGCAATGTCACCCTGATAAACCTCGGCCTTGGATGGCTCCCACCAACCACAGTCATCACTCCTATACACATGCTATTGAACAAAGCTGGAGAAAATCAAAAAACTATTCTGACTGGGCCTACTACAAATTTTTATTTTATAAACTTAATTGGGCCTCACTATGCCAAGGCAAGAACCCTTTTATACTTCCCTGATTAGTTCATTATCCCACCCACCACAGCAGCTCTTCCAAACCTTGAAATCCCTCCTCAAACTTCTCATTCCTTGCTCTCCCCACTCCACTGTCAAAAACTTTGCCCCAGATTTTACAGGAAGAAATATTGAGATCATTTACCAAGAACTCCCTTTGTGCCACTTCATCTCACATCGCAGATGCCTTTTGATGCCTATTTTACCTCCTAAAAAAGTGACCTATTGCATCCTGTCTTCTTCAGGAGATTGCCCTTTCCATTATCTCCACCTTCTCACTTACCTTCATTCTTTCTATTAGCTGCTCTCCTCTTGACTACTAAAATGCCCATGTCTCCTTCATCTTCAAAAAAATCCTCGCTTGTTCTGTTAATTAGTACTATTTATTGGCTCACATCTCTCTTCCCTTTTATGGATAAACTCATTGAAAAGTCTATCCATAATCCATTCCTCCACTGCCTTTCCTCTCATCCTCTTCTTAACTCACTACCATCTGGCTTCTAATCTCATCATTCAACTCAAAATACTTTCTCCAGTTATTAATAAAAATCTCTTAATTGCAAAATCTGACTTTTTCCCTCCCCCTTCTTGACCACTCTTGACCTCTAGCATTGCCAATCACTCTCTTATCCTTGATGCTCCCATTTTTCCTAGGTTTTTGTCACACGAATCTCTCCTAGTTCTCCTCCCACCTGTTTCTTTTCTGTATCCTTTTCTGAATCTTCATCTACATCAAGCCCACTAAAAGTGAGTTTTTCTTCTAGGGGGTTCAGTCCCTCTTCCCTTCTCTTTCTATACTATTTCACTGGGCTATCCCATCAGCTTCCTCAGATTAAATTATCTCTAGGTTAATAACTTCGGATCTACTTAGGCTGCACTAATCTTCTCCTAACCTCCAGACTTGTATTAAATTATCCATTAGACATCTCAAACTGGATGCTTCTTTGATGTCAAACTCAACAAGTCAAAAAACAGATTCATCTTTCCCCCAAAAAAAACACTCGTTTTTGGTCTTTCCTATTATTGTAGAAGATAACATTACCTTCCCTGTCACCCAATCTCTTGCCCTAGAGGTCATCATTAGTGCCTCATTGCCTCTTACCTACATATCCAATTTGTGAATGTCTGTCAATTTTACTTTCAAAACATCTCATATATATGCCCCCTTTCTCTCCTGACACTTGCATACTCCCCTCATTCAGGCCTTCATCTCCTCATGCCCAGACTATTCCAATAGCCTGCCAGTTGGTCCACAAGCCTCTAGCCATTCCAATCCATCCTTCATTCAGCTGTCAAAGTGATCTTCCTAAATTGTAGATATGATCATGTCACCCCCTAGTCAATAAACTCTACTGACTCTCTATTACCTCTAGGATGAATGTAATATTCTTTATTTTATTAAAGATCTTCACAACCTGGCCTCCTCATATCTTCCAATCTTAACCTTACTCCCTCTATTCTTTGATCCAGTGACTTTCCCTGCCTTGACATTCCTTGCACAAGACACTCCTGGTTTCTCTGACTTCAGTCCAGACCCAGCTAAAATCTTATCTTCTATGAGAAGCTTTTCATGATACCTGTTAATGTCAGCATCTTCCCACTATTGACTATTTCAAATGTATCTTTTATATATTTTGTGCACAGTTGTTTCTCTCGTCTTCCTCATTATACTATTAATTCCTTGAGAAAAGAGGCTGTCTTTTGCCTCTTTTTGCATCCTCAGTATATATAATGAGCACTTAGTGCTTATTGACTGGCAATTCAAATCCTACCTTATGCTTCAAGGAAGCCTTCCTCAGTCCCCCACAGTGTGTTCCCCTCTAAGATTAGCTTCGGTCTACTCTGTGCTATACTTAGCTAGTTTTTCCCCTGTTGTTCCCAATTAGAATGTGAGCTTCTGAAAGGCAGGGGCTGGTTTTACCTTTTTTTTTTTTTTTTTTTTTTGTATTCACATTATTTAGTAAGCTTATTTTCATTAAAAACTAACTTAAAACAAATTAACAAAATTAGTATTTGTTAGCTAACTTACAAAATATAAGTTTTATATATGTTTTCCCCCTAATGCTATTTGTTATCTGAACTTATTTAAATATTTTAAAACTCTCAGTTAATATGTACTGTTATTGTTCATTAGTCATGGTCGACTCTATGAATCCATTTGAGGTTTTCTTGACAGAGATAATGAAGTGGTTTGCCATTTCCTTCTCCAGTTCATTTTACAGATGAGGAAACTGAAGCAAACCGGTTCAGTGACCTGCCCACACAACAGCTAGGATATGTCTGAGGCCATATTTGAACTCAAGTCCTCAGGCTTGGTACTCTATCCACTATGCTACCCAACCGCCTCTTCTAAGGCTATTCTTGCTCCCAAATTTAGGTATTTCTTTTGACTGTTTTGGATATACTCATTGGTGTGCATGTTGTCTTCCCTCAGTATAGATCCTGGAGTCTGGAGCTGTTTCAGCTCTTGTCTGTATCCCCACTTTGCATCCAAGCAGGTGATGAACAGATGCTTGTTGAACTGAAATGAATTACAGTTGCTTACCAATAAACAAAGACAGAGCTGGACTTGGACTCACAACACCAAACACTTACTACTGAAGACTAAACCACGAGGGCATCCCTTAGGGACCGCAGGAAGGCAGCTTGGATACAGGTAAAGTGCCGCCCCTGGGGTGACCAACCAGTTGTATAACTTTAGTAAAATCACTAACGCTGGGTTGATCAAAAAGGATTTCATGCTCCCCTTGAGTGAGCTTGGGGGTGATTCCCCAAATGGGCAAAGGCTCCCCAAAAGGACATTTATCCTTTCCTGTGTTTGTAGCTGACTTCAGATTTATTATCCTCGTCTCCTTTGATCTCACCCACATCTCCAGCCTCGGGGACTTTATTCCATCCCTGACACCAGACCCTCCATCCCGCGTCCATCCCCCGCCAACCGTCACCTCCGGGACCTCGGCCGGAGGGGACGAAAAGCCGGGGCAGGAGGGATGCATTGCCCTGGCGCCCCCGGCGATACTCACCGGGCACCAGCTCCTCGGGCTCCCCCATGTCGGGGGCGGCTCGGCACGGTCTAGGGCTGCGCCCCGTCCTCCTCCTCGGCGGCCCCCACGGTCCCCATGGCGCGGCTCCGGGCATCAGCGGGGGAGCGCGGGCCCTAGTTCCCGGAAGTCAACAAAGAGCCGCCAGGGGCAACGGGGGCGGGGCCTGGCACGGAATGAAGAGTCACTCAGCGGGGGAGGGGAAAGAGGAGAAGAGAGAAGGGCCCGCAGCGTGAGGCCCGGGTTGGGCCAGGGGAGCCGGAGGAGAGACCCGTCCCGGGCCGGAGCTGGAGCCGGAGCCTGGGCCTCGCGCCCCCTCTCGGCCTGGAGGAGCTCCGATTCGTGATGCTGGGGTGCTAATACACATGCGCACAACGAACTAACTTCTCTAATCTACCTCTCTTTTCTTTTTCTTACTCTGTGTGTTCATTGTTCTATTGTATTGTAATAGACCAGGGACCAAAGAGCAACATCGATTTCAAAATGGATGCATTTTAGGATTAAAGCCTTTATAGCTTCCAGCGCTTAGCATAGTGCCGAGTACATAGTAGACAATTAATAAATGTTCATAGAAGTCATTGATTCTCCTGTTTCTATTATTGCCTCCTGAAGCCACACAAGTGGAGACACACATTATGTTTTGGATTTACTTATTTGGGCATGTTGTCTTCCAGTAATATAGAGGTCGGGGTTGTTTCAATTATTGTCTCTGTATCTCTTACTTTTCATGGAGCGAGTGCTTGATAGATATTTGTTCTAGGTAATTCAATTCAAAATCCCATCTCTGTCAAGAAGGCTGTAATTCAGTAGTAACTTTGCCCTTGAACTCTATGGCCACTTGCAAGCTCTTGTGGCCATAGAGCATCTAGGTACTTAATAAATACTTGTTGAATTGAAATGAATAGCGATGCTTACCAATAAAGAAAAACAAAGCCTGACTCCAATTTAAAACGTCAATGTCCACAAGCACTGGATTGAATCCAGAGTCACAGGGAGAGGACTTAAAGTTGCAAAGTTAAGTTTTTGGTACTCCATGTAAACTCTTCCACCTCTGAAGCTCTAGGGGCCAACTGGTGATAAAAGAAAGTGTCTTGAGGGCAGCTGGGTAGCTCAGTGGATTGAGAGTCAGGCCTAGAAGTGGGAGGGCCTGGGTCCAAATATGACCTCAGACACTTCCTAGCTGGGTGACCCTGGGCAAGTCACTTAACCCCCATTGCCTAGGCCTTATCACTCTTCTGCCTTAGAACTAATATGCAATATTAATTCTAAGATGGAAGATAAAGGTTTAAAAAATTAAGAAATAGATAAAGAAAATTTTAAAAGAAAAGAAAATGTCTCAAAGACACAGTTCTGTTGTAATTGGCACATGGGACTCAAAACGTACTTTCTCAGCAAAGGTGCTATTTGGCTTTAATGGCAGATTAGCTGAATTCATCCTAAATTCTACTGTTTGGATAATTTCAATAAGAAGAGGTGATCAGGTGAGTCCCTAATTAATTTGACAGTAACCCCAATCAATTTGTTGAGATTAAAGGTCCTTTGTCCATAGGGCATCTACAATGGAAGTACATATGCCAGATGATCATTTGTCAACCAAAGGATATGGGTGCAGTACTAACACCATGGAGGAAGGGGAAAAATGATATGAAATTAGTAGGAAAATTATTTGTCTGAAGAGACTGCTATAGATGAACAGGGAAATGACAATAGACAGGCAATAGGATGCATCAAATAGACCTGTAAAAATAGTGTCAGGGATGCTGAATCTCAAAATGAGCCACAGCTTGGGTGGTGTAAGATTAAAATTAATATCCAATAACTCCAAGTATTATATTTTATAAGATTTATTAATAATCACTTGAAATAGAGGAAATAAAATGACAAAAGTAAAGCCTGAATAAAGAGAAGTTTTTCCTCACTGCATTTGCAGGAGAAGTGAGAGAGAGGGGACAGGGTTACAGAAACTTTATGTCCGAAATGTAAGTACATAATGTGAGGACAAAAGTGAAATTCTGGGAAATGGAGTCCAGGGGTACAAAATTCTAATTGCACAATTTTCCTTTATGATTCCAATGGAAAACAAGCGTGTAGAAATCTCCCAGATTTACATATCTAGTTTCCCCATGGAATCAGTACACATAACCAACTTAAAAGATCTTCAACTAGAGGTACATACAATATTGCACTCTCTAAGGGGAAATTACAATAATTTGGGGATAAGAGGGAAATAAAAGAGAAAAAGAACAAAACCAATGATTGCTACATTGACAAAAAAACCAATTAGGAGGCAATCCCCTTTGGCATAAGAGTATACCTTCAAAACAAATGCGTTCAACCCCCTAGAATTCAAATCACCACATGCCAAAGTTCATTCTGGATCTTTTGGTGCGGTGTGTGGTTTCTGTAGGCATCTTCATGGCTACGTCTCCAAACAGTTCACTTCCTTGATTCATGGAGGTAGCAAGTTTCTTATCCTAAAATTATTCTCAAAAGAATTTAAACTTTGCATTCTAGAATAATAATACAATCCCCCTGAGGAGGGAGTTGACAAACATGTGAATCACCAAGGGATACATGGCTGAGTTATGAGGTATATGAATCAATTGTCAAAAGAAATAAAAAATATCAAAAAGTCCAAATAAAAGAGAAAAATAACTTCTGGATGAAATATAAAATATCAAAGTCTTATGTGTGAAAATTCTAAGCAAGAAAAATAAACCCATAACAGATCCTTGAATCAGGGCCTGATTAAAGTGATTTATGTCCCACAAGCGTATAGTAGCAATTATGTACTTACCCAGTCAGCAGTCAGGACTATAGAAAATTGCCACACTGTAAAATACAAAAAAAGAACTAGATTTTGAAGCAAATGGGAAATAGCATTTCTTGGTCTAATTTTACCTTTGCTCTCAGGGATAGGGGAGCCAGAATGACAACCAAAGTGAGATACTTGGTAGAAGTGTGGATATGGCACGAGGGAATCCTGTGTCCAACTTTGCAAACAGCCACTTCCTCGAACCCCAAAATTAATTCAAGTCCCCTGTCTTGGCACAGAATCTCATCAATCCCACCAGGATTGGTTGGTCTCTTTAACCTTGCGTTCATTGGCACTGTGCAATGGCTCTTTTGTGATCCCTTCTCCTGGAATCAGAAACAATTATTAATCAAAGTCTCGTAATATTTAACAATCAGATAGCCTAAAGCTTTTGGGTATACATTGACATTAGGGCTAATACACGTTTTAAACTTACCCTAGTGCAAAATCAAAAAACCATTAATACTGGCAACATGTGCTTCAAGTACAAAAAATGAGAAAAAAGAGAAAACTCAAATACTCTATTGAACATACAAGGAAAAAATATTAAAATTTTTAAAAAATATATGGTTCAAAATCAGTGACACACTATGTCAGTGAAGCAGAGTCAGAATACAAAGGTTTCTCACTCAAAAATGAGATCCATTTCCATTTTTAACTTGGCCATGATCCATAGTGTGAGTGCAAATGATTTTCACTAATTAATAGCTTTTTAAAACAGTAGTCCAGCAAGTAATGTACATTCAAAGAAATACCAAAATCCTCAAAATTATAATAGGCAAGTTAATGACAATAGCAAACAAACCCGCTATCATTAGGATTCACATGAGTCTATAGCCACTTATGTGACATTTAAAAAAACTATGAAACTCATGGATACTTGTTACAAGTTCTCCAGATCTAGCCAAACTTTCAACCTTGGCTGAGATATTTTTAACAAAATCTATTACTGCCATCATTCCAAAATGTGGCAGAGGAGCCCAGATAAACACAAACCTCTGTACTACTGATGAAAACCTTTTGGGTCTAAAATGTCACCAAGAATCTGGATCATTCTTGTGGAAAGGTAGAGTAAGCTGAAGAGTTACAAATATAAAAAACCAACCAGGGGTCACTATGTTCCATTGGAAAATCCTTCCCACCTCCTGGATGAGATTAAAACCCATCACAGGGTAACCAAGCCCCTTGGGAACCTCCCTCCTCTGGTATGAGACTATAACAGTTTAAAAGGCATGTCTTTATATGTCCCATTCATTGCAATGTGGAGGCAAGGACTACAATAGTGAAAATCACTTCAGATGTCTCATCCATTACATTTTTAACAAATGCAGAGGTGGAGAATACAATAATGCCATTGTTCTTCATTTCATGGACTAAATGGACCCTTACCTCTTGTTACAAACAACTCAAAGGCAGGCAAATGATCAGTCAGAGGTAGTGGTGCTATTAGATATCTGAAAATCACTTCTGAAGACCATTTAAAATCATTTGAGATATTTAGCTCATTAAATTCTCCAAAGGCTGTATGCAGGTTTTAACCAGTTTGATGGAGTCCATCCATCATCATCTATGTGACAATTAACAAAAGCAAAGAGGCACAAAAGACAGCTTAGGCAACATGTGACCTTGATGGATCTGGTGACAAACCCAGCACCCTTACCTTTGGTTTTGCCATGGAAAAGGGTTTGCACAAGTTGTTTATGGACTTTTAACAATGGTATTTTCTCCAGTCCAGTCATAGGGGTAGGTACAAATAAAGTCAAAGTAACAGCACATATAGCTAATGGTCAAAACACAGTAGGTGAAAATGACTTAGTGTAACAGAAGATACTAGATTAGATCAATATGCGAACTTAAAAAACAAAACAAAATTTAATCATAAAGCAAACAATCAGCAAATACAATATATGTGACAAAATATATGTAATGAATTCAAGAGTCCTTTACTTCAATTCATATATCTGTGTTACAGAGACTTCTTCACTATTTGGAGAGGAACAAACTCAAAGAGTTAACATTAATAAGGCAATAGTACCTGAAAAGGCTTTAAATTCACCTCCAGACTCATTAAAGCTCCTTCCCCTCCCAAATATCATCATCCATATAGATTCCTTTGGTCACACTTCTGGGGTCCCCGATCCCCACACTGGGCATAGTGTGGACAAATCCTATATTGGATGTGTTGCAGAGACTGGGTAGGCCAAAATGACAAAGGGGTATAGGGAGATGAATCTCCCTTCTGAATTTCGAGATTACTCAAACTATCAACTGTAAGATATCCAAGCAGTACACCCATGAAAAGACATCCTAAAGCTGTAATGCACTGCTCTCTCTAGTAGGCCATGCTTGTAATTCTACTTCCTGTCTATAGGTGGCACTACCCTAGTGTGTACTGGCTAAAGTTAAGGGGTTTGGAAGAGTAACCTTCCTTCCCCTCCCTACTAGGGGTAAAAACTGCCATGGAGAACAAAAGGGTATTCGAATAGAAGATACAGGCTCCACTTGATGTTTGGGTCAGGAAACCCTGGAGGCTGATTTCCAAAAATTTTGGCTCCAAATCCACTGACCTGCTACCTGCCTGCTCCCTCATTATACTGTGTTTTAGGGTATAGAGGGTTTAGTTAGGCCAGACAGTTAGCAAGGGAATCCAGGATCAGAGAGAGCAGTGGAGAGTAGGCTTAGCTTGCTAAGCAAAGAAGAGTGTTTACTGAGAAGACAGAAAGGGATATCAAGGTAGCCTTTTTAGAGACAGGGATTTCTCCTCAACCCACTTTTCTAATAGCCTTCCCTGACATTTTCCTGAATAAACCCCTGTTGATCTAACTCTCAGTCACATCTATTGGTATTGGTCTAGGCTAAGAGAAAAACCATTCCTGCTCTCAGCCAGTGTCAAAAACAGCCCTGTTTGGCAAGGTCTGCCAAGTCCTTGCAACCTGTTACATCCAGTACTACAGTCTCTTTCTCCACATAATCATGTTACCTTGCCCACCAGATTACATTGGCCTAGGACTGAGAAAGTAGCCATCCTTGCTCTCTATCACAGAGGGAGTTACCCTGTGGGGTCAGGTTGTATAAAATCCTGACCAGTGGTATATCCAAATACCACAGGCTTCCCAATTCCCATTTAATGCCTCTCAATCTTCCTTCTTTTCTTTGTTTCTTCATTCCTTTCTTTCCTTTTCCCTTTCTTTCTTCCTTTTCTTCTTCTTCCTCTATCCCTCCCTCCCTTCTTACCTTCCTCCACCCCCTACGTTCTCTCTTCCTCTCTCTGTCTCTGTCTCTCCCTCATATAAAGGCTCATCCCATCTCCCCAAAGCAAAAGCCTATATCTCATCAGATCAGAGGAACAGACACTCCCCTCCATGTGACTGTTTTTTACTTCCCAAAATCTGAATCCCAAGTCAGCTCTAGGGGTAGCTTGAGAAAAAAGTCAAGAAAAATGTCTCTAAGCTGCTCTTTCTCCTAATTTGTACTCATATTTTTTTCTGGACTTTTCCCCTTTTCAGCCTTGTTTTCCTGATCTCACCTAGTTAAATTCTTACTATATTAATTGCCTCTGAAATATTTCCTCATTTTACATCTCTATGCAGTCATCAGATCTTATTGAAGATTGCAGCAGAGTCTAGCCAAAACCTACTGTTTTAAAGAAGAAGGAATGTCCAGAGACATAAAACGTTAAGTTGCATACGTCATATTTTGACAATTGGCTAAAAAACCCTTGGACTTACAGGGTACCTAGCTTTGGGGAGATAAAAATTAATCCTGGGGGGAGGTATTTTTACTCCTTTAACCTTTAGCCCATGACCTTTTGCCATCTGGTGCCATTGGGACATGGGGCATGCTTCTCTGTAAGAGGAATGAGAGAAGAGAAGGAAAGAAGCAGGGAGAGAGTGAAAGGGAGGAATGGACTGTCTGCTGACTATTTGGGGTCTTATTTTATACTATTTATCCTTGATCCTTGTACCCTTTGAGGGTTTCAGTAAAGCTATGAGTAGCATTGTTGAACTCTGATGATATTCTAAAACAAATCTGGAATGTGAAGCCTGTCAAGGCTGGTTCATCTAACTTATTTTTTATTTTAATTTTTTTAATTTTTATTTTGAATATTTTCCCCTAGTTACATGTTTCATGTTCTTTCCCTCTCCCCCAAACCCCCATAATCCCCTTTAACTGACTAACAATTCCACTGGGTTTTACATGTATCATTGATCAAGACCTAATTCCACATTATTGCTAGTTGGACTAGACTAACCATTTAGTTTCTACATCCCCAATAATATCCCCATCAGCCCATGTGTTCAAGCAGTTGTTTTTCTTCTGTGTTTATCCTCCCACAGTTCTTCCTCTGAATGTGGCTAGTTTTCTTTCTCATAAGTCCCTTAGCCTTGCTCTGGATTCTTGCATTGCTGTTAATAGAGAAGTCCATTATGTTTGATTGTACCACAGTTTATCAGTCTCTGTGTACAATGATCTCCTGGTTCTGATCCTTTCACTCTGCATCAATTCCTGGAGGTCATTCCAGTTCACATGGAATTCCTCCAGTTCTTTATTCCTTTGAGCACAATAGTATTCCATCACGAACAGATACCACAATTTGTTCAGCCATTCCCCAATCAAAGGACATTCTCTCATTTTCCAATTTTTTGCCACCACAAATAGTACAGCAATAAATATTTTTGTACAAGTCTTTTTCCTTATTATCTCTTTGGGGTAAAAAATAAACCAAGCAGTGCTATGGCTGGATCAAAAGGCAGATAGTCTTTTAAAGTCCTTTGAGCATAGTTCCAAATTGCCATCCAGAATGGTTGGATCAGTTCACAACTCCAACAGCAATGCATTAATGTCCCAATTTTGCCACATCCCCTCCAACATTCATTACTCTCTCTTGAGACAATCTACTAGATGTGAGGTGATACCTCAGAGTTGTTTTGATTTGCATTTTTTAATTATTAGAAGTTTAGAACACTTTTCATGTGCTTATTGCTAGTTTTGATTTCCTTATCTGAAAATTGCCTATTCATGTCCCTTGCCCATTTATCAATTGGCTTGATTTTTTTGTACAATTGATTTAGCTCCCTGTATATTTGAATAATTAGACATTTATCTGAGTTTTTGTTATAAATATTTTTCCCAATTTGTTGTTATAGTACAGTTTAAGATCTGATACTACTAGGCGACTGTCCTTCATAGTTTTTTTCATCATTTCCCTTGATACTCTTGGTCTTTTGTTCTTCCAAATGAACTTTGTTATAGTTTTTTCTAATTCAGTAAAAAAGTTTTTTGGTAGTTTGATAGGGATAGCACTAAATAGTTAAATTAATTTGGGTAGGATGGTCATTTTTATTATGTTAACTCATCCTACCCATGAGCACTCAAAGTTTTGCCAATTGTTTAGATCTAGTTTTAATTGTGTGGAAATGGTTTCATAGTTGTATTTATATAATTCCTATGTTTGTCTTGGCAGATAGATTCCTAAGTATTTTATATTGTCTAGGGTGATTTTAAATGGAATTTCTCTTCCTACCTCTTTCTGCTGCGATGTGTTGGAAATATATAGAAATGCTGATGATTTATGAGCATTTATTTTGTATCCTGCAACTTTGCTAAAGTTGTTGATTACTTACACTAGTTTTTTTAGTTGATTCTCTAGGATTTTTAAAGTAGACCATCATATCATCTGCAAAGAGTGATAGCTTGGTCTCCTCATTGCCTATTTTAATACCTTCAATTTCTTTTTTCTTCTCTAATTGCTACTGCTAGTGTTTCCAGTACAATGTTAAATAATAGAGGTGACAATGAGCATCCTTGTTTCACTCCTGATCTTATTGGGAATGCTTCTAATTTATCTCCATTACAGATGATATTTGTTAATGGTTTTAGATATATACCATTTATTATTTTTAGAAAAGGCCCTTCTATTCCTAAACTTTCTAGGGTTTTCAGTAGGAATGGGTGTTGTATTTTGTCAAAGGCTTTTTCAGCATCTATTGAGATAATCATGTGGATTTGTTAGTTTGCTTGTTGATATGGTCAATTATATGGATATTTTTCCTAATTGTTGAACCATCCTTGCATTCCTGGTATAAATCCCACCTGATCATAATGAATAACCCTCATGATCACTTGCTGGAGTCTTTTTGCTAGTATTCTGTTTAAGATTTTTGCATCTATGTTCTTTAGGGAGATTGGTCTGTAGTTTTCTTTCTCTGCTTTTGATCTGCTTTGGGATCAGTACCATATTTGTGTCACAGAAGGAGTTTGGTAGAACTCCTTCTTTGCTTATTGGGTCCAGTCGTTTGTATAGAACAGGAATTAGTTGTTCTTTTGAAGGTTTGATAGAATACACTTGTGAATCTATCTGTTCCTGGGGATTTTTTCTTAGGGAGTTCTCTGATAGCTTGTTCAATTTCTTTTTCTGATATGGGATTATTTAAGTATTCTATTTCTTCTGCTGTTAATCTAGGCAATTTATATTTTGGTAAATATTCATCCATATCTCCTAAATTGTTATATTTATTGCCATATAATTGGGCAAAATAGTTTTTAATGATTGCCTTGATTTCCTCTTCATTAGAGGTGACGTCTCCCTTTTCATCTTTGATACTGATAATTTGGTTTTCTTCTTTCCTTTTTAAAATTAGATTGAGCAGTAATTTGTCAATTTTATTTGTTTTTTCAAAGTACCAGCTTCTAGTCTTATTTATTAATTCAGTAGTTCTTTTAGTATCAATTTTATTGATTTTTCCTTTGATTTTTATAAACCCTAATTTAGTTTTTAACTGGTGGTTTTTAATTCATTCCCTTTCTAGTTTTTTGATTTGCGTGCCCATTTCATTGATTTTTGCCCTCTCTAATTTGTTATTATATGCACTCAATGATATAAATTTCCCCCTGAGTACTGCTTTAGCTGCCCCCCACAGATTTTGGTAGAATGTCTCATCATTGTCATTCTCTTCAATGAAATTATTGTTTCTATGATTTGTTCTTTAACTATCTGATTTTGGAGAATCATTATTTAATTTCCAATTAGTTTTGGATTTGTCTGTCCATGTGCCCTTACTAATTATTATTTTTATCGCATTATTATCTGAGAAGGCTACATTTATTATTTCTGCTCTTTTGGATTTGTTTGCCATGTTTCTATACCCTAGTACATGGTCAGTCTTTGTGAATGTACAATGTGCAGCTGAAAAGAAGGTGCATTCCTTTCTGTCCCTATTTATTTTCTTCCACATATCTATTAACTCTAATTTTTCTAGGATTTCATTCACCTCTCGTATCTCTTTCTTTTCTTTTTTCTTTTCTTTTTTTTTTTTTTTTTGGTTTGACTCATCTAGATCTGAAAGAGGAATATTTAGGTCTCCCTCTAGTATAGTTTTACTATATATTTCCTCTTTGAGCTCTACCAGTTTCTCCTTTATAAATTTAGATGCTATACCATCTGGTGCATACATGTTGAGTACTGTTATGTCCTCATTATCTATACTGCCTTTTATCAGGATGTAATTACCTTCCCTATCTCTTTTAATTAGATCTATTTTTACTTTGGCTTTATCAGAAATCATGATTGCCACTCCTGCCTTCTTTTTCTCAGTTGAAGCCTAAAAGATTTTACTCCAGCCATTGACCTTAATCCTGTGTATGTCCACCTGTCTCATGTGTGTTTTTTGTAGACAACATATGGTAGGATTTTGGTTTCTAATCCACTCTGCTATTTGCTTCTGTTTTATGAGCGAGTTCATCACATTCACATTCAAGGTTATAATTTTCAGCTTTGTATTCCCTAACATTTTGGTATCCTCTCCTAGTTCTACCTCTTCTTCTTATGCTACTTCCTTTTAAACCAATAGTTTGTTTTAAATCTGTCCCCCTTGTCCCCTCCTTTGGTTTACTACCTTTTCCACCCCTCCCTTCCCTTCTTATTATTTAAGGCCTAATAAATTCCTTCCTCCTTCTCTTCCCCTCCCTTTAAGAACTCCCCATCCCAGAGTCTGCCTTGGTTTATCCCTTCTGACTTTATCCATAGGGTTAGATGCAATTTGATATCCCAATGGATCTAGCTACTCTTCCCTCTCAGGATTAATTCTTCTGAGAGTAAGGTTTAAGTATTTCCTATTAATGCTCTCTTCCTCTCCTTCTTATAATAGTATTCATCCCCTCCCCTTCTAATGCCTTCTTTGTGTGGTATATATTATCCTATTTTTTTATTCTTGGTGCCATCTTCTATTCCCCCCACCCACTTTCCCCCCTATATCATCTTAGACCATTTGTACTCCAACCTCTCCTTATGACTAATTCTTCTAATTACTATAATAGTGAGTACAATTTTTTAGAATTACACATAATATTTCTCCATATAGGAATACAAATAATTTGATCTTATTGAAGCCCTTGAAGAAGAAAATTTAAAGATAGGAGTTTTCTTTCCCCTCTCTTTCTTATTTACCTTTCCTTGTTTCTCTTGGTTTTTGTGGTTGAATATTAAACTTTCCATTTAATCCTGGTCTTTTCTGTGCAAATACTTGGAAATCTTCTATCTTGTTGAATGCCCATACTTTCCCCTGGAAGTATATAGTCAGTTTTGATGGGTAGGTGATCCTTGGTTGTAGACCCAATTCTCTTGCCTTTCTGAATATCATGTTCCAAGCCTTGTGGTCTTGTAGTGCTGCCAGATCCTGTGTAATCCTGTCTGGTGTTCCTTGATATCTGAATTGTTTCTTTTTGGCTTATTGTAATATTTTCTCCTTAACTTGGAAGCTTTTGAATTTGGATATTACATTCCTGGGGGTTGTCTTCTGAGGATTTAGTGTAGAGGGTGATCTATGTATCCTTTCAATGTCTATTTTGCCCTCTTCTTTGAGGACATCAGGGCAATTTCGTTGGATAATTTCTTATATTATGATATCTAAATTTCTATTTGTCTCTGATTTTTCCAGGAGACCAATAATTCTCAAATTGTCTCTTTGTAGCAATCCAGGTATACATTAATTGTGACATTATTTTAAGAAGTATTCAGAAACTTAACTCTTATACTGCTAATGATTGATCCCTGCAATCTTGAGTCAAATTGAATGTTGATCTTGCCAAATCCCTAGCCCTTCCCTAAGGCTACACCCCAGAAGAGAGTTAGTTATCTCAGTCTCCTTACTTTTCCTTCAATGATCAATTAACATAGGTATCAAACATCAGTAGATGCCTTAGGCCATATCCACCCTGGATCCTGATCTTAGCTCTACTTATTGTTTTAGGCAGTTTGCATTTTATGATGATTACCTCATAAAGTTAATGTATCAGGCCACTGGCCTCTCCCCTTCCCCCGATACTGTTGTAACCCCAATAAAAGTGACAAGACATCAGTTGGCAAGAGAGCTCTTGACCATCAGAGCTCCTAACCATGAAGCTCTTGACCATCAGAGCTTACTCGCTGTCTGTCCACCTTATGCCAAAACTTTCTGTGTCTGTGTATCTTTATTCTCGCCTTATGTTCTCTTTCCATTAATCCTTAACCTGTAACCCATTTTCACTCAGTCCTTGGTTCCCCTTTCTGAGTGTCCAACCCACTAGGAATCTTTGTGAAGCTGCTGGACGGCTTCACTCTTCTAGACCTGTTTTCTTGATCTATTATCTTCTCATTGAGATATTTCATGTTTCCTTCTATTTTGTCAGTCTTTTGACTTTGCTTTATTAATTCTTGCTGTCTTGTGAGATCATTGGCTTCTACTTTCCCAATTCTAGCCTTTTAAGACTGGTTTTTGGCTATAATCTTTTGGTTTTCCATTTCAATCTGGTCTATCTGGCTCTTGAAAGCTTCCAGCTGGTCATTTCTGGTCTTCAATTTGCTTATCATTTCATTTGATTTCTGAGCCTCACTTTCCAATTGCAAAATTCTGCCTTTTAAACTTATTTTCTTTTTGAACTATTTCCCACTTTTCTTGCCAGATCTCTTCCATCTTTCTCATGATCTCAGATTTGAACTCTTCAAAAGCTTGTGTCCAATTTTCATTTTTGGGGGAAGGTTTGAATGTCTTTAATTGTCCTCCTCTGTTTTCTAGGTTTTTTCTGTGCAGAAGTTATCAAGTGTTAGAGCTTTTTTGTTTGCCTTCTTGTTTATTTCTTGGGCCTTGCTTGACATTATTAAGCTTTCTCAGCCAGAAGTCTAATTAAGGCAAGCCGATTCTCTTTGTATGGAGTTATGGAGCAATTTGTGCCTGAGGCTACTTTGTGAGTCTCCTGGCTTCCACTGTCTACTAGGCCTTTGCTATCTGTAGCCCCACTCAGCCTCACTCCTGAGACCAAGGTCTGTGTTCCCCAGGCTCCTGGGGTCTCTTTTCTAGCTATTTTCAGGGTCAAACCCCCATGGTCCTAGCCAGCTGCCCAAAGCCCAGAAATTGATCCATGCTTGCTCCTCCACCTGAGGTTTTCCCCTGAGTCTCAGGGCACTGCCACTGCCTCTTCAGCCCCACTCCTGTGTCCAAGGTCTGTGATCTCCAGCCTCCTGGGGTCTCAGGTCTTGCTGCTCTCAGGGGCAAACTCCTAGTGGTGCCAGTTAGCTGCCAAGGACCTAGATTTTGTGCCTCTGCTTGCTGGAACTCTGGTGCGCATCCTGTGCCTCTGGTACAGTAGGTGGGGTGGGGGAGGGTTGATGAGATTGCGTTTTGATGGGAGCTATTCCCCTCACCCCACCCTTATAGTGTGGAAGTGCCCAAATCCCATGTACCTTTGATACTGTGCCCTATTATGGAGTCCCTTCTTTCATCTGGATTTGTTTTTTGTGTCCTTTTGATGTACACTATAAAGTGGTTTGGAGAGAAAATCGCCCTGCTTCTACTCTACAGCCATCTTAACCTGGATGTAGTTAATCTAATTTATAATCTGTTTTTTTGGACCATTTTTACTTCCTTCCCCATTTAGCATTTTTTTTTCCTTTTCCCATTTAATTAAGGCCTCACTACCTTTGAAGTACTTCTTCAAACTAAAGCTATGTACAGCTTTTGGACAAGTAGATGGCTAAGTGTATAAAACATTAGCATTGAAATCAGGAGGACCTGAGTTAAAATCTAGCTGTACATGCTTACTGTTGGTGTGATCTTAAGTCTGTTTGCCTCAGTTTTCTCATATCTAAAATGATCTGAAAAAGGAAATAGTAAACCATTCTATTGTCTTTGCCCAGAAAACCCCATGGGGTCACAAAGACTCAGACACAACTGAAAAATGGCTAAACACACACACATAATTATATGCTAGCTAAACAGAATTTAAAAGATATAGATGGGCCGAGCTAGGTGGCTCAGTGGATAGAGATGTTGGCCTGGAGATGAAAGGTCCTAGCTATGTGACCCTGGGCAAGTCATTTAAGCCAACTACCTAGTCCTTATTGCTTTTCTGCCTTGGAACTAATAATATCAACCGAAATAGGTGGATTGTCTCTATGGTTATTGTGTAGAGGTAAGATACCAAGGTTATATTGGTAACCCACAGTGATGAGGCCCACCAACACCTCACCAGGCCAGTGTGCTCAGACTCACAGACAGATGTACAAACAGGTCAAGGGTTTATTTTAAACCAAGGTAAACTGAAAGGGAGGATTAGGGAATAGGATATCCTGATCTAAGAGTTTTTAACTAAACCACCATCCTTTCTAAGATTCCCTGCAATGGTCTTAGGCCTTTTAAGACCCCTTCAGGTCTTCTGGCTGCCTTCTTCTCTACTCTGGCTGTCTAAGAAATTCCTGGCTAACTAACTACCTGGCACTAATAATCCTCCCAGATAATATTTGGTTAGATTTTATAGTCTTTCAGAGTAATTAGGCTGACCCTTTATCTCAGGGATCAACACTCTTTGGGTTAGGCCCAAGATGGCTTCAGACCTTCCCCATAGACAGTTTACTGGCTTGCCAACAGAGTGGGGAGTACTCTCTCAGGATACTGGAACATGAGTAGATCACACAGTAGACGGGATTTATCAAACTGGACCACAGGATATGTTGCTTTGGTTTCAAGTGCACAGGAACCAAAATCCCTCCTTGGCTTGAAGAGATCTCAAGTAGAAGGAAGTTGACAGCTCCAGGCTCTCCCAGAAACAGGAAACCAAAAGTTTAGAGTTCTCTCTGTGTCCACTTTTTATAATGTCCCCAGATTCTAGATCAAGCTCTGTAGTTCTAGGGCATGCAGCAATGTCCAGCACACTGCTATCTGTGCAAAGTCTCTCTCTTACCTGTTTATACCCATTCTCTCCTTTCCACATGACACAACTAAGACAGAAGGGAAGGGTTGAAAATAAATACATTAATAAAGGAAATTGATGATTATTTATAAGATATAAGTATATTTTATTATTTTGTTCAAAAAATTAAATGGAGATTTTAAGTAATACAATCCTAAAATTTTAAATTCAACAAGCTATAATGGAAAATACTCTCTGGTCCAAATTTACAAGCGAATTCTATCCAATGTTTAGAGAACATTTAATAACTTTGTGACATTAGGTATGAACAAAAATATAAAAGAAAAAACTATTCATCTCTTCTTATGAGACAAATATAATAAAATGCAAAATCAGTAAGGGATAAAACAAAGAAAGATAATTGTAGATTGAAGCCCCAGACAAATATTGCTATAAAAATACTAAACTAAATCCTCGCAAAAATACTACAGCATTGTATTCAAAAAATTATTTACTCTGACCAAATTGGATTTATTCCAGAGAGGCAAGGGGAGTCTAATATTAGGTAAATAATTAAAACAATTTATCACATTAAAACAAAAGGAAAGAAATCACATGATTTATCAACAGATATAGAAAAAGCCTTTGACAAAATATACCAATCTTCCCTAAAAACCCTGCAAAGTTGAGGTACAAAAAGGCCATTCATTTTAATATAATAATATATTAAAAATGAGAATAAATGTATGTATTGTAAAAGTGAGGCACCAGGGATGTTAAAATATAACCTAAATGGTTTGTGGGTACACACTTGGTTGAAGGAGAGACAGGACCAACCAGGATAGGGAGACCAGGGTTCACTCTTTTATCAGACACAAGAATGGCACTTGACCCAATGGACACCCAAGTCACCCTAGGCCAGGGTCTATGGAACCAGCAGGCAAGGTAAAAGTTTGTACAATTTTAATTGGGAAAATAATAATGAAGGATGGGAATAAGGGAATTCTACACTTGAAAACCTAAGGGCAAAACACAGGGGGCAGGGAAGGACTTAAACTAATCTATCTTAATTGACCTAAGCCAGGCAGGGCCCAAAGGAGCAGTACTGGAATCACAGGGAAGGCTTCTTCAAACCTGGTTCCAGCCATGTTTGGTCAGCACAGCTAAAGGGCCTGAGGGTGGCTTTGAGGGTCTCACAGTAATCCAAGGATGATCACAGGATGCCCAGAGCCAAGGTGATCCAAGGTACCCAGGTAGGGAGAGTGAGTTTGAAATGCTGTCCACCAGATCCCAAACCACTTCCCCACTTGATGCTGCTCTGCAGGTCTTGTCCACTTGCTGAAAGCCTCCACCTCTCAGGATCCCAGGGAATCTGGATGCAGTTTTTCCCTAACTCTGAGATCTCCCAGGGTTAACAACAGTTATGTCCAACCACTAATGGAGTCTCTCTCTCAGAGCACAAGCCCACTTCCTGCTCCTTCATTCCATCTTGGAATCCTTCAGCAGTTCCTGCTAGGTCCAACACTAATGCTAAATAAATTGCTAAATAAACCCTCACAACAGTTTGAATGTATGTGTTTATGTATATACATGTATAGTATTGTGGACACACATATGTGCATATGTATATGTGTATGTGTTTATATACATGTATATGTATAAACACATACACACACGCACACAAAGCTGGCATTATATGTATGCAGGTGGGATAGAAATTTTCCCAATAAATGTGGGGAGAAGTTAATGAGTGATGGTGGTAGGGAAAGAATTTGCACTTGGAAGTGGAGAGCAAGTAATATTCTGACTCCCATTCCAGGACCAGTTTGTCACAATTTTCCAGGAGAGAAAGCATAACTAGTATTGAAAATAATGGGGGCAGCTAGGTAGCTCAGTGAATAGAAAGCCAGGCCTGGAATCTGGAGGTCCTGAGTTCAAATCATGTCCCAGACAATTCCTAGTTGTGTAACCCTGGGCAAATTATACAATCCCAATTGCCTAGCCCTTACTGCCCTTCTGCCTTAGTAGCTATACTTAGCACTGATTGAAAGACAAAGGTAAAGGGTTTAAAAAAAAAGAATGGTCAGGGATGCAGTGCCATCTAGGAAAAACCAAGCCCTATGAACTCCAGAAGAGAGAAACAGAATGAGTCTAGAAAGAAGTCTAAAATGTTGGAATGTTTTGTTCATTATGGAGTGGTAAGTCCTAAGGACATGGTGAAATATTGGGGATTATTATTAATGTTGTTGAGGAGGATGCTGTGGTAAAATACTCTGCTGATGTTCACAAAAGAATCTTTCAGCTCTCCCCTCAGAAGGAAAGCCAGGAGTGACTTCTCTTCACTCAAAGTTCTCATCTTGTCAATACCTAATCAATATATTTCCTAATTTCCTTACTACAATGGAGAAGTGTAACATTGGAGGGGTAGGGTTGGGTGAATGGAGAATGAAAGAATGGGAGGCAGAGGTCATAGACTCACAGATTTAGAGTTAGTGAGGACCTTTGAGAGTTCAACTCCTTCATTTTAGAGAAGAGGAAACTCAGGTGCCAAGAGGTCAAGTAGTTTGCCCAGCAGTCACTCATCTAATAAGTATCCTGGAGATAGGATTCCTACCTACAACCTCCTGAGTCCAATTCCAGTGCTTTATCTACTACATCATGAGGAGGTTGGATTACTCTTGGGCACCCAGGGATTCAGTCACAGGATGTAAGACAGTAAGAAGGGGCTGGAGTGTTCTAACCTTATGGGTTGTCAGGGTAGCAGTAGATGAGAACAGCTTTGCTTTGTTAACTAGGGAAGGCTTGCTTGTTAGGGAAATGGAGAGAACTATATTTAGAAATAAATGTGAAATGAAAACTGTAGGCATCAGTATATTTTCAAAGCATTTATAAAGGATTTTTCTTTTTTTGGTAATGTGATTAAAGGGAATAACTGGTGTTTTTTACCTTGTGAAACTGATAGTCTGACCCATCCTTTCTATGTATTTAGCACATCTCCCACCACAAACTATCATAACACTATAATAAATCCTATTGAATGTCAGGAAGAGCAAAGAAGACAGAGTTTGATTTTTCAAAAGTGATTTGGGTTTTATCAAGGTTAACATGTCAGTTTCCCTTTAAATCTTTTATCTCCCTAACATTTAGTGACCTTGATTAAAAGGAGACATGACCAATATTGATAGAAAGAGAAAGCACATCAAAGACACAGATAAGCAAATAATTAAAAATAAATAACTTTTAATTACACTTATTTAATAAAGTTAAGGGATAATGTCAGGTGCCAAGATTATTTTGTCAAATCATGGGGCAAACTGAGGGGGAAAAAAGACAAGGAAAGAATACAGAACATTTTGAAAGATGAATGTCCAGATTCTAAAACCAGAATGAATGAAGCTTGTCTTTTTCTTCAATATGGGTCTCAAATATTTTTTTTGGTCTCTTGAACTAAATCTAAAAAACACGCAATCTCTAGTCTCAAAGCACATTAAAAAGACTAACTTCTTGAACCACTCCCTGAACTTAAGGATTTGGCATTTCCTAAGATAGCCCTAAATGTCTCAGGCCTCCTTAGTGGCAAGCAAAGCAACCAGGCTTCCAAGGGCAGGCAGGTTTACTGGTAACTTTCCACAATTTCAGCTCTAGAGAATTTAAAGGATCATTTTCTTAGAACTTCAGTACTAGAAACTGCCCATTGATTTCACCTTAAGTTGACCAAACAGTTTTGCTGAAGATTACTAGCCAAATCAACCTTTGCCTTTATGTAACCCAAGGTGATCCAATCAGTATGTGTCTGCTTAATTTTGTGTTAACACTATGAGGCAGGGGAGCAAACATATGGCACCCACACAAAAATTTACCACCAACGCACACAGGAAATGTTTTGAAAGTATATCAGTTGCAGGAAAGAAATCTGGAAGGAGCAGAAGTCGGGGCCAGTCATTAGAACTCAAAATGGTCTTGAAATTATAATCTTCTTGGGGATATTTCCAACATCCATATAATATCAAGAAAATCTACTCTAGAAAATGATTAATTGGGCTTCTTAAATGTCTCCTTTTGTCTTGAACAAACAGGCTATAATTTTTATCTAGTTTTCTTAAAAGTCATAATCTATTTTGGTAGATAAGTTTTATTATCCTTTTTATTACTTGGAGCTATACCAAAAGGCAGCAATAGCAGTTAGCATTTACACTGGCCTTTGTATTTCCCAAGCACCTAACAATCATTAATAACTTTATATTCATACCATACCAAAGGGAGTAGATCTGTTATCATTCCATGGTCACAGAGGGAAGGAAAAACTAAACAAACTGAAACACTCAGAAATTCAGTAATTGTGAGTAAAGTAAATTGAAATAATCATAGTGTCAAGGATTGGGGGAAAAATTGTTTTGCTTGTACCTGTCTGGGTGCCTGTCATATAGCTATTGTGATGACCCGAATAGAAAATCGGTCTTCAAATACAAACTGAAAACCATTACCCTGCTCACATGATTTAATGCTGGAAGGGCCTTAGGCATCATCTTATTATTTACACCACTTTTTTTTTACATGTAATCCTTATTTCAGACACTTCATTGTGATGGGAAAGACCTGCAAAGTACCCTTTGGGAACCTCTCACTTCTCTGATTTATTGCCTTATTAAGATGATCTTGGAAATTTAACATCTGGCTCTCCCCAAGAGTAGTCTCCATTCTAATAGTGGTATCAAACTCACATAGAAAGAAAGTCACTAAGTCATACACAAGGAATCCTGTGGATCACATAGTGACTTAGAAAATCATACATTAGCAATATCTCTATTTTGCTGTGCTTTTATTTATCTTTTCCCTCAATTTACCCATTTTCCAAATACATTTTAATCTAGTTGGGTAGCAAGGAGTGTTGCAGACTTTGTAAGATACCTTTGAATTATAATAACCACACAAATTCACAAAACAGGAATAGTTTTATTTCTAAGTTAACAAAAGTAGACAGACCTCACATCTGAGTCTTTTGACAAAGGTAGGGGCAGCAAACAATAAAACAGTTCAGGGAAAGCAAATTCAAATCCCACCTCAGACATTTACTAGAGTTATGTGTCCTTGCTTAGCCTCTCTTAGACTGTTTCCTCCTCTGTGAAATAGTGACAATAGCTGTAGCACTTACAAGATTATTGCAAAGATTATATAAGACAATGCAGATGAAGGCTTGTTTCACGTTAAAGCCCTTAACAGATCTTAATTCTTATCTTGTTCATCTAATCCGTTCTTTAGAGGTCTGTACCATCCCACTGGCTCAAAGGGACGAGAGATGCTGTTGAGATTCATTTTCCCTAAATCCAGGCTTCCCTGCACTCTTGCTTCTGCTAGTCTTGCTATCCCTCCTACAGCTCCTTTATCCTTCCCAGACTGTGTCACCAGAGCCTGGTCCCCAAGGATGCTTTTCCTCGTCTATCGCTCTCATGCAGGTCTCCACTTCTCCCAGCAGGTGGCAGCCCTCTAGGTACCATTTTCATCCTTCTCCCTAGCATCACTCAACACTCTTTGGTTGGCTCTTTCTCTTGCTTGTTGCTCTTTGAAATTCAGCTCTTTTCCAGCAGATGGCAGTAAGTTCTTCAAATTACCAGAACAAACTGTTCTAGAGGAGATAAGGTAAAGCCAGCCTACACACACCAGGAATGGAGAAAGGAGGGGTAGATGTGTAGACACATGAGAAAAAAAAAAAAAAAACTTTCTTAAATTGAGATGAGTTCAAGCAGGGAGGAGAAGGGAAAAGGGGAAGGTCTTTGAAAATATATTTGTTCTGTATCTCAGTGAGTAGCCAAAAAAAGGAACAAACTTGGAAAACATTAAATAGAATAATTGGGAGGGGGCAGCTAGATGGCTCAGTGGTGGATAGAGAGGTCCCCAGTTCAAATTCAGATTTAGATACTTCCTGCCTGTGTGACCCTAGGTAAGTCACTTAACCCCTTTTGCCTAGCCCTTACCACTCTTCTGCCTTGGAACCAATATGCAGTAATGATTCTAAGTCAGAAGGTAAGAGGTTTCTGTATGTTTGTTTGTTTTTAATGGAATAGGGAAAAAGAGTTAACTCTATTCAGTGACAAGTAGGCAATGTTGAATAGCAGTAAACTGGGCAGCCATGGAGAGATCTGACAATCTCTGGGCAACTCACATTTGTATAGTGCTTTCAAGCTTACACGAAGCCTGTGAGGTATCTGGCACAGTAGATAAGAGTGCCAGGCTGAGTCAGGAAGACCTGAGTTCAAATTCAGCCTTCCTAGTTGTGTGTCCTTGGGCAAATCACTTTATATCCACCTACCTCCTTTTCCTTATCTATAAAATGGGGATAATGCCTATCTCTTGGACTTGTTGTGAGGATCAGATGAGATAATTGTAAAGTGTTTAGCATAGTGCCTAGCACATAAGTTCTGTATAAATGTTAGCTATTTTTATTATTATCTTCCTATATCTCCTCCCTTTTGTGACTAAACTCCTTGATATCACTGTCTACAATCAGTGCCTCCACTCTCTCTCCTTTTACTCTGTATATATGTATATATATATGTGGAAATATATATTTCCCTATATTCTGGCTTCATCATTCAACTGATACTGTTCTTTATAAAGTTACTAAATGATCTCTTATCTGCAAAATCCAATGATCTTTTCTCAATCCTCATCCTTCTTGATCTCAACAGCATTTAGCCAAGTCACTCCTTTTCCCTTTATATCCCCTTAAGATTTTCTCATCTTTTCTTTAAAAAAAAACCACACAATAAAACAAAAAAAAAACCCTTACCTTCTGTCTTAGAATCAATACTAAACATCTTTTTCAAGGTAAAAGAGAGGTAAGGACTAGATATCTGGGATTAAGTGACTTGTCCAGGGTCACAGAGCTAGGAAATGTATGAGGTCAAATTCGAACCCAGTACCTTCCATCTCCAGGTCTGGTTCTCTGTCCACTGAGCCACCTAGCTGTTCCACCCTCTTCATACACTTCTTTCTCCTGGTTTTCCTCCTACTTGTCTTCACTATCTTTCTCGATCTCCTTTGCTGGGTTCTGTCCTGGATGCTCTTCTCTTTTTTCTCTATTTATTATTTCACTTGGTAATCACAAAAGCTCCCATGATTCAATTATATCAATGCTGATGATTTTCAGATTTACTCATCTAATTCTAACCTCTCTCCTAATTTGCATCCAATAGGCTAGTAGACCTCTCATATTAAATGTCCCATAAACATATTAAACTCATCATGTCCAAAACTAAACTGATCTTTTCCCCTAAAAATTCCCCCTTTCTTGACTTCTCTATTATTGTTGAGGGTACCCTCACCCTTCTTGTTACCTAGACTCTTATGGTAACAACTGGGGTTAACTTATATATTTTATCTGGGTTCAGAAGAAGGGTGAGTAGGAGACAGGAATGGGCAATAGGTTGGGAGCTTATAAGCTGGGGAAATACAGTTCAAGAATGGCTTGGGCAGCTGACAGGAGTGACAGTAGGACCCTAACTGCTACACTGATCCACCTAGCCAAGGAGTCTGTGAAACAAACAAGTGACAGGGTAATACAGGGACAAAAAGATTTATAAATACAGGTTTTAATAATGATTGAGGGTCAGGGATAATGGGGAGAGGCCACACTGAATCTAACCACTAAAGACCACACAAGGGCTGGGAGAATGGGTTAATGCCTACACTAAACTAATCAGACTATTACAGACTAGAAGGGAAATTGGTCTCTCACAGAATCATGTCCACTTCTGCTCCTCTTGATGGTATAGGAAACAGATCCACAGTAAGGTAAATCCAGGAATGTTAATCAAGGAGCTTGCCTCAGACTGGGATGTCCACCACCCCAGCTAGTCTTCTTGTTCACTTGATATTCCCTGGCAGGTTTTCCTTCTCAGTGATAACTCCACATTCCTTGGGCTCTTCACTGGGCATGTAAAGGCAATCACACCCTCTTCCTTTTCCAGCTTAACCAGAGTCCTCAAGGTCAGTTTTCTTCCCTTCATTCCATTTAGAATGTTCATGGCTGACAACCATGGCTTTTTACCCTTAGTCTGCCTGCTAAGTCTGCTTTCCTACTTTAAAGTCTATTTTCTATTACAGTTCCCCCCTTTGCACAAAGCCAAAATAGTGTTTCACACAATATTTTGGTATTTGTGCACTACAAACTAAACTAAAATTCTAACCCAAAATAACAAACAACGTACACTAACTCTATTCTACCTAATACTACCTTACTCTAAGGATTTTAACAAGGAAAAGTGAAGGGATAAATCCATTGAACAGTTATACAGTTCAAAGTACAGAATAATAAGTAACAATACAAAATTTCCAACAAAATTAACAAAATCAACAGCAAATTTGAAATAGCAACACAAAATTAAAGCACAACCATCAAACACAACTCCTAAACTAATACATAAACATTCTTCTAACTAATAAATGCAAACAAATTTGGAAAAATACATGTTAACACAACATTGCATGAGATTTTACATTAAAATTACAACAAAACATTAAACTCCCTTATGCAAATTACATTTAAATGTTTGCAACTCAATTAGTATCAAATTATTTACAGAATTTACATTTATCCATATATATACATATGATACATACATACAATATATACATGCATGATATACATATACACATAATATATATATCAAATATACATATGTACACCCTTTACATATATACAATACTTGCACTATAAAACAATTTACAATATACACATCCCATTTACACTTACACATCTATTTATATTACTTTGTGATATGTGATCTTTAGTATGTTATATGTTCTTCATATAATGCAATTTTATGTTTGTTGTATTTGCACTGTAATGTACATTAGTGCCTTATATTATCCTCTAATCCAATCTAATCTAATACCATTTCTATTTCATTAAACTATTCTAGACTATCCCTAAGGTATTAATATATTAGTCTAGCTACATCTACCTACATCTATCCTATTTTTAAAGTCTATTTCCTATTACAAGACTCAGCACCCAACCTATCATATACATCATCCTCAACTCCTTACTTTCTCTCACTGCTCATAATCAGTCTGTTGACATCTGTAGATTTTATCTTTCAACATTTCTTGTATATGCCCCTTTTCTCCTCTGACACCACCACTCCCCTAGGGGGCACTCTTGGATTACAATACCCTTCTGATTGCCTGCCACAAATTTCTCTCCTTATAGTCCATATCAAAGCAATCAAAATGATCTTTTTAAAGTTCAAATTTAGCCATGCCACCCCCTCCCCCCACTCAATAAACTCTAATAGCTCCCTATCATCTCCAAGATAAAATTCTATATTTGCTATTCAAAGTCCTTCATAATTTCCTCTCTGAATCTCTGTCTCTCTGTCTCTGTCTCTCTGTCTCTGTCTCTCTGTCTCTGTCTCTCTGTCTCTCTCTGTCTCTCTGTCTCTCTCTGTCTCTCTCTCTCTCTGTTTCTCTCTGTTTCTCTCTCTCTCTCTCTCTCTCTCTCTCTCTCTCTCTCTCTCTCTCTCTCTCTCTCTCTCTCTCNCTCTCTCTCTCTCTCTCTCTCTCTCTCTCTACCTTTCCAGCCTTCTTATAGCCTTCTGTGACTTTGGGATTCAATAACACTGACCTTCTTGCTGTTACTCATATAAGACACTCACTGCATGTCCCAACTCTAGGCATTTTCACTGGCTGTCCCCCACATCCAGAATTATCTTGTTTCCTCATCTTTGTCTCCTGGCTTCCGTCACATCCCAACGAAAATCCTACCTTCTGCAGGAAGTCTTTCCCAATCCCTCTTAATTCTAGTAACTTCCCTATATTCACTATTTCTTATTTGTCCTGAATATTGATAAGACCCCCCCCAAGTAAAAGATCCATATGTCCTTCTAGAATAGTCCCAGCTACATATACCCTTCTCTATCTAGGGCATATTTGTATCCCCTATCATCAGAAACTTCAGCAGATGACATTATCTTGTCTATATTTTCATGCAACCCATGAATAACCCCCACCCCAATCCTCTAACCCCCAAATGAGGTATAAGGTTCTCTGTTAAATATTACCTATAACAAACACAAACATTGCCTGTTACCATGAATATATGTAAAGTTTGCATAGAAGCCCCAGTTGGTTATAAAAATCCTCACTCCCCTCAATAAAGTTGCCATTGATTGCCATCAGCATCTTTGGTCCATGTCATTGATCATCATCAGCTCTTCTGAGTCTACCTACATTCTTGCCCCTGGGGACCTGGTGGTCCTGACACTCAGCATCCTAGATTCAGAGCTGGAAGATACCTAAGAGGTGACCTAATTCAAACTCTTTATTTTATATGATGAGGGGATTGATGCCTAGTAAGTTGCTCAAGATCACACTATCAAACTTAAACCTGAAGCATGGTTGTCTGATTCTATATAAAGGGGTATGTAGGACAACCAGCAAGGTTGCCTCCCAGGCTGGAGATGCCTAGTTAGGAAAGTAAACAAAGTTTAAAAAGGCAGTCAGGGGTCCAGGATCAAACTCATTTTTTTTAAATCTATGAGTCCATTCTCTGAGTATAACCCATTCTGCCATTATGAATTCTTAGAGAAAGTGGGCATCACTTGCCATCTGGGAGTTGAAGCAAGAGACTGTGTGTCAGAAGTTGTCTATTTTTTTAACTAACATAGCACCCCAGCCTAATGCTATTAAATTGCAAAAAAAATGTCTCAGAAGAGCTTCCTTTCTTTGAATTTTGGGATATGCCTTCATGTAAGCTGTTTATTTTGCTTAACGTAAGAAATCCACCAGTTTCTCCTAGCTTCCAAATATCTTTCCCATCATGATGCCTGAAATTTTCATTAGGTGTGAGAAGGATCAAAGTAACACTCAAGATTTGCCATTTTATACCAAAATCTTTACAGGGCTGTGCCCCCACACATCAAGGAGTGTCCATAGTTACACTTTCTGTTTGTGAGAAAGTCCCATAACTTTCCTGATATTCAGTTTCCTTATCTGTAAAATGAGACAAGTGGTCTCTGAGATCCTTTTCTAGGACTATGGTCCTATGAGTTCAAATCCAACAAAAGAAAATTCTTCTCCAGGGACTATAAGACTAGGATTTCTTATTATAGGGTATTATAGAAGTTTGGACTATTGGGATTTTCTTATTTGCCCTGGAGTTTTTGCTTTGTCAATAACATTCCTGTTGACAGTGTTTGGCAATCATGCTTGTAAGAGGAGGAGCTGGGACCAGCCTACCAAGATGTCCAATGGAGAGCTTTCCCCAGACTTCTGGGTGTAACCTCTATCCAATAGATGAGCGGCCTTTTTGAAACAGGAGCCTAGTCCTTCAAGGCAGAGAGAGGTATTACTGATACAAAAGTTAGGCTATACCCTCCCTCATCTCATTCCACTAGATGAACAGTTCAGTGGTGCCATGGATAGAGTGCTAGATCTGGGTGCAGGAAGTCCTGAATTTGAATCCTACCCTTAGATATTTATTGGCTATATTACTCTGGACAAAGTCTTCAGCCTCTCTCAACCTTGGTTTCCTTATCTCTGAATGGAGATAGTAATAACACCAATCTCAGGGCTGTTATAAGAACTAGATGACATAAATTTTGCAAAGTGCTTTGCAAACTTGAAATAAAGTATAAATGCTACTTATTATATATTTACAATGAGGGCACAATTTCTAATCCCATTTCTCTATACTCATCCTACTACACCAAATTATGGAAATGCTTGATGTAAAAATCTGTGAGATTTTACCTTATTTGTTCCAGTAAATTTGGGAATTATGCTTAAGATCAACAACTCCAGGGTTCTGTGAGACTTTAAATATATGTGCTAAGGAAATGATAGAAGCAACGAGATGACACAGTGAATAGAATGCCATGCCTGCATCTTCCTCCTGAATTCAAATCTGGTCTTGGATACTTATCAGCTGTGCAACCCTGGGAAAGTCACCTAACTCTGTTGGCTTCACCTTATCTTAAAAATGAATTGGAAAAAGAAATGGCAAACCGCTCCAGTATCTTTGCATGAAGACTCAGAAACAACTAAACAACAAAAAGGAAATGATTAGCAAAAGAATATTTTAAATTTATTCAACAGGAGAAAAAAATTCACTGGAATTTGATGACACAGCATTTGTCTTTGAGTCTTAGGCACTTTATGGAAACAGTTAAGGCACATTCCATATCTGCCTTATCAGAACAGTGCCAAGGGAAATAGGCCACATAAACAAGCATTGACCCAGTGGGGATGGAACACCCTTGAGAGAAAACCTATAACCTCAAGAAAGCTGGTAATGCTGAGATCAGTATTATTGTTGGAATGAAGACAAAATTAGCTGAGTTAAGTCTATATAGGTCTTCTCAAATCAGAAAAGTTTTCTACCTTTGAATGTAGGGCCAGCTCTATCACTAAGCCATTTATTTTGCATGATTTAAAGTACAGTTCCATCTAGCTTCTATCTTTCCTACTCACATGAAAATCTAACTACTAGTCACTCAATTCAATTAAAATCAATTCAACAAACCTAATAATCATAAGATTGAAGAGCTAGAAGAGATTTTAGACATCACCTCTCCTTGAAAAGTCTTTCTTTTTACAGATAAGGAAAGTAAAACCTAAAAGCAATAATATTACTTTGCTCAAGATGATAAAACAGTAAATATCAGAACTAGGATTTGAACCCAGTTCTGATGATATAGTACCTAACCTTTTGTGACCTCAGTTTCTTCACTTATAAAATAAAGGATTTGAACTTTTCTTATTCTAAAATTCAATGGAGTATTCATATATGACCTAAGAATTTTGAGTAAACTAATACATACCCCAGAGGAGTTCAGAATGAGTTAATGGCATTTACCATGGGATTCTGTAGAGGGAGCAGGTCTGGCAATTCTACTTATAGTATTGTTTTCTTGGTATAGTTCCTGGTAGAACTATTACAAAAAAAAGCACCTACAAATATTGTATGAGTGGGTTGTAGTTCTATGAAAGGGAGAAAATGGAACTTGCTAGTGGTAATGTCTCTTTTGTGATAACTAACTTATACTCTTGTTTCTAGTTTTTCTTAGATCATCTATCTCTCCTGGATCTTTTTTTTTTTTTGAGAACAGTTGTTTTTCCAGTGAGATATTGCAGATTTTCTTCTATTTTTTAACCTTTCAATTTTGTTTTATTGTTCCCTGTTGTATTGTGGAATCTTTAGTTTCCATTTGCCCAAAACTAATTTTCAAAAAGTTATTTTCTTCATTGACCTTTTGCTTTCTCTTCCATTTGACCAATTCTATTTTTTAAGAGGTTGATTTCTTCAGTGGATTTGGGTAATGCTAGTTTTTAGAGAATTATTTTCTTCAGTGAATTGTTTTCCCAAGCTGTTGACTGTTTCTCTCATCCCCTTCCCCCCATATTTTCTTCTATTTCTTTTTATTATTTTATTTTTAACCCCTTTTTGAAGTCTTCCAGGATTTTTTTTGGATACTTTTTCACATTTCACATCTAATTTTTCCATGTTAGCTGACATCATCCTCATCATAGATATTTATGTAGCTTTTTAAAGTTTGCATGCTTTATTTTGCCTACCTTATCTCATTTTTGTATTAGATTTGTATCTCATATCTTATATGAACCTCAACAAATTGAATATCTTATCTTTAGTCCTTAAACTAGGGTCAGTTGAAAATGTGGGTTAAAAATGTAATGAGATTTAAGATTTTTTCTTTAGTTACTTTTGTCTAGACTTGTGTTTTCATCACTATGAGGAACGTCCATTGTGGAAATTCCCTTCACCAATGCAGATCAGCAATTTGTCTTAAACCTAAAGGTTTAGAGTGTTTCTTAAGATACTGAAAGATGAAATGTCTTGTTTTGTAGTCACATAGCTAGTATATGTCAGATTCAGGACTTGAAATCATGTCTTTCTAATGCCAAAGTTTGGACCTGTCTCCAGTAGACTTACTCTTTAAAGTCTTAACCCTCTTTAAATAGTAACTCTTGACTTCCTTTTAGAGCCCAGCCTACTCTATTTTGTCAGTGTGTTTATATTAATGTAAAATTATTCAACCAAATTTTGATTATCTTCTCTATGCACAATAGGAAGAAATGAGATGAAGTGGGATAATGTACACAAAGCTTTTATTATTTAGAAGAGCTTTATTTGTATAAGAGAGTATGTATGTTCTTATGAAAGCACAGTGGAAATACAAAAAAGGTCCTGTCAGAAAATGAGCAAGAGAAGGAAAAGTGCACCATGGATAGGTTTCATTTTTGGAATTAGTAGAACTTTGAAGGAGATAGGAGGCTTCCACTGTAGTTGCTATGCTGTGATTTCCAAAGGTGGTAAGAGATCTATCAACTTTAAATTCCTAAACCTTGCAAGAATTCCTTGGACCATAAAATGGGACTATACTGTCTCATTTGTTCATCAAACATTATATAACTATTGTGTCATAAGTACTGATACTTGGGTTAAGTTTTAGTCTCTGATCATGAGTCTTTGCCAAGACTATCATAATCACTCATTCATGCAACAAACAAGTATTCATCTCAAAATATGTGTATTGCACTGAGATAAGAGGTTGGAGAGGGATAAAGATATAATACAGCCCTGCCATGAAGTTGCTTACAGAATACAATAGTATGGTGATATGACATGTACAGAGATAAATAAAATGATACAGGATCAACTATTTAAAAATAGAATAAGTAGAATATAAAGAGCTGTGATATCAACTGACTGAATGAGAATATACTTCTACTTTGGGGGGACTAAAAATTATTTATTGAGCACACACTGAGTGTTAGGTTCACAGAGGAATACAGGACTGGTTGGAACTTGTTGGGGAAAGAGGTATCCTTAAATATGAGAATATCAAGGCATCATCAATTACCTTTTGGACATTTTAAACCAATGCCCTGGAGGCATCTCATAATCAATGTATTCAAAATAGAACTCATTATTTTTTCCCCTAAGCCTACTCCCCTTCTAAGCCTCCCTATTCCTATTGAACCCATCATTCTTCCAAACTCTCAGGGACAAAACCTTGGCATTATCCTCAACTCTTTATTCTCTGTCACCTCATGTGTTGTCAGTTGAAAACTTGCTGTTTCCAGCCTTACAACATCTCTCACATCTAATCCCTTCTCTGTATTCACACAGGTACCACCTTAGTTCAGATCCTTATATGACTTCTGCTCTGGATTATAGAAATGGTCTTCTTATTGGTCATCCTGTCTTGGGTCTTTCTTCCTTCCCAGTCAGTTTTCCACACTAATGCCGAAGTTACTCTCCTTAAGATGATACATAACCAAATCACTCCTTTGCTCAATAAATTCTAGTGGTTCCCTTTTGCCTTTAAGATAAAATATAAACTCTTCTGTTTAGTTTTTTAAAGCCCTTCACAGTTTGGCCTCAACTTATCTTTTCAATCGACCTGTACATTATCAACCCCCCCCCTCACTTTCACGTCCGATCAAACTAGTCTTCTCTCTATACTATATATGACATTCTATCTCCCATTTTCTCACCTTTGTTATAGCTGTTGCCCATGACTGAAAGGCAAACCCTCCCTACAGCTTCCTCTGAAAGAAAACCTTTTTTCCCCTTTAAAATTCAGTTTAAGCACTATTTTCTACACAAAGTCCCTTTCTTGGTTCCCAATTGCTAGTGCCCTCCCTTCTACTTAAATTATTTGTATTTATTCTATATATGCTTTTTTTTTATCCTGGGACTCCATTCTAGGAGCATAGGGCCACAACCAGTAGGCAATGGGACACACAGTCGCTCAGGGTCACCCAGCTGGGAAGTGTCTGAGCCCGGACTTGAACCTAGGACCTTTCGTCTCTAGGCCTGGCTCTCAATCCACTGAGCTAGCCCAGCTGCCCCTACTTTAGGTTGCAGTTTCTTTAGCAGATGTAGTTTTTACAGGGTGGGGTTGCTAGCTCCACGCCCAACCCTCCTCCTTTTTTCATCCGGGCTAGGGACCGTCCTTGGCCCAGGAGTGGGTAAGGGTGGGCAGTAGGGGTCAAGTGACTTGCCCAAGGTCACACAGCTGGAAGTGTCCGAGGCCGGACTTGAACCTAGGACCTCCAGTCTCTAGGCCTGGCTCTCAATCCACTGAGCCACTCAGCTGCCCCCCTATATATGCTTAGACAGGTATAATGCATATATTCATGTATATTTGTTATTTCCCTACCTTTAATAATAATAACTAGCATTTATATACTGCCTACTCTGTGCTAAATACTTTATAAATATTTTATCTCATTTGATCTTCACAACAACCCTGGGAGGTGTATGCCATTATCATTTCCATTTTATAGTTAAGGAAAATGAGGCAAACACTTGACCAGGGTCATACAACTAGTAAGTGTCTGATCTGACTGAATTTGACATTTAATTTAAATTAAATTAATTGTAGGCAGCTGGTTGGCTCAGTGGATTGAGAGCCAGGCCTAGAGATGGGAGGTCCTTGGTTCAAATCTGCCCTCAGACACTTCCTAGCTGTGTGATCCTATGCAAGTCACTTAACCCCCATTGCCTAGCCTTTCCTGCTCTTTTGCCTTAGAACCAATACACAGTATTGATTCTAAGACAGAAGGTGAGTTTTAAGAACATTTTAATTAAAATAATTAATTTAATTAATTCATTTAAATTAACTCAAATTGAAGTTAGAGTCTTCCTGTCTCTAGTCTTAGAGTTCTATCCACTCCCATGTTTTATCTAGCTGCCTTAGAATATAAACTTCTCAAAGGCAGAGATTCTTTGTGTTGTTTTTTTTGTACTTGTATCCCCAGTATCTGGAATTTAGTAGACATTTTTTAATGAATGTTTATTGATTCATCTAGTTTTCTTTACTGTGGATCTTTACATCACTCCTTCTCCTTCTCCTACAGTGGGATGTTTATTCTCAGTTTCTCTGTGTTAAGACCGATACTAGTTGTTTGTTTAAATATTATATTTTGGAAGCATTTCTGAGCCTCCAAAATATTGGAAGCTTGCATTCCCTTTCTCATTTTCTGGGTTAATTATTTTGTATCTCCTATAATGATATAATATTTTTAATAATTAGTGTGTCATAGGGAATAGAGAAGCCTACCTTGGAATTAGCAAAATAAGTATTAAAATTTTGTTTCCAAAACTGACTTTGTATCTCTTACTCTTTCTGTGCACAAGCAACTTTCTATAGACAAATCGCTGATCTACACCAGTAGGAAGAATTCCTACACCAGATTTCCCTCTACCACTGAAATCACGGGTCTCAATGAACCAATAAGCAAAAACTGATGATAACACATTTATGTAAAGTTTGGTTATAAAGCGTTTCATCTGCTATCTCACTTGATCTCATTTCATTCTACCTTCAGTAAATATTAACTGATGGTATCAAACTTACCACTGTGTAATTCAAATCACTAGATTGATGAAGGACCTTTCTTGGCTTGGCTCTGAAATGGAAACCAAGAGTTAATATCCCTTTAAAAAATACACATTAGTGCAATCTGGATTAAAGTACACCTGCCCCTTAACCCTGAATAGCATGGATCCTAACCAGGAAGGCTAGATAAGGCAGTTGAAAAGTGGTATTACCTTTGTCCCTTCATTCAAATAGAAGGTCCTCTCTTTAATCGAGGTGCTTTTGCTTGCTGACTTGGTGCAGAGGCATTCTGGAGTACTTGCAGCTGTCCTTTTCACTACCTGCTAAAGATGTTGTTTAATTTGAAGACCTTGCTGAGGCGTGCAGTTCTCCGACAACAAAGCCAGCTGGCAGTTCGGAATTTTCAGTAAGTGTCGTTTGGGTCTTCCCTTATCTTGGGAATATGAACAGTTCTAGTGATGAAGGAAATGATACTCTGTTCACAATGCATTAAGAAAATTGCTTCCTCCAGGAGTTAGGTTTGGGTCTTCTCGTTCAAAAAGGTCCTATCTAATTTAATCTGACTAGCATTAGCATTGCCCTTGCTTTTCTTGTTTCTGCACCAATCACATTTCATTTTGTGCTGACTTTAGCAGGTATGATTGTATGATTTCCATTACTATCATAGCTTTAGAGTTAGAAGAGACCTTAGAATTTATCTAGCCCAGCCCATGCATTTTACAGAGGAGGAAACTCAGGTGCAGAAAAAATGTGACTTGCCCATTCCATTCAGAGCCTTGCAATTCTAAACAACCACCTATCGTGGAATTATATCAAGAGAGTTATAACACAGTATATACTCTTAGACCCAACAATAGTTGCTGGGTCTGTTTCCCAAAGAGATAAAGGGAAAAAGAAAAGAACCTATTAGTTCCAATATATTTATAATAGCTTTTTGGCAAAGAACTAAAAATTGAGGGGGTGTCAAGTAATTGGGGGATGGCTGACCAACTTGTGGTATAAGATTGTGATGAAATAATACTATGCTATAAGAAGTGATGAGCAGGCTATTTTTTTTAATCTTGGAAAGAACTACATGGCATAATGAAGAGCAAAATGATTTGAATCAACAGAATATTATATTCAGTTACAGATTTATTACTTCAAGAATAAAGTGTGAGTGTCAACTCCAAAGAATGAACTAAAAAATAGAAAAAGTCAATATTTATATATGGATATCTGTTTGCTAGGTTATGCCTTCTATGATGCGGGGAGGGCAGGGAGAGGGTGATGCACCAATAAATTCTATTAATCAAAAAATCATCTAATTTGATGAAATTAAAGGAACTATTTCTATTGGGCTATCAGCTAATATCTACAAGGTAAGATGGTATGTAGATAGAAGGCCAGTCTTAGAGTCAAGGATACATGAGTTCAAGCCCTGCCTCTGACACCTATTTGCTTTGAGATCTTGAGTAAGTCACAACCTCTGAATCAACCAAATAATCAAAAAGCATCTATTAAGCATCTGTTATCTACTAAGGCAATTTGGATCTGCACCTATGGAAGGAGTTTCCACACCGGGCAGTTCATCTACAAGGATGAAAACACTAGTACAGGCCAAAGAAAAAAATCAATTAATATTTGCTGAATAAAAGGCATTGAAAGAACTATCTGACAATGTGCCTTCCACAGTCAACTCTGTGCTTCCTGTTAAAAAAATAGAAAGTTCTTCTTGTACCTTTTGAAGTCCTACACAAACCTACCTTTCTGGTCTCATTGGCTATCACTTCCCTTTCCACTTTCTTTGAACTGGCCAAAATGGCTTTCTCTCTGTTCCTCACATACGACACTCTGTCTTCCATATTTGTGCCATAATTGGCCATCTCCCATTCTTATCTCTACCTCATCGAGTCCTTTTCTTCATTGAAGATGCTACAAAATATCATTAATCACATAACGCAATACATACAATCTAGGCATAATTGCTGACCTAATATTTTTAATAGACCATAGTTATTTAGTCTATATTTCAAAATTATACATAAATGTAATTATATTTAATTATGCATTTATTAAGTATATGTAAATGTAATTCATTTCTATTTTTAAAAAATGCAAGTACCATCTTTTCTGTGAAGTCTTTCCTGATCTCCCAAACCGCTAATGCCTTCCCTCCCAAACTTTATACCTCCCAAATACTAATACATTGCCTTTAACTACTTTGAGTAGATTTGCATTTATTAATTAATAGTTATTAATTTAATAATGTCATTCTATAATTTTATATAATGTTATAGATATGTTTTATATTTACTTCTTGTCTCCCCTATTGGAATGTTAGCTCATTGGGAGTAAGGATTGTTTCATTTTTTGTACTCACATACCCAGCACCTAGCCCTGGGCTTGGCACATAGCAGTTTCTCAATCATTTCTTGTTGATTAATTGATTTCACTCCAGGAATGCCAATACCAACCAAATCTTGAGACATACTTCAGTTTCAACACTTAAGGACTTAGAGGTAAATGTTTTAAAAGATTACATAGGAAGACAACTTTTAGCTTCTTGGAAATAACATTTGTTTTTCATTCATGTTTGAAAACTTGTACCCTAAAACTCTGGATGATATGGCCTGCATCCCTTCATATTCTCTCTGAAATAGCTATTTATGAATTCTAGATATTGAGCCAGCAATTGGAAGAAAGATGCTCTTTATTTATTTTTAAATCCTTAACTTCTGTGTATTGACTCCTAGGTGGAAGAGTGGTAAGGGTGGGCAATGGGGGGTCAAGTGACTTGCCCAGGGTCATACAGCTGGGAAGTGTCTGAGACCAGATTTGAACCTAGGACCTCCTGTCTCTAGGCCTGGCTCTCAATCTTCTGAGCTATGCAGCTGCTCCCAGAAAGATGCTTTAAAGCAAAGATAGAAATCATTTTGAGGAAACAACTATAATGGCTGAATGTTCTTAGACAGAGAGTATTTGTTGTCGCTGTAATCAATCTCCAAATTGAGTTTCTCTTTTTCTCATTATGAACTTATTTGTTCTGATAGATATTTGATCTCATCAAAGTGAGTTTGACTTCGAACAATACAGACAGCAAACCATGCATATCTCACCGTGTTCGTTTTGTTCATATCCCCTATAAGACTATAAGTCTGTCCAAAATCTTGAGGGCACTCTTAATAACCATAAGCCAATTAAAAATACAAACACAATGAGGATTAAAATCATATACATAAACCATAACCCCAAACTATTTGCAGTATGCTAGTTCAGTTCTATTCAACAAGCAGGCATTAAGAACCTATTCTGGGGGACAGCTGGGAGGCTCAGAGGTCCTGGATTCAAATATTACCTCAGATACTTCCTAGCTCTCTGACCCTGGGAAGGACACTCGACCCTCAATTGCCTAGCCTTTACTGCTCTTCTGCCTCAAAACCAATACTTAGTATGGATTCAAGGTAAGGTTTAAAAGAAAAAAGAACCTATTAAATACTGGGATAGTTGCAGGGAGAAGGCAAGGATTGGGAGGTAGGAGGGGGGATGCCAAGTCAAAAAATTGGGAAGTTTCTGCCCTCAAAGACCTTACATTTTACTGAGGCTTGTGACATGTACACATATAAGTAAAGAAAAAAGTATATACAAAGAAAATACAGATTAATTTCTGAGTATTAAGGCCTGAGGACTGCACTAGGACTGGGGATCAGAAAAAAAATCTATTGTAGGAAGTAGATGGGACCTGAGCTGCACCTTTAGGGAGCCAGGATTTAAAGAGAAGGAGATAGATAAGGAGGGAGGAATTCTAGGCATGGAGGACAGCTTGTACCATAGCAAATAGGCAGGAGATAGAATTTCAGAACCACCAGTAAGCCAGTTTGGCTGGAACATAGAGTACATGAGGAAGAGTAATTTGAAAGCAACTGGAAAGTTAGGCAAGAACATCTATTTGGCAACTGCATGAAAAATGAATTGGGGAGGGGAGAGTCTGGAAACAGGGACACCTATTAGAAGGCTATACCCTGGATCCAAGGGGGCCACGGTACATAGAGTGCCGGACCTGAAGTCAGGAAGACTTCATCTTCCTGAGTTCAAATGTGGCCTCAAACATTTCCTAACTATGTGACCTGGGCAAATCACTTAGCCCTGTTTTCTTCAGTTTCTCCCTCTATAAAATGAACTAGAGAAGGGCAAACCAGTCCAGTATCTTTGCCAAGAAAACCAAAATGAGATCATGAAGGAGTCAGAAACGACTGAACAACAAGAAGAAAGAGAAAAGTGAGGAGAGGGTACAAATGTCAGAAGGGAGGAGATAGTATCAAAAAAGGTAAAACATAGTGCTGGCATTTAATTAAAGTTTATATGCATGAATTTTAATAATAAAAATAATACCTTTATTCAGTGCCAACCTCTGATTTACTTTTTGGGGAGGGAGTGGGTGGTTAGGCAGAACTAAATTTCTATGGTGAAATGAGGGAGGTAGTCATTGGTATCATTGAAAGAAAGCTGGGCTGAAAAATCCTTGGACCTGGCAACTAGGTTGAATTCTGTAACTTATTCACTGTGTGACCTTGGAAGTTTCACAACCTCTCTAGAACTCAGACTCCTCACTGATAAAATAAGGGGGCATGGACTAGAAGATCTCTGAAATGTTTTTATTGATCTAAAATTCTATGCTTTTAGTTCAGATAACCTTCAAGTAGCCATCAAGAAGTCACTCTTCATGGATTGAGAGAGAGAGAAAGAGAGAGTTGGAAACTATTGTTCTTTTTGTCAACCCCAGCTACTGGACGACCTCCAGCTAAATAAACTAAAAGCAGTTACGTTTCTGTGAGGTCCCTGACCTTTGGCATTCTCCTCAGAATCAGAAGAAAGCTATTTGACTCTTGTTTGCTAAGTGTTACATTTTAACTTTGTTTATATTCTTGGCCAAAGTGGTTTAGGGATGGGGAGGGGGTGGTATGTTAACTTTTATTTTGATGTGTTCTGTACCTTGTAACAAGAATGCTTAAAAGTTTTTGTTCTGTTTTGTTTTTAATTCTGATCTGAACAAACACCAACAAACCTGGACATTTTCATATACGTGACAGAATAAATTTTTAAAAATTATAAGAAACCCCCAATTTAATTATATGCAGCTTTGTCTTTTCAAGTATATACCAAATTCAGCATCTTAGTTCCCAAAGCATCCTTCTTTCTCATTTCCCTCTAAAACTCCTTCTGTTCTCTTCTGTGAACGAAACAAACAAAAACATCATTGGTGCTGTTTTTATTTCTTACTTGTCTTTCCTTTCTCTCTTTTCTTTTTCTCTAGTTTCCTTCCTTTCTTCTTTCCTTCCTTCTTACTTTTCTTCCTTCTTTTTTACTTCCTTTTTCCTTCCCTTCCACCTTTTCCTCTTCTCTCTCTTTCTCTCTTATCACTATCTCTCACTTTCTTCCCCACACCCAATTTTCAAAAAAAGCCTCCCTTATATTAAGATAAGTTACATAAACAGATACATACACTGGCCATATAGCCCAGTGATGGGCAAACTTTTTAAAGAGGGGGCCAAAGGAAAGGAAATGCTCATCTGTCTGTCTGTTTCTAAGGCAACTCTTTTGAAGTTTCATTGTATTGTAGCCTACTCATTGTATTCGTCAGATTAGGAATAATGTGCAGCTGGATAGAACATTTCAGGGGACCATCTCTGGCCTGTGGGCCGTAGTTTGCCCATCACCACGTCTAGCCCATTACCTTTCTACCAAGAAGTAGAAAACATATTTAGGTTCATTGAATTGATCAGAATTCCTAATTCTTGCAAAGAAATTTTTCTTTATAATGTTGTGACCATTATGCAAATTGTTCTGGTTCTTCTTACTTCACTCTGTATCAGTTCATACACATTCTACCCACTTTCTCTGAATCCATTCCTTTCTTCATTTCATAAGTTCTTCTTACTTTGATATTTATTTGATATCTAATTTATGAACATTTGTTTAGTTTTTAGTTCCTTGCTATATGAAAACGCTACTATTAATATATATGTATATACATATACATATATATAATTTTTTTATCATATAACAAAAATTCCCCTTTAAGCATGTCTGGTAGTACTATTATTGAATCAAAGAATATGCACAGGTTGTTGACTTTTTTTTAGAAACAGCATCAAATCAATGAATTGGACAAATTCATAATTCCATTAACAGTTCACCAGTGGGTCCTCAGTGAGCCTCAGGCTGGAGGGGGTAAACACAACAGGTACTAGTCAATAAGCATTGTCCCCAGTCCTTAGAATTCTAAGTACTAGTCAATAAGCATTTATTAATCATCTCTATGTGTCAGACAATATGCTAGATGCTGGGGATAAAAAGAAAAACCAAAACAATTCTAGCATTATGGGAGCTAGAAATATAATTGGGGGTAGGGGTGATAACATATAAACAAAGATGTACAAACATTCTGTATATAAAGGATAAATATGAAATAATCAACAGAAATAAGTCACTAGAATTAAGGACTAGAAATGCTTTCTGAAGATAGTAAGATTTTACCTAGAACTTGAAGGAATCCAGGGAAACCAAAAGGCAGAGACAAAGAAGGAGAGAATTCTAAGGACTGGGGACAGCCAGTGAAAATGCTCAGAGCTGAGAGATGGAGTATCTTGTCTGAGAAGCATCAGGGAGGTCAGTGTTGATCGTGACATATAGGATGACTGGAAAAATTGGAAGAAGCTAGGTTATGAAGGACTTCGGACACTAAATAGAGGATTTTTGTATTTGATTGGGGAGGTAATAGGGAACCACTAGAGTTTATTGAGTATAGTGTAGACATGGTTGGACCCCCCACTTTAGGAAAACCATTTCGATGGCTAAATGGAGTATAGACTGAAGTGAGGAAAGACTTACAGCAGGCTGACCAACCAGCAGGCTATTGCAACAATACAGGCATGAGGTGTTGCGGGCTTGAACCATGGTGGTGGCAATATCCAAAGAAAGAAAAGGACATATTTGAGAGGTGTTGCAAATGGGCAGGCTTTGGCAAAAAATTGGATATGGAGTGTGAGAGTTAGAAAGGAGTCAAGAATGTCATCTAGGTTGTGAGCCTGGAAGATTTAGAGAATAATGGTACCCTTGAAAGTAGTAGAGAGCTTTGTAAGAGAGGAGGGAATAGGGGAAAGATAACAAGTTCAGTTTGGAATTTGTTGAGTTTAAGATATCTACTGGGCATCCTCTTAGAGATGCTTGTAAGACAGAGGGCCTGACAGTCAGCAGAGAGCATAGTTTATAGACAGCCTTCTAGGAAAGTCCAGAGGACTGACAGATCCAGCAAAAATGTTGCATTCTATAAGGGTGAAACCTAACTGAATCATCTCTTTATTAGAAACATTAGGAGCAACTGGGTGGCTCAGTGGATTAAGAGCCAGGCCTATAGATAGGAGGTTCTAGGTTTCAATCTGGCTTCAGATACTTCCCAGCTGTGTGACCTTGGACAAGTTACTTCACCCCAATTGCCTAGCCCTTACTGCAATTCTACCTTAGAACCATTATTTAGTATCAATTCTAAGATGGAAGTTGAGTTAAAAAAAAACATTACCCAGTGGGGAGCCAGCCTAGCCTATCAGCATAGTGGCATATCCCTAAATGATGCCATGTTCCAAAGTGAAACTTCATGAGGAAGTTCTCCAGGGAAAGAAGGGAAATCTAAGTTTGAATTCTGACTCTTGTCATTTATTAGCTATGTGAATTTATTTGTATCTTAACTTTTTAGACCTTCAATTTCCTCATCTTTAAAACGGTATAATGATAATAACTGCCTTGTCTGATTCAAAAGGTTGTTCTGAGAATCAAATAAGATGATGTAGATAAACTGCTTTGCAAACAACAAATCCCTACAGAAATGTGAGGTATTATTATTGATATGTGGCAGAGGTGACTGCTGATTTGACCCAGACTTGATCTTAGCCAAAAGCTCTAAAACTGATGGATCAGATGAAATCTAGGAGGCCATAGAAATTATTTAACCTCTTTCTCAGATTAAATTAGATTGAGTTTTCTATTCTCTTTTATTCCTCTCTAAAAGGGGGGCTTCCTCATAAGAAGCTGATTGCAGAACCATCCCTTGAGGGTCCAAGGAACAATAGTAATGAAGGTCTGGTTGAGTAAACTGGCAAAAGTTAAAGCTTCAGGTCAATAATAATTTACTTTCTTGGTGTGGTACTATCAGAGCTTTTGGGGAAGATGGAAGAGGCTTTGCTCTAAGACCCTGATATTCAGGGATATCCCCCTTAGGCAATGCTTCTTCTCTCAGGGCTTTTCCAGCAGCCAGGACCATCTCTTCTCTCTCCAACTCCCAGAGGAGGGTGAGCCATATTGCTTTCTTTCCTGATTGACTGTCTCCACCATCACACTCTACTCTGCACCACTTATCCTCACCTCAAGTTGTTTTTGTCTTAGATGAAAATGTTCCTAGTTTATACCTCAGGGTGTGCTGAAAATTGTTAAGCCAGAAATTATGTGGCTTTTTCCTGTGTTCCTTGAAACTTCCTTTGTGTTGTTTTGCAGCCTGGTTCAATGTTAGCTTATTTAAGGAAGTGCTGAGTTGTGGAATGTTAATGCTCTATTGTTGTGTGGTCTTGAAAATAGAAGGTTCATCTTATGTGATTTCCTATCGTTTGGAAATTATCTTTGAGGAATTAATTATTTTTAAGCTTGCTCTCACAATGAATAATACAAAATAACCTATCATGCCTCTACCTAAAGCCAGATATTGTAAACTTGCATTTCTTTGACTCCTACATCAGTATTCACCAATAATGGCCGTATTTGATTCCCAAATCCTCACATTTATGCAGTTTTATGGTTTTCTCACAGCAACCTGTGGAGTAAGGGTACTGCAAATATCATTGATCCTATATTATGGATAAAAAAAACAGGCTGGAAGAGATTAAGTGATTTCTGCAAAGTCACACAGCTAATAAGGAGTAGATCTGAGAATAGAACTCAGTTATTAAGTTATCCTATGTTTCCTAGGAATTTCTAATTGAAACCAGAAATCTAAAGGTTGCCCAAAATTCACATATTTCATACTTAACAGAATCTGATCTTATGAGCTTCACATTGCTCTGGCAAATAGGCCACAAGCCCTACCTCTGCTTGCCACTTCCTCTCTTTCCATTACAATTACTATCTAGGCAAGGGTGGGCTGCTAGATATTGAACAACTGGCTCTCAATTTTTTTTTTTACAAACAACACACTTTCAAGTCTAATCTGAATTTATTAACTTTTTCACATCATTTTGTTAAGTCTAGACAATCCACAAAACAATAAATCAAATCCTGGTTTGCAGTGTTCAGTAGTTTTTCAGTCATGTCTAATTCTTTGTGACCCCATTTGGAGTTTTATTGGCAGATATAATGGGGTAGTGTGCCATTTCCTTCTCCAGCTCATTTTGCAGATTGAGGACATTGAGGCAAACAAGTTAATTGCCTTCCCATTTGTTCTATTTTCCCTAGACTAACAATATTTAAGGGAGCAGATAGATATAAGTCTAGTCTAATATTCCCTTTCTCTGAGGGGAGCAGAGTGGCCAATTTCCTGCTTTCCCTCCTGGCAGGAATTGAGGATTTCCTTGGAGGAAAGTTGGGGCAGGGTGGGGACTGTAGAGTAAAATGTATCCCTTAGAACAATTCTGGCCCAGAAACTAATTTTTTGCTATCTGTGAACTATGAATGATTTTTACTTTTTAAAATAAAGCTTTATTGCATGTAAAAATATAAAAACTTATGGACTATAAGAAAAATGGTGTTTTCCAAACTCTAATCTAGAGATAAATTCTTGCCTCCCTGTGAGCCACATCTGTATAGATCCACATGGGTAAACATAACCTACCCAACTGGACAAAAATACACACAGCACACTAGTCAGTCGATAGGCATTTAATAAGTGCTCACTGGGCAGCTAGGTAGTGCAGTGGATAGAGTGCTGGGCCTAGAGTCAGGAAGACTCAGTTTCCTGAGTTCAAATCTTGCCTCAGATACCTAATAGCTGCATGACCCTATACAAGTCATTTAATTCTGTTTGCCTCCTCATCTATAAAATAAGCTAGAGAAAGAAATGGCAAACCACTACTGTATCTTTGCTTAGACAACCCCAAATGGGATCAAGAAGAGTTGGATATGACTGAAACAACTGAACAAAAAGGACCCATTATATCTAAGGCACCATACTAAATGCTAAAGATACAAAAAAAGGCAAAAGACAGTCCCTATCCTTGTGAGGAACTCATGATGGGGGAGATGACACACACATGGATTTAAACATGCAAGCTATATACAGGATAAATAGTAAATAATATATAGAAGAAGGTGCTAGAATAATGGGAGATTAGAAAAAAGATCTTAGAGGAAAGCTTTTAGCTGTGATCTGAAAGAAGCCAGGGAAGTCAGTAGGCAGAAATGAGGCAGAGCAGAGGCAGAGCATGGCAGATAGCCAGTGAAAATGACCAGAGGTGGGAGCCAGGAGCATCTTGTTTGAAAAATAGAAAGGAGGCCAGTATCACCAGATCCCAGAGTATAGAGTGATTTGGAAGAAGGGGCAGATAGATATAAGGTGTCTAGGTATAATGTAACATATAAGAGATCTGTGTAAGTGAGTTATGGAGGTCTTTGAAATCCAAAGGAATTTTTTATTTGATCATACAGACAAATAAGAAGTCAATGGAGTTTGAGTAGGGGGATAATGACATGGTCACATCTGCTCTTTTGGTAAATGGAGGATGGCCTGGAGAAGAGAGATACATGCCAAGGAGATCAAGCAGCAGCAGTCTAGGCATGAGGTGATGTGGACCTGTACCAGGGTAGTGGCACAGGAAAGAAGAGGGATATATTGGAGGGATGTATCAAAGGTGAAATTTACAGGCATTTGGCAATATAGATTGAATATGGGGAGTTGGGTGAGAGAGTATGAGGTATCAAGGATGTCTAAATACTAAGTCTAAGGACCTAGGAAGAAGATGGTGCCTTCAACAAAAATAGGGAGATTTGAAAGATGGGAGGGTTTGGGGGAAAAGATAATGAGTTCAGTTTTGGATATGTTGAATTTAAGATATCTATAGAAAACATTCTATAATTTAATCCATAGGATACGTAATGAGATCACAAAATGAAGCAGAATAGAGAAAGAAAATATGTGTCTAAGACAAAGGTCTGGGGATATGTACAGTTAGTGAATGGGATTTATAACACACAAATTATATACACTGAGAAGCAATGGTCAGATAGGTAGAAGAACCAGGTGAGATCTTTACATATGAAAGGCAGTCTAGAGGAATATAAATATAATTCTGGTCACTTATATTGATAAGAAATTCAGTTAAAATGATTTTTCTAAAACCTTTGGACAATTTTTTTTGTCCTAAGATTCTTTAGTATTTTGCCTCAGAAATAGCCCGTTGTTTTCTGAATGACTGTATATAATTAGAGTTTTTAACCCCAATTTCCCTAGACTAGTATTGAGTGATCCCTGAAATATCCAACATTCATACCCTTTGACCCAGCATCACCACTACTAGGTCTGTATCCCAAAGAGACTAAAGATAGGGAAAAATGACCGGCTTGTACAAAAATATTTACAGGACCTCTTTCTGGGGTGGCAAAGAACTGAAAACTGGAGAGATGTCCATTAGTTGGGGAATGGCTAAACAAGTTGTGGCATATGATTGAAATGGAATAAATTTTATTATGCCATAAGAAATGACAAACGAGATGGTTTCCAAAAAAGCTAGCTTTATATGAAGTGATGCAAAGTGAACAGAATCAGGAGAACTTTGTATACAGAAGCAGCAATAATGTATGATGATCATCTGTGAATGACTTAACTATTATCAGCAATGCATGGATCCAAGACAGCTCCAAGTGATTCAAGATAAGAAAGGCTATCCACCACCATAGAAAGAACTGATGGCGTCTGAATGAAGATTGAAGCCATTTTTATTTTCTCTAGTAATTTTTCTCTAGTGTAAGCAATATTTGTCATTTCACAGCATGACAAACATGGAAATATGTATTTTATAATAGTACATGTTCAACTTATATCATATTACTTGCCTTCTTGGGGAGGAAGGACAAGTGGAGGAAAAAAAGAAAACATGGATTGCAAAATGTCAGGAAAATATTATTAAAACTGAATTGGGGGGCAGCTGGGTAGCTCAGTGGAGTGAGAGTCAGGCCTAAAAACAGGAGGTCCTAGGTTCAAATGTGGCCTCAGACACTTCCCAGCTGTGTGACCCTGGGCAAGTCACTTGACCCCCATTGCCCACCCTTACCACTCTTCCACCTATGAGACAATACACTGAAGTACAAGGGTAAAAAAAAAACCAAAAAACCTGAATTGACATGCAATCTGCAGAAAAAAGAAAAAGAAAAAAAGAAATAGCCATCATTCAGTTCTATAAGGCCCATTACTTTATCTTGGTTTATACTTTTGCTAGACTGGAATTAGTTTAAATACAGATTTTTTTTCCCCTTACAAACAGCTCAGTCTGCAGTTTAAATTTGTTTCTTAGCAGTTTTCATGAACATCTTTGAAGGATTTTTTCTCAGACTTTTTAAAAAAATGTGTTTGTAGTGATGAATCTTAGGGTATCTCTTGCTTCCTTGACCCTTTTGCACTTGCAGGGGTGTTATCTCAAGCTAGTATTCTAAGAGGCAGGAAACATGATTTCATTTTGACAGCATTTTTATGTCATTTTTGTCTCACAAGGAGATTTTGACTTCTCATTCTGAAAAATACACTTTGCATTTCTCTTTTCTTTTCCTAAGAAGCCAATTCTGCTCTTTCTTGTTGTATCCTGGGATTTTTTTTAAAAACATAACTTCTATTTTTGTTTTATTGTTTCTAAAGGTGTAATATACTTAGTGAAACTGTTAGCCTGAGAATACTGTTATTCAGCGACTGAATTGATAGATATAGTAACTTGTAAGTAGTAAAAAAAAAATAGTAAAAAGTCTGATTGCTACTATTTGCATAATTAATTGCTGCATATCAATTGTTCAAGAATTCTGGCAGCCAGAGGTTCCATTCTCCATTCTGAATTCCCCACATCTTAAGGTGGGGATCAATAAATCCTGAGGCAAAGATACAAGATAACAATTGTACCTAGCATCTGCTGATGACCAACCAATTATAAAATGAATTGTGACAGTACCGAATCAACAGAAAAACATAGGATTTTACACAGCCTTAGGGCTCACCTTAAATTAAACAAAGCTCTGAGGTTACCAGATGAAGCTCCTTAGCCATTTTCTTTTCGGGGGAGGTGGAGTATTTGGGACAAGATTTCAATTGATTTGGGGGAGAATATGTTAATCTTGAGATCTCAGGAATTGCCAAAGATCAAGTTTGTTCCAGTGAGTATGTTTTCTCTATACATTTCTTATCAGAATGAAGCGGTAAGGCAGGAAACCTCTAAGCAAGTGTAGTTCTCTTTCAAGAAAAAAATTAGGAGGACTCATCCTGTCCTTGCTGGCCCGAGGGTTTCTATTTACTCAATCCTCTCCCTCTCTCTTTGATTTCTAAGATTACTTTTTATGGATAGATTTCCCACCCCCACCTCCCATACTTACATATTACCTTCTTCACATTAATACATGAAAAAGAAATTGGTACTGTTTTTATGATTTGAATTCAGGTCTTTTGCTGTACTATTGTATTACTTATACACTTATTAGAGCATATAAAAATAGGGAAGGGAATAGACATTCATATCATGTGCTCATCACTGGGTTAAGTACTTTACAAATATTATCTCGTTTGATCTTCACAACAACCCTAGGGTACTATTATTATACTTATTTTACAGTTGGACAGATTAAGTTTTCTGCCCACGGTCACACAGCTATTAAGTGTCTGAGGATACATTCAAACTCAGGCTTTCCTGTTTCTGAGAACAGCACTCCTTCCACTCTATCATCCAGCTGCCTCCTGGCATTAGCCCACCCTCCACTTCCTGATCATCCCACTATTATCACTTTCTCCCCCTGCAAACGCTTTCACAATGGAGAGAGTTGGGGAAGCAATCTTGTCATAAGGGTGGTAAAACTTGTCTCTATTTTCCCTGTCTCAGACCTTCAGCATCCCTGTCTTCTGCCATTGAATCCAAGCCCAGTGTTCTTCTACTTCTTTATAATGAAAGTCTTTAAACCCTCTGAGCCTCCAGAGGTACTTCTATATTTGTTTTCTTAGCTTTCTGAAATACCGCACTGGATCTATGATGTCACCAATGTGGGTGTTTTCTCCCATGTGGCAGTACACAACTTGTTGTGGGAGTTTCCTAGCCTGAGTTCTATGAGACCCTAGGGAGAATCTAACTCATTAGGAAGTCTGCATTATTGGGCAGTCTAAAAAAGAGTAGCCAGACAGAAAGGAAGATAAATTTTTGAGTACACTGTTATAAATAAAAATTAATCTAAGAAGGAAGACACTTGGACTGAGAGTAACTTTAACATCTTAGGATACAAATTGGGTTTTTATAGCTTTTTAAGCCCACTTGGAATATCTATCTAATCAGTGCCATTCAATCAATAAACATTTGTTAAACATTATTGTGCTAACATGAGTATACAAAAACAGGTAAAAGACAATCCCTGTCCTCAAGAAACTTATAATCGAATGGAGAAACAACATGCAAAGAAATACAGGTATCCTTTCCACATCAGGAGAGTTAGGGGCAGGTACCTTGTGAGCTGGAAAAGCCATCTAAAACTCAAGATGGAAAGATCACTGTGTAATTACTAAAAGATGTTACACTTTACTTTTGTAAGATTAAAATTAATATACAATAACTCCAAACATTATATTTTATAAGTAATATATTAGTAATCACTTGAAGTAGAAAGAAATAAAAGAACAAAGTACAAAACTTAAGTATGACCATGTGTGAAAGATTCTCCTGCCTGGCACTCACCCCATCTCCACAAACCATGATCAAGGGAAGAGAGTGAGAGGGAGGAGCTACACAAAACTTCTATCCTCCCCACGTTAGCACGCAACATGAGAAGGAAGATGGGAAGCTGGGATTTAGAGTCCTGGGGAGAAAATTCTAATTTTACACTTGGCATCTCCAAACTAGTAAATAGTACTGCAGTTCTTTTAATACAAAATTTAATTTTCAGGAAAAAAAATGTAGTTATTTATGTTACTAAATAGTAAAATACATACTGTACAGATAACATTATATAAAATAATACATGGATTTTATGCCTTTATGAGTTACTAAACTTTTAAATATATCTCTATATTTCTAGTTTTTTGTGTTTTCTGCTAGTCTTTTTTTCACAAACTTTAACTTTTAACTTATTTCAACTTTAAAAAAGAAACTGTATATTTGTGGTATCAAAAGATAAAATATGTTGATATTATACATATATTTTATTCATTTCTGAGTTTCTAAACTTTTTTCCATGTTGTCTGTAGCTTCCACAAAAGTCCTCCCAAATTTCCACTTAATTTCTTATGCTGACCAGCTATATTTTGAAACCTCAATGAGGAATGTTGTGATGTGATGTGGAAGGGATATCTGTATATAGAAATTGAATTATATATAGGATAAATAGGAAATATTCCATATGAGAAAGGAAATAAGGGAAGAATGCAAACCTTAGAATCAAAGGAGTTGCAAATGGTGAGGTTCGTTGTGTTGGAAAATTTCTCTGAGGTTGATCTCTCCTTGTATTGGCAGGAAATCACGAAGATGATGGAGGCTTCTTTTAAAATAAAATAATTATGGCTTATCCTTTTGTTGCTAACAGAGAACAAAGTAAAGGGCAAACTCCATAAAGTTCTATTTCTTTGCTCCCAGAAGTTACTTTATCTGGGTAACAGCCTTGCTTCCCCATAATCACCAAGATAGTTATTCACCTCTTCTATATCATCCAAACCTTCCCATCCCTTAAGATTCTTGTCCCTCTTCTCCCCTAAATCTTCTACCCATAGGGTCTGCTCAGTATAATGGCAGTTAACCTTTTGTCCCTGCAAGGATACCAATGGAGCTTACAAGCTCTCTGTACCACCTGTTATCCCTCACTTTTGCTACATGAACAACCCACCTCCATATCTAGTCCTATATTTTTGATGATGACTTTTATGCCATTCCTGACTTAATTATATGATTATATATAATGTTTTGCTGCTAATATGTTGAAGCCTACTTTCAGACATCATGCACTTTTTCAGTGCTTTTATAGTGAAAAACAACTTGAATTCTTCCATAACTAGCATATGCTATGTTTCATAGCATTACTGGAAGTATATTGGTATTTAAATAGTAGGATTTTATTTTAGGCAGATGTTTAAGGTCATTAAAAGAACTTTCCAATTCCCAAAATGCAAGCAAACTTCTAATTCAAATCTTGGTCTAGTTCACTACCAATTAACTCTCAAGAATTGATAAAATCATCATTCATTCACAAACAAGTATCTCAGTTTCCCACTTCCATTTGGAGTTTGTACTGGGAATCTTCCATTTTTGTGGTGTCAGAAAATTCCCCAACCTAAGATCCTCCTTGTGAGTATCCTCTTACCTTGTTCCATTCCACTGGAGATCAAAGATCAGGAAGTAAGTCTAGAAGATAAAAAGTTTAATTTGCATCAGCTAATGGGCATCCAGAAGGTGGATAATAAGACACTGAACTAAGAGAGGTACACAGATATAGGATATTACACTGTCTTAGGACTGTAGTTAGATACAACAAAACTCAAAGAAATTTTCAAGTGAGGTTGCTCAGCCTCTTATTTGAGACAGAGTAAGAGAAACAGGATGTCAGCTGATTCAGAGAAGCATATGTAAACCTTGCAGTCTCAGGAGTTGCTAAAGATCAAACTTGTTCCAAGTGGGTATGTTTTCTCTGAAGTTAATCTCATCAGAATCTCCTGGTGGGGCTGGAGATCTCTAAGAAAGTGGGAGGTCTCCCTTAGGACAGAAATCTATAAGGTTTATCCTGTTCTTGCTGACCTGAGAGTCTCTATTTCCATGACCTTCTAGCTCTATTTCTTTGATTTCTAACTTTTTTTTTTCCTGACGAGATATTTCCTCCAAACTCATAACCTACTGTCTCAAAAGTGGAAACTAGGAATAACATACCTATGTTGTATGCCTTGCATGACATTAATAATGAGTCACTGAAAAGTTACCTCTGTTATTAAATCATTCAAGGAATTTTCGATGATTTTAATCTATGAACATTTTTAGAAGAGGGTTTTTAAGGAAGCATATTGGCCTTTGGCATCACAAATTTTTATATGTTATGAATAGATAGATATTGTATGTCATATGCCAGGAAAACCTGTTTTTTCAGAACTATTCTTTTTCTTTTTTTCACCATTTTCCTTTTTTTTAATTAATTTTTTATTTTTAGAAAAATTTTCCATGGTTGCATAATTCATGTTTTTACTTTACCCTTCACCCCCTCAAACTCCCCCCTTCCCCCCATAGCTAACTCCCATTTCCACTGGTTTTAACATGTGTGGTCAGTCAAGACTTATTTACATATTATTGATAGTTACATTGGTGTGGTCCTTTCAGGTCTACATCCCCAATCATGTCCTCATCAACCCAATTGTTCAAGCAGTTGTTTTTCTTCTGTGTTTCCTCTCCTGTAGTTCTTCCTCTGAATGTGGGTAGTGTTCTTTTCCATAAATCCCTCAGAACTGTCCTGTGTCATTGCATTGCTGCTAGTACAGACGTCCATTACATTCGATTTTACCACAGTGTATCAGTCTCTGTGTACAATGTTCTTCTGGCTCTGCTCCTTTCACTCTGCATCACTTCCTGGAGGTCTTTCCAGTTCACATGGAATTCCTCAGTTTATTATTCCTTTGAGCACAATAGTATTCCATCACCAACATATACCACAATTTGTTCAGCCATTTCCCAATTGAAGGACATCCCCTCCTTTTCCAGTTTTTTTGCCACCACAAAAAGCGCAGCTATAAATATTTTTGTACAAGTCTGTTTATCTATGATCTCTTTGGGGTACAAACCCAGCAATGGTATGGCTGAATCAAAGGGCAGGCAGTCTTTTATCACTCTTTGGGCATAATTCCAAATTGCCAGCCAGAATGGCTGGATCAGTTCACAACTCCACCAGCAGTGCATTAATGTCCCAATTTTGCCACATTCCCTTCCAACATTCATTACTCTCCCCTTCTTTCATTTTAGCCAATCTGCTAGGTGTGAGGTGGTACCTCAGAGTTGTTTTGATTTGCATTTCTCTAATTATTAGAGATTTAGAATACTTTCTCATGTGCTTATTGATACTTTTGATTTCCTTATTTAAAAATTGCCTATTCATGACCCATGCCCATTTATCAATTGGGGAATGGCTTGATTTTTTATACAATTGATTTAACTCCTTGTATATTTGAGTAATTAGACCTATGTCAGAATTTTATGTTAAAAAGATTTTTCCCAGTTTGTTGTTTCCCTTCTGATTTTGGTTGCATTGTTTTTGTTTGTACAAAACCTTTTTAATTTAATATAATCAAAATTATTTATTTTACATTTTGTAATTTTCTCTAACTCTTGCTTGGTTTTAAAATCCTTCCTTTCCCAGAGATCTGACAAGTATACTATTCTGTTTTCACTTAATTTATTTATAGTTTCCTCCTTTATATTCAAGTCTTTCACCCATTCTGAATTTATCTTGGTGTAGGGTGTGAGATGTTGATCTAAACCTAATCTGTCCCATATTTTTTTTCCAATTTTCCCAGCAGTTTAAGACAATGACAATGATGAGACATCTTACCTAAACCTATGGGATGCAGCCGAAGCAGTTCTAAGGGGAAAATTTATATCACTGAGTGCATATATTAACAAATTAGGGAGGGCAGAGGTTAATGAATTGGGCATGCAACTTAAAACTTTAGAAAATGAACAAATTAAAAATCCTCAGATGAATACTAAATTAAAAACACTAAAAATCAAAGGAGAAATTAATAAAATCAAAAGTAAAAGAACTATTGAATTAATAAATAAGACTAGAAGCTGGTATTTTGAAAAAAAAAGATAAAATAGACAAAGAATTGGTCAATCTAATAAAAAAGGAAAGAAGAAAACTAAATTAATAGTATCAAAGATGAAAAGGAAGACCTCACCTCTAATGAAGAGGAAATTAAAGCAATCATTAAAAACTATTTTGCCCAATTATATGGCAATAAATATAGCAATCTAGGAGATATAGATGAATATTTACAAAAATACAAATTGCCTAGATTAACAGCAGAAGAAATAGAATACCTAAATAATCCCATATCAGAAAAAGAAATTGAACAAGGCATCAAAGAACTCCCTAAGAAAAAATCCCTAGGGCCTAATGGCAAGTGAATTCTATCAAACATTCAAAGAACAATTGATCCCAATACTATACAAATTATTTGATATAATAAGCAAAGAAGGAGTCTTACCAAATTCCTTTTATGACACAAATATGGTACTGATTTCAAAGCCAGGGAGATCAAAAACAGAGAAAGAAAATTACAGACCAATCTCCTCAATGAGCATAGATGCAAAAATCTTAAATAGAATACTAGCAAAAACACTCCAGCAAGTGATCAAGAGCATTATCCATCATGATCAGGTGGTATTTATACCAGGAAGGCAAAGATGGTTCAACATTAGGAAAACCATCCATATAATTGACCACATCAACAAGCAGACCAACAAAAACCACATGATTATCTCAATATATGCTGAAAAAGCCTTTGACAAAATACAATACCCATTCCTACTGAAAACACTAGAAAGTTAGGAATAGAAGGTCCTTTCCTAAAAATAATAAACAGTATATATCTTAAACCATCAACAAGCATCATATGCAATGGGGATAAATTAGAAACCTTTCTAATAAGATCAGGTGTGAAACAAGGATGCCCATTATCACCTCTATTATTTAACATTGTACTAGAAACACTAGCAGTAGCAATTAGAGAAGAAAAAGAAATTGAAGGTATATTAAAATAGGCAAGGAGGAGACTAAGATATCACTCTTTGCAGATGATATGATGGTCTACTTAAAAAATCCTAGAGAATCAACTAAAAAGTTGGTGGAAATAATCAACAACTTTAGCAAAGTTGCAGGATACAAAATAAATGCACATAAATCATCAGCATTTCTATATATTTCCAACACACTAGAGGAGCAAGAAGTAGAAAGAGAAACACCATTTAAAATCACCCTAGACAATATAAAATACTTAGGAATCTATCTACCAAAACAAACACAGGAATTATACTAACGGAACTACAAAACACTTTCCAAACAATTAAAACTAGATCTAAACAATTGGAAAAACATTGATTGTTCATGGGTAGGATGAGCTAACATAATAAAAATGACCATTCTACCCAAATTAATTTACTTATTTAGTGCCATACCTATTAAACTACCAAAAAACTGTTTTACTGAATTAGAAAAAACTATAACAAAGTTTATTTGGAAGAACAAAAGATCAAGAATATCAAGAGAAATAATGAAAAAAAAAACCATGAAGGAAGATGGCTTAGCAGTACCAGATATTAAACTATACTATAAAGCAGCAGTCATCAAAACAATATGGTACTGGCTAAGAAATAGAAGGGAGGATCAGTGTAATATAGACTTGGGGGTAAGTGATGTCAGCAAAATAGTGTATGATAAACCCAAAGAGCCCAACTTTTGGGGCAAAAATCCTAGTCTTTTTTCTGATAGGCTATATATACTGTAGACCTGCCCTCACCATCCCCTTAATCCCAATTCTCTTTCCTGATGTCCCCTCCATTCTGCCTTATACCTGTCAGAACCCACTATATATCTGAGATTTTTTATTTCTGAAATCTACTAACTTCCAGATTCCTAGATGAATGCTGCCACCTTTCCCCAATTTCCATCAGAGATGGGAAATGAAGTAGATTGACTTCTTTATAAAAACACTCTCCATTTTTCAGTTTTGTAGAACTGCTTTTACCCCAGAATTGCCTTGGTCCATGAGATGCTCCAAAGCATGGAGTGAAGGCAGACTCTGGAGCACCATCCATTAAACTAGCAAGATCTTGACATAATGGTAAGGCATATCATGGGAGTGACCTCTCTCAAGATCTTCACAGGTTTCCTCCTTCTGTTATGCCCCAAACTCTTACAAGACAGGCCTGGCTCTAATTCTCTTCCCTGACCTGCCCTTGCTCTGTGTGTATATATCAGATGCTGCCATAGCTTAGGGGACGCATGTTGTCTTGTGGGCATTCATCCTTCCATTTCTGCCTCTCTCTTATGTCCCCTTGCATGTCCTTGAGTAAGCCACATAGCTTCCTCTTAAATGTGTCCAATAAAAACTAAAGGCCTATTACTTCCAGCATATGACTTTTCTGCAAAACCCTCCCTCTAAGACCCAGAAACAGAAGCCAACAATAGTTAATAAACAATATGAAGAGTGGACTCTTGTACTTTTTTAATGAGTTACTTGATTGTAAAGACATGGTCTACTATGAAATATTGTTTATAAAGCCTCCTTGGTTTTTTTTCCCTTGTGCCACTATATATATATAATTTTATTTTCTATTTATTTTCTATAGGAAAAATGGGCACATAGGCCAATAGTTATTAATTTTTTCTCAATCAACTACTTTAAATGCTTTCTATAAAACTTAAAGCTATCTTAGAAAATTTAGATTGATATGTTTTCAATAATAAAAGGAGCCACAGAGAGGGGTTAAAGGTTTTGGTTAGGCCATCTGTTCTGTGACCTGATTTTCAGTTCACAGAAACCAGTGTGGAGACTTTGTAAACTATGTTGGTCCTGATGGGGTCCATAGATTATACCATAGACCTTATTTCTCTGAGTGGCTTCCAACATTTAATATTTCTTCTTTTTGGGCTAAACTTGGTCTTTATGATTTCATAGAAATTAAGTTTTCATCGCTTCATTGTTTGGTGTTGTCCATTATATTTTTAATGTATTATGTTTTTATTATTGTAATTGTATTTTAATATTTTCTAACTATTAATGATTTAGAGTTTTTAAAAATATATAGTCACTGAGAGTTTTTATTTTTTCCCCTGGAAACTGTCTATTCATATCTTTGGATCATTTATCAATTGGGGAATGGCTCTTATATTTTGTAACTTTTGAGTCAGTTTCCTATATATTTAGAAATGAAATATTTTTTAGAGAAACCTGATGCAGATTTTCCTCATTTCCTGCTTTTCTTTGCATTTTAGTTGCTTGCTTTTGTTTGTGCTAAAATTCTTAATTTTACATAACCAAAATTATATATTTTAACTCTTGTGAACTTCTTTATCTTTTGGTCCTGTTTGGTCATGAACTCTTCCCCTATTCATAGATCTAATAGGTAATTGTTTCCATGATCCACCAATTTTCTAATGATATCATCCTTTATGACTAAGTAATATACTCATTTTTAATTTGTCATGTTATATGGTATGTCATGTTTTTTATGCCTTGTTTCTGCTAGTCTCCTTTTCAGTTTTCTTAGTAGCTTTTGTTAATTAGTGAGTTCTTCCTATAATAGCTCATTTACATCTATATATGTATACTAAAATATGTCCCATGGATCAACCATTCTATTCTGTTCTATTCTTATCCAATTCCAAGTTGTTTTGACAATTACAGTTTTATAGTATAATTTGAGATTCAGTATTGCTAGACTCCCTTTCTTCCCATTTTTTTCATTGATTCCCTGTGATATTCTGGACTTTTTGTTCCTCTAGATCAGTGATTCCCAAAGTGGGCACCACCTGCCCCCTGGTGGGTGCTGCAGTGATCCAGGGAAGTAGTGATGGCCACAGGTGCATTTATCTTTCCTATTAATTGCTATTAAAATTTTTAAAAATTAATTTCCAGGGGCACTAAATAATATTTTTTCTGGAAAGGGATGGTAGGTCAAAAAAGTTTGGGAACCAATGCTCTGGATGAATTGTTATTTTGTTTCTAGCTTTATACAGTAATTCTTATAGAGTAATTCTGATTGGTATAGTACTGAGTAAATTAATTAAGATAGTATTGCCATTTTAATCCTAACCTCAGCAATTAATATTTCTCTACTTATTTGTCCATATTTAGGTAAAGAGTATTTTGCAATTGTGTTTATACAGTTGCTGTGTATGCCTTAGTAGCTAGGCTCCTAAATATTTTGTACTAATTATTTTTAGTGGAATTTCTTTATCTCTTTCTCCTGGGTTTTGTTGATGGTATGCATGAAAGGTGATGATATGTGTGGGTTTATTTTATATACTACAACTTTTACCAAAACTGTTCATTATTTCAGTTAGTTTTTTTAGTTGACTAGAATTCTTTAAGTAAACCATCATGTCATCTGCAAAAAGTGATAATTTTGTTTCTTCTTTGTCTGTTCCTTCAATTTATTTTCCTTATTACTATTCTAGATATTAAATAGTTATTAATATCTTTGTCATTTGGAATTAATGTAAAGCCCTGGAAGACTACATACATCTCCCAAGGAATCCCTGTTATAACTTCCCCTGACCCTCCCCTCCTACTTCCTTTGTGGGAGGTGTCAGAGAAAGTATAAAAGGGAAGGTTTGGCGCCTCTCTCTCTCTCTCTCTCTCTCTCTCTCTCTCTCTCTCTCTCTCTCTCTCTCTCTCCCTCTCCCTCCCTCCCCTGGAATGCTCTGCTTTCCCCAGCCAGAGGCTGAACCCTAATCTCTCTTGGCGCCTTTTTCCCTTTCTTCCTACCTCTTAGTTTTCCCTAGACCTTCCCTTTCTAATTAAAATAAAGCCTAGCTATTCAAACCCTAAAGTTGCTCTCTGATCATTCATTTGAGGGCTCTGGTCATTTTCCCCTGCCAGGGCTGGGAACAGATACCTTCCTTTCCCTTCCTCTACCTTCCTCTCTCCTTTCTCCCATTCCTCCAATCCTCCTACCTTCCTCCCTTTCACTTTCACCCCCACACAGATATCCTTGCTTAAGTCTTGACCTTATTGGAAAACTTATAGCTTATCCCTAATATAGATAGTGCTTACTGTTATCATTTATCATTTTAAAGAAAGATCCATTTATTCTTGTGCTTTCTAATGTTTTTAACAGAAATGGGTGCTGTATTTTTTCAAAAGTTTTTTTTCTGCAACTATCAAAATTATCATATTGTTTTTTGTTGCTTTTGTTATCAATATCATGAATTATATCTATAGTTTTTATAATATCGAACCAGTCCTACATTGCTATCATAAATTCAACTTGATCATAGTATATGGTCTTTGTCGTAATCTCCTTACTAATATTTTATTGAAGATAGTTGTATCAATAGTGGCAAATTGAGCTATACTTTTCTTCTGTTTTGAACCCTCTTAAATTTAGGTATCAAGACTATATTTGTGTCAAAAAAAGAGTTTGGTAACACTCTTTATCAATTTTTTTCCAAGTAGTTTAGCTACATCAGAATTAATTGTCATTTTACATTTAAAAAATTATTTAAATTGATTTTAAACCATCTGTTCCTAGGGTTTTTTCCTTAGGAAATTCATTTATAGCTTATTCAATTTATTTTTTCTAAGGTAGGCTTATTTAAGTATTGTTTCCTGTTGTGTTGATCTGGGCAATTTATATTTTTGTAAGTATTCAACCAATTAATCAATAAACATTTGTTAAATGCCCATTATATACAAGACACCTGTTCAAAGTGCTAGAGATTTAAAAAAAAAAGGAGGCAAAATACAACCCCTGCCCTAAAGGAATTTATCATCTAATAAAAGTGACTGCGTCCAAACAAATATATATTAGGCAAGCTATTGTAAGTAGGGAATGATAAAGGAGAGAAGGTTTTGGAATTAATAAGGCTTCCTGTAATAGGTAGGATTTTAGATAGAACTTTATTTTTTAAAATTTATTATTATTTTTTAAATAAAAAAAAAGAAACCCTTACCTTCCAGAATCAATACTATGTATTGGTTCCAAGGCAGAAGAGTGGTAAGGGCTAGGAAATGGGGGTTAAGTGACTTGCCCAGGGTCACAAAGCTAAGAAGTGTCTGAGGTCAGATTTGAACCCAGGACCTCTCATCTCTGGGCCTGCCTCTCAATCCACTGAGCCACCTAGCTGCCACCTAGCTGCCTCCTAGATGAGACTTTAAAAAAAGTCAGGGAGACCAATTTTATTGGTCTATACTTGAGCCAAATAGCAACTAACATAATTGTTTTTATTTCATCTTCATTGGTTGTGAATTCTTTTCCATTTTAATAAATTTCATTTAATACTGGTAATTCCATTTCTTTTTTGAAACAGGTAGGTGATATAATGGATAGAGGACCTCATCAGAAGTAAGGGAGATCTGTGCTCAAAGCCAGCCTCAGTTATTTACTAGCTATGTGACTCTGGGCAAATCATATAACCTCTGTTTACCTTAGTTTCCTGAGGGATGGGGATAATAAATTTACCTATCTCCCAGGGTTGTTGTAAGGATGGAATGATATTATAATTGTAAAGTGGTTAGCATAATGCTCAACCCACAGTAAATTCTGTATGAATGTTAGCTATTAATATTCTTTCTTTTTTGAAAAAATCAAATTAACCAGTGATATATCTATTTTACAAGTTTTTTCTTTAAAAACAAGTTCCTCATTTTATTTATTAGTTCTGCAATGCTTTGTTTTGTTCTTTTTTTTATTTCAGGACTTCCATTTTGGTGTTCAATGAGGTGTTTTTAATTTGTTGCTTTTCTAGATTTTTTTAGTTGCATGCCCAATTTGTTGATCATTTTTGTTGACAAACATTTAGGGATAAAATTTACCCCTTAAGTACTACTTTGGCTGTATCCCACAAAAAATTTCAGTTTGCTTTCTAATTTTTATCATTATCTTTAAATTAATGATTGTTCTTTGACCCACCCATTCTTTAGAATTAAGCAATTTTGTTTCCAAATACCTGTATTTTTTAATCTATGCCTCAAAGTAGTTCTTGTGTATATTATTTTTCTGATTTTGCTTACTTTGCATTTGTATCAGTTCATATGTCTTTTCACTCTTCTCTGTAGTTTCACTGTTTCATATAAGACAATTATATTCCTAATGGAATACCATTTGGGGACCAAAATTTCTTTAGCCATTTCCCAGCCAATGAACTTTTACTTTATTTCCAGTTCTTTGTTGCCATAAAAAGTGCTGCTATAAATATTTTGGTGTATATGGGATATTCTTTTTGATCACTGATCTCCTTGGGGCTATTTGCCAATCAATGAAATCCCTAAGTCAAAGGATCTGGGCATTTTGGTCACCTTCTTTGCAAAATTCCAAATAGTTTCTACAATTGAAAAGTAGTTCTGACTTTGACCAAAAGACTTCTGGTCAGAGGAGGACAAAAAGCATCAAAAACGATCATGCTAAAGCCAGAGTTAGTTTCTGATGGGCTCGAAGCAGAAGATGGTATTTAGATTTGAAGAAGTAGTTGGTATTAGAATCAGTCCAAAATTTAGGAGTGAGCAAAAAGGGTCTGATTTCCTAGAGATCACACACACAATTGACTATATCTGGCTTCTCATGGGCATGTGCCTCCTCTTATCAGTGGCAGTGAGAGGCTGGCCCCATTTTCCTTCTCATTTCTCCTAAATTGTTTGCTATTGAACAACTTGTTCTGCTGTTGCTAATATTTTCCTCAAGGAAACATCTGCATCTAAGTGTTAGCTTCAGGAGGCTCAAAAGCCTCTGAGAGGCAGAAAAACACAGTGGCAGGGAAAACAAGGTGAAAGAAGGTAGAATATGCAGTGCTTATTCTTTACCTATGGAGTCCACACAATAGAAAGAATCAGAGGACCTAGGTTCTAAGCACTTAACATCCTTTTGTGTCTTTGGGGTAATCATTTTACATCTCATGGCCTCAGTTTCCTCATCTGTAAAAGGAGAAGGTTGGACTCCTGAAGAATTCCAGGTCCAGATCTATGATCCTACGATTGTAGGACCCTTATTCATATTCTAGTCTATAAAATTGTCTCCCTAGCTAAAGAACCAACTGATTATTTTTAACTAATCAAAAATTGAGTCAACAAGTTGGTTAATTTGGAGATAAAGTCTGACAGAATGGCATCCTGACTTTTTAAAGACAAAACAAGAAAATGAAGGTCTCAATTTTTCCATTGTTTTGGGTATACAAGTACATAAGCATAATCAAAAGCTTTGCCATTCAGAAGAAGCAGCTTGTGTTTCATAATGGGGCCAGGAATAGTTAGCTTTTATGCAACTCTTTGAGTGCCAGTAATATGTGAATTGGCAGCTAGGTGGCACAATAGATAGACTGACAAGCCTAGAAGGTGAGGAAGATACAAAATAAAGTTTAATCCTTTGTCCACATGATAATACATCAGATAATGGAAAATGCCTATTCTAAATTTTATCACTTTTTTGGATAAGCACCCCATTTCCTTCTACCATTACTCATATAATATAGTTTTTCGGCCTGTCATCATCCTACTCATTTTCCTATGAAAATGGGTGTAGCTAGGTGGCACAGTTGGATTGGGTGCTGAGCCTAAAGTCAGGAAGACTCATCTTCCTAATATCAACTCTAGCCTTGATTACTTACTAACTGTGCGACCCTAGGCAAGTCATTTAACTCTGTTTGCCTTGGTTTCTTCATCTATAAAATGAGCTGCAGCAGAAAATGGCAAAGCATTCTGGTATCTTTGCTAAGAAAACTCCAAGTGGGGTCACAAAGTGTCAAACATGACTGAAAACAACCAAAGCCAATATGCTAATACTTAATAGATGTGTTATGCCTTAGTTATGCTTAATTTTGATTGATAAATAATAGTAATCACTGTCAAATGGGAGGTACAGTGCAACAAAGGAATAAATGTTCCCAATTAATAAACATTACCTTATTAGTAATATACCCCAAGAACTCAAAGACCGACAACACAATTATTCACTCTGCCCTTAACTAAAGGAAATATTAGACCATTTAAATTTTAAACCATAACTCTCCTAATTATGTTTAAATACATTAACTTTTCAAAATCAAGGGATAGTCACGTTAATTTGTTATGTTGGTTCTCAAAAAAAAGGAGGAATCACTAAAGTTTTTTTGCTTTTTTTATTAAGTATTTTTGCCTTTTTTTTTCATTCAGATGTGGAAAATCAGTCCAAAGTAAGGTCCAGATGAAAGGACGTCACCTCCTAACTTTAAAAGATTTTACAGGAGAAGAAATTAAGTATTTGCTGTGGCTATCAGCAGATCTGAAGTACAGAATAAAACAGAAAGGAGAGGTATGTAAAACTTTCAACTTACTAACAAACTACTCAATAGCACTCTCTCATTAAAGTATGAGAGGAAAAACACATCAAATTTCCTCTACTATATAGCCAAGGAATGAAATCACATAGATATGGTTATTGGATATTTTAGAATAGACAAAAGAGTATACACACACATATATATTATTACACATATAGATACATACACAGAATCCAACAATCTGAAAGTGATCCTGTCTTTGCTTAAAATCCTCCAGTAAGGATTATGCATGATCTCATAATTCTTTCTACTCTACTTTGGTGTAATTCTGTTCAGAAGTTATTTTTTTCCATCAAATCTAAATTTGCCTTCTTGCAACTTCCACTCATCTCTGTTCTAAATAATAGTAAAGGCATTATCTATTCCAAGTCTAATTAATTCCAAGTATTTGAAACATTAAAAAATAAGAATCCCTGGCTGAAAAAAAAGTTATTTAATGGCTATGCACACACATGTATTGCCATTAAACTATATATTATATATGTGTGTGAACTATATATATGTATGTATATATGCATGTATATGGAGGGAGAGAGAGAGAGGGAGAGAGAGAAAGGGTAGGGGGAGGGAGAGAGAGGGAGAGAGGGAGAGAGACAGACAGACAGACAGACAGAGAGATTATTCATTCCTAAATCTTTTAATTCAAGTGTCAGAGACCTGAGGCAGAGGAAACTTCTGTGAGTGGGGTTTCTCTTGTAGAATAAAGGCACAATAAGATGAGAACCTTGGCAGTTGGTGGCATTAACACTTATCCTTTTTATAAGTGGCAATTTGGTAGGCCAACTTGTCCTCTTGGGTATTCTTCCCCAGCCATGATTTTAATTGGGAAAAAAAAAAGAAGAAGAAAAGGAAAAAGAAAATGCAAAGGCTTTTGCTAAATTATCTAAACACAGACCAGGAAGGAGGAGGAGCCCCTTCTATCTCCCAAATAGTTCTTTCCAAATACAATGTAAACAAGCCCTTTCCTATGTTAAGGTTTATACAAAGTTTATCTGAAACTTTGTGGCTTAGACACTGACATAAATTAAGAATCTGAGCTTGTTTCCTGAGCTATGGAGAATGCTGACAAATGAAAAAATATTTGTACCTTAAGTCATATTACCTTTTTAAGACAGCACCAGGAGTGGGGGTATCAAGAGGAATGGGAAGAAGTTTGACATGATCTTTGATAACATGCCAATAAAATAGTTTTTAAACCTTAAGGCTAACATGGAAAAACAAGTAAATTTGGGGATTTTTTTCCTCCTAGGGCAGGGGTACCCTCCTATCTTCTTCTTTAATCTAACATGTTTGCTACAAGATGTGAAATCCCTTTAAAAACTCCTTTTTTTCATCTGGGCATATTATGAAAGGAGAAAAAGCAGAATTAATATCACCCTATTAAAGACTGCTCATTCTGCCTATTTCTTTCTATAAAGCACTATGTTTAAAATGCAACAGATAATTTTGTAATTCATTTGTCATTATTGGATTTCAGTATTTGCCATTGTTACAAGGGAAATCTCTCAGCATGATTTTTGAGAAAAGAAGCACCAGAACAAGATTATCCACAGAAACAGGTGAGTCTCCTTCCAAAGGACAATCTCTTCTCTCTCTCCATATGGAAAAATACACATCCTCATTCTAAGCAAAAAGAGGAAATGTCTGCATCTCTATTCCACTTGGGTGGGAGGATGTGTGAGGGACATTCTCAGCATAAGTTTTTCTTGGAGATGAATGATGGTAGCTCCACACTGTCCATATTGTTTCTTCTTTGTCAATAGAAGTGTCCAAGCCATTAGAGTTAACCAAAACTACCAATTCAGGAATTGTTGTCTTATAATGTATGGACAGATAAGATCACATTAACCCTCTGCTCAAGACCCTTTGAATAGCTCTCAATATTTATCAAAGAAGTCCAAACTCTTTAGGCTGGCACAGTTCTGTTACCAAACTATCTTTCTAGACATATTTCACCTTACTCTATGGTATCTGAATCAACACTAACATGGAGCCATTCGGGCTTACCCAAGGGTAAAGAATTTAGAGGGTCCTGGATGTAAAATCTTTAAGATGTTTCCCTGACCACCAGCTGCCTTACTTTCAAGGTCTTGAACTGTGATATATTTCTTCCTCTGTACAAATGGGAAATTTAGAAGGCACAAATTCTGAGTTTCTTCTCCCCTGGGTCCCTGCATCTCTCCCTCTTATCCCTCTCCTCCTGCCAGAGATAGTTCCTACCCTTTCTTCCCAATCACATTCTTTTCTGCCCCCCATTCCCCAGAAGAGACAAGGCAATAGTTTAACCACAGGTGTCCTGGGGGTGTGTTTCTATCCCTTGGAAGCTCAGCCACCTTCCAGGTGAAGATCTCCCACACCATGCCTTGACCTGTACACAAAATGAGCTACTTACAACTCCATATACCATGTCCTCTAAGCCCTAGCCAAATAGCACTGATAAACATTCCCCATGCCCCATCATGGCTAAAATATCTGTCCCTACCTCCAAGCATTGTCAGGCACTGTGCTAGGGCTCCTATTTCTGCCTATCCATTTTCTAAGAGCCAAGTTAAATCCCATTCCTCAATTAACCCTTCCCAGATTCCTCCAGTCAGAAATTAATCTTTCTTTTCTTGATCCTCATATGGCACATTGTCATCTTTTCCTCTCATATTTCTAATGATTTGTTTTGAATGATGTTTATTTCTTGGTGGCAGAAGCTGTATCTTCTTATCTACTATTTCTCTCTTCCCCAGGAATTAACAAAACATTCAGTGCTTGGCACACATTAAGCATTTAATAAATATTTGCTGAACTGAAATAAGTATGTGCTGAATCATCATAATCAGTACCAGGTCACAGGTCTAAATCTGGAAGAGACTCAAGAGAACATATGTGAGATTTTTGAATGAATGGTCTTTGAGAGCCAGTGGTATTTCATTTTTGTCTTTGTAGCCTCAGCAACTGTAGGAAGGTTTTATTAAACTGAATGAATTGAGCTAGTCCAATTACAGACTTACAAACACAGAACCTGAGACCCAAAGCTTTGATGACTTTTTAAGGACAAATAGAATATCAAAGGTAGAATTTGAACAAGGGCCCTCTGGCCCCAAGCTCAATATTTTTTTCCATTGCATCAAACCCCTGAGTTATACTTGGCACTTCATAAAGGAATTTAGATACATATTACTTTCAACGAACCCCTAAGCCTTGTTTTGAGACATCCTGAATATCTCCCTAATTAAGTTTTGTCAAAAGTTTTCAAAACAAAATTATTTTCAGTTCATTTTGGAGGAAAAAGTTTGAATGTTACCATCTTGGCAAACAGTCTGGGGAGATTTAGGAAATGTCACCAAACAAGGTTTTAAAATTAATTTATATTTCTAAACACTTATCTATGCTACAGAGACAATATCATAAGGATTTAAATGACTAAGTGCTTTGATTTCCTTGGAAGAAAATGTGTTTAGAATGGCTCATTAATACCTCATGTTAAAAAAAAAAAGACATCTTCAAACTCAATGGTCATTCGATTTGAGAAATCCATTAGGATTAAAGCTCTGGTCTTAATACATGTTATATAGGCTGACTGTCAACATTCATTAATCAATCATTCTCTGGGAAAATGCTTGGAAAATGTATTTCACTGAAAAAGAATGATGCTGTAAAATCCTTTCTTCAATATTGCTCTCTTGTGGCTGTTGGTCAGCACAAAAAACTGGAAGCCAGATTAGTTGATTAGTTGGATAACATTAGAAGCATAATGAAGATGTTACTGAATTTATTTAGTGAAAGATCACAAAATTGTTTTTTTGGAGGAGAAAAACATCTCCTCCAAAAGAAGAAATTTGAGGGAAAGAGGCATTAAAAGAAGTGGTGATGTATGAGGCATCAATCTTAAAGGAAAGAGATGATGGCTTGCCATTGACAGTGTTAAGGAAAATAAAAGAAACATGTTGCAGATAGAGTGGAGATAATCAGTTTAGTTCTCATTTGAAATGGCTTTGCATCTTTCAAATGGAAACCTCCAAAACACACAAGTGTAAAATTAAGACTGAAACAGAAAAGACTTTATTAAACTAACTGCAGTGATAAGAGAGGAAGCCATATGAATCAATAAACTCTGAGATATGGAGGAGAGTGAAAGTGACTAAAAGAGGGTTACAGATAAGAATTTGACCTAGTTCCTTGTCCTCAAGATACCTGCATAGTTAATCAAACTTTATTTTATCATCACAATCATTTCGTAGCCTATCTGATTAGTGATTTATATTGAATTACATCAGGAATTCCGGTATATAGAACTGGCTTTTAACATACATGCTGCAGCCAAAATCCAGAATGTGACCCCTCTGAATAATATGGCTGATTTAGTCCTTTTTGTCAACAAGTCCAAATTATAAGGCCCATATGAACTCCATACCAGGTACAGAAGGAGCTAGTGGAGACGACTGCTGATCCATTGTCAATGAGGCTACTGTTTCCTCCTTGTATGACACTGGAATGTCATTTAATTGGATTCATTTATTTTTATCTCCAACCCTCTGGATGATCTCTGTGGCTTCTCTTGTACTTAACCCTATTGTACTATATTTTTAGGCGTTATTTTAAAATGGTAATTTGCTAATTGGTAGTTTAGCAGCTAGATGACTATGGATAGAGCTCTGGATAGAGTCTGGAGTCAGGAAGACCTGAGTTCAAATTTGGCCTCAGACACTTACTAGACTTACCCTGGGCAAGTCACTTAATTTCTGTTTGCCTTAATCTACTAGAGAAAGAAATGGAAAACCACTCCAGTACATTTGCCAAGAAAACCCCATAAACAGTATGGCCCTTGATGTTTCATGGTCCAGGGGGTCATGAAGAGTCAGACACGATTTAACAACAATAACAGTTTAGCATATTAAGAAAGTTAATTACTGCCCCCACCCCTTAAAAAGGTATTTTTTCTCATAAGAATAAAACTGTCAGCATTTTAGCCTTTTTCTGGTTGACCTATAGGAGCACAAACACCAGTAGGTATACAATACACATTTATTGAATTGGATATCAGGGTAGCTGCAAATTTGGGCCTTCAATGGTGCTTCATATCAGCATCATTTTGTCAAGGTTAAATGTAGTTTTGAATGCTTATTTAGCTCAATAATTATGAAGCTAAAAGGCTTTGATACTAAAAAGAACCTCAGAAATCATCTAGTTCAGGAGTTGAAAAACTATTGCCTAAGTGGCCTATCCTTTGCTTTTTATACAGCCAAGAATTGTTTTTGCATTTTAAAATATGACACCCCACAAGCTTTTCATTTGCTGACCTTTAATCTAGTCCAATCCCCTCAATATGCAGATGAAAAAACTGAAAGTTAAATAATTTATCCAAGGTCATCCAGGAATGCTATAGCAGAGTAATAAAGGGGCAAGGTTTTCTGGTTCTGAAATTTATTTAAGAAATTTATTTATCTATTTATTTAAGAAATATTTTCATATCCGCTAAATATAATAAAGGGGCAAGGTCTTCTGGCTCTGAAAATTATTTAAGAAATTTATTTATTTAAGAAATATTTTCATGTCCATTAAATGTAATAAATGGGCAAGGTCTTCTGATTCTGAAAATTATTTAAGAAATTTATTTATTTAGGAAATCTTTATTTTTTTCATATCCACTAAATTTATTATTATCAGTTCTTTCCTGGTTTTACCTGTTTCTCATAAAGATCAAAGGCATCCTGTGGGCATTGGGAAAAAATAACATATTACTCAAGGAGTAAAGAAAAAAACATTAATGCAGCCATAGACTGAATGGGGGCAGCTAGGTTGCCCAGTAGATAGAGTGCCTGGCTTGGAGTCAAGAAGATGCATCTTCCTGAGTTCAAATCTTGTCTCAGACACTTACTAGTATGTGTCTCAGGGTAAGTCACTTCTTGTTTGCCTCAGTTTTCTTATCTGTAAAAATCTTATCTGTAAAAAATCTGTAGAGAAGGAAATAGCAAACTACTCCAGTATCTTTGCCAAGAAAACCCCAAGTGGGGTCCAAGGAGCTGGACACAACTGAAAAACGACTAGACAACAAATAAAATGGTTTGAATGACTCGAATCTTTCACTTATCTACAAAGGTGATGACCAAGTTACATTTTAACATCAATTCTGCCTTCGATAATTAAAATGAAAAGCAGCAGCACTTAGATGTCAGCAAATTAATGTTTAGAAGTGTTGGCCTGTGAACATCCATCGAAATTTAAACAGGGCCTCTCAGACAAAGGATTGTTAAAGGTGCCAGAAGCAATTTTTGCAGGAAGAATGATTCCGGTTCCCTTTTTTTTTCAATGCCCAGCTGGCTAAGCACCACTGGGAAGAAGTCTCCTGTGTGCCTGCCTGCCTGCCTGCATGCTTGCCTGCCTGCCTGCATACCAGTGATTACAGCCTTTTTACTTTAGACTAATTGAGTGGATTCATGGTCACATTTGCTGTTGACAAAAAAGTACAGGAACTGATAGAAAATGAGAGGAACATCCTGAGAGTCTTCTTATTTAGTATTTGTAATTCACTCTCAAGTGCTTCACAAGCTTTTCAAAATACTTAGGCATCACATTAATCACTCTTTGCAGTCCCCACAGCCAATAAATTAGTATGTGGAAAACAAAGCCCAAATAGATGGAACCTCCTGCCTGGGATCACCAAATATATTTATAGGAGAATTAACCACAAAATCTAAGGCCCTTAAATCTCATGTTAATGATATATGTTTATTTCTATTGCTTCTTCTAAGGCATGATTTACACACATTTGTAGGGATTTGTTTAGCCATTATCCTTTGGAGGAAAGGTAAGAAAAGACCACAGAAGTTATTTATTTCTATTTACACAAATAGGAAAATAGAAGATTTAGGGACTTCCTGAATGTCAGGAGACAAGAAAATTAGATTTTGTCTCTCCACTAATGAAGTCCACTGGATCTGGAATTAGAAGATCTGGGCCCTGGAGCCAGCTCTTAAATTTACCAACCATGTGGCCTTACCCAGGGGTAAAGTGAGGTGCCCCCTCCTTCGTAAAATGAGAAGGTTGTATTTTGTAGTCTGGGTGGTCCCTTCCTATTTCAGTTATTATGATTCTATGCTGCTTTTTTTTTTCTAGAATAATTGTAGTGTATTAAAAGTTAAACTGCAACTAGGTGTAATGGTAGATAAAGTGAGTCAGGAAGGCTCACCTTCCTGAGTTCAGATATCTACTAACTATGTGACCCTGGGGAAGTCACTTAACCTTAGTTGCTTCAGTGTCCTCATCTGTAAAATGAACTGGAGTAAGAAATGGCAAACCACTTCAGTATCTCTTCCAAGAAAACCCCAAAGAATCAAATACAACTGAAAAATGACAACAACAAAATTAGAAATTAGACTTGATCCAGAAGACCAGGGTTAGCTATGTGAATGGAAAAGATATGTCTCATCTAAGCCTCAGTCTTCTAATCTGTAAATTGAGAATAATGATACCTGTATTACTTCCTCACAAGGTTGGAAGAAAAATGATATGAAAATCTTAAAGTTCTTTATAATTTTGGATTATCATCAGAACTATAACTAGGGTGAAGTGCTTGGGCTTTTTTCCCAGGATGTCAAAATTTCAAGGGTTTTGATAGTACTTTTACTGGATCATCAGGTAGAGGCGACAAATGAGCTTAGAACCTAATTAGCATGGAAAATATAGTTAAAATAGGAAACCATGGGGTGATGTTTCCTTCTACAGCAGCAATTTGAACCAGTTTCTTGGACAATCTCTTGGGATAGTGCCCAAAAAAGGGAAAGAAGGAGGCAGAGTCTAGTGTCCCAAGGTCTGAGATTTATCTGAAAATGTTGATCTGAGGGTTCTTAATGCTGTTTGCTCTGGGAACTTTTGCTCCAGCAATTTCCCTCTGTGAGAATAAGTTTTCCTTTTACCAGTTCCTTCTATACTGTCTGCCAGGAAAACGTTTATTTTTAGCCTTTTAGATTAACATGTCCTCTTTGCTTCATGATGTTACTTCCAAAGTGTATTTGGTAAAGATGCTTCCCTCTGTTTCACAATCACAAATTTTCTAGACTTATCTCATGCTTTTCTAATTCATCCATTGATGTTCCAGCCAGTTTGGCTGAACTGCATTCCTTGAACTTCACATTCTATTTCCTACCTCCATGCTTTTGTCAAAGTTGTCCCTCATTCTTGAAATGTACTCCTTCCCCACCTAACTTCCTTCAAGGCTCAGGCCAGGTACCAACTCCCACACAAAGCCTTTCCAGTGTTTAGGCTCCCTTTCTTTTCAGCTTGTATTTATTAATCTATTTACATTTTGTATCCTCCCAGTAGAACATGAAAATATTGAGAGCAGAGACTCTGCCTTCTGTCTTTGTTCCTTTTGTGCCTAGAACATAGTAGTTTCTTAGTAATATTCATTGAACTGAATTGAAAGTAGGACAAGGTATTATTTACCCATATTTCATTGAAGAGGAAACAGACATAGGGAGATTACTGACTTCTCAGTTAATGACAAAGTCAGGACCAGTATGTAGATCTCAGACTCCTACCAACCTAGATATTCATAAGATACTTATCTAAGATGCTATTAAAATTTTTAAGTATTAATTTATTGATATTGATATTTGTTTTAATATCGCTTTCATTTGTGAATAACATCCTTCCTCCCTTCCCTCCCCAGTGACCAAAATAAAGAATAAAAAAATTTTAATGCTACTTCAGCAAAAACCTACATACTGATTTTGACATTACATTCAATGCCTCATACCCATAACCCTCAATCATTCTTTTTGTTTTTAAGCCCTTACCTTTTGTCTTAGAACCAGTATCAGTTCCCAGACAGTAGAGAGGTATGGGTTAGGCAATTGGGGTTAAGTGAATTGCACAGGCTCACATGTCTAGGAAGTATCTGAGGCCATATTTGAACCCAGGACCCATTCCTCTATCTCCAGGCCTGGCTCCCACCATCTTTCTTTTTTTTCCCCCTACCATCTTTCTTTTTTTTTTTTTTTAATTTTTTTTAAACCATTAACTTCTGTGTATTGGCTCCTTGGTGGAAGAGTGGTAAGGGTGGACAATGGGGGTCAAGTGACCTGCCCAGGGTCACACAGATGGGAAATGTCTGAGGCCAGACTTGAACCTAGGACCTTCCGTCTCTAGGCCTGACTCTCAATCCACTGAGCTACGCAGCTGCCCCATCATCTTTCTAATGAAGAGGAAAAGATGATTTTTTTTTTCACTGTAGCCAATAAAATTCTCTAGAGGATATATTTTTACTTTTAAAATATTAATTTATTAATCTGCCTCTCAAAAAAAATCTAACTAGACAATAGACTCCCTGACAGTCTGAGCAGATGCCAGAGGCCTGGAGCCAGCCAGCCTGGCAGGGCCCAGAAAGAGAGCCACAGGTTTAAGATGGAGCAAAATTAGCAGCTGCTCAGACTGACCGCTCTGCAGCACAAGCCATAAATATCACTTCTGACGTCATCATTCAGCTCCTCCCCAGAACAGCTCTGATTGGAGAACAGTCACAAAGAGGCGTGGCCTCAGAGACCTCAACTCCTCCCTCACCACTTCAGCACCCTAAGAGGTGGATCTCGGGAAAATGTCTAGAGAGGAGAGACGGAAAATGCCAACACATTCTGCCACATGGCGGCGCAAAATGGCTGCCTAGATTACCTCATCTCTCAAGAGAGTCACATGGCTACTCAATTCATCCTTAATCCCGTTATTCCTAATGAAGATTTTAACAAAAGAAGGAGGAAGCAAACCAGTTTCATAGCCTGGGGGAGAAATGGATTTGTTGTTTTAAAATCAAACTGTTCTCTGAGGGAAAACATTTCTCAAAAAAATATCCCAATTCAGTATTAATTTTCCACATCACCAATATGTTATTTTAAGAACAGCATGTTGTCTTTATGAAATATCTCTCTCTCTGTTGGAAATTAGTAGAAAATAAATCCTCTATGTCAGAGAAACTGAGTTCAAATCTTAGCTCTATTTTAAAAATTTTTGTGACCTTTGACAAGACCTTTAACCACTTACTTTTCTCATCTATAAAATCAGGATTATAAAACTTGTACCCTATGTACTTCTTTAGGTTATTATGTGCAAAATACTTCATAAATGTGAACTATTATTATCCTTTATATTAACCAAGAACTCAATGATACAGTAGTAGTCCCATAAGGAGAAATGGATGACTCTATGACATTGTATTTATAGGTGTGACCAAACAACCGATTCAGCGTAGGAGTTGAAGATCCGACTTTTGACTCACAGTTCCAATTCTTTTTTAAAAAATTTTTTATTTTTATTTTGAATATTTCCCCCTAGTTACATGTTTTATGTTCTTTCCCTCTCCCTCAAGCCCCACTAACCCCCCTTAGCCGATGCACAATTCCACTGGGTTTTACATGTATCATTGATCAAGACCTAATTCCATATTATTGATAATTGGACTAGAGTTATTGTTTAGTGTCTTCATCTCCAATAATATCCCCATCAGCCCATGTGTTCAAGCAGTTGTTTTTCTTCTCACAGTTCCAATTCTTGATGGTCCCTTTACTACAGAAAAATTAGAGGAGATCAGAGAAGAATGCGGGTTATTAGAGACTTTAGAAATAGGATTCAGGAGTAACAGTTTTTGAAGTAATTTAGCTCATAAAGAAGAGATTCTTTAAAAAAGTAATTTCCAAGACTATGTGTGAAGATATATAAAAAAATGACCAGAAAGATGTTTTAAAGCAATGGCTGCCAAGTTTACAGGTTTTAAGAAAAAAATTTAGCTGCTTTTGGCAATATATTACATAGGAGGGAGAGCTGACCTGAGTCAAGAAGACCTAGGGTAAGACCTGTTTCTGAGTGACTGTGTTATCTGAGAAAGTTATTTCAGTGCAGATTATTTTCTCCTTTAACCCTCATGATAACCCTGGGGAAAGAGGTACTATTCTTATCATCCCAATTTTACAGATGAGGAAACTGAGGCAAACCAGGTTAAGTGGCATGCCCAGAGTATACTGAGAGTAAGTATCTAAAACTGGATTTGAACCCAGGTTTTTCTGATTCCAAATCCAAGCTCAAGTCCAAAATGCCCTATGCCACTAAGCTGCCCTACCAGATTATTTTCTTAAACTTTTCAATGCAATGATCAGCTAGCTCTCTTTAAGACTTTTTTTTTTTTTTAACGTTTACCTTCCATCTTTTTTTCTTCTCAAACCCTTACTTTCTATCTTAGAATCGACACTAAGTACGAGTTCCAAAGCAGACAAGCAGTAAGGGGTAAGCAACTCGGGTTAACTGATTTGCCAAGGATCACACAGCTAAGAAGTGTCTGAGTCTGGATTTGAACCCAGAACTTCCCATCCCTACTTAACTCTCTGTTAATTGTCACTTAGCTATTCCCCAAAGAGATTAATTTCTAAAATTTTTAAATTTTAGAAGTCTACATTAATAACAGAGAGGTTTTTTTTTTAATTGGGAAGTTCCTCTAGCAATGAAATCATACAAATTCCTGATATTTGTATTAACAGAACTTTTAGGGTTATAAAGTGCTTTATCTATATATTTGAGCCTTATACCAGCCCTGTGAGGCAGATACTACAAATAATGAGGAAGCTGGGGCTTAGAGAGGTTGCAGAATTTGACCGTGGTCACAAAGCTTATAACTGTGAAAGGAAAGATTTGAACCCAAGTTTTCCTAACAGGATTACTGAAAGAAAGTTTCTCTCTCAAAATTCTAGGGCCTAAGCTCTAGGTATTTTATGAGTTAAATTAAATATATTAAATTGAATTTAATATAAGTTGCAAGCCAATTAGCATCATCTTTCATGTGAAAGAATACCAACAACTCTTCCTAAATCAATAATTTAAATACTTTCCCTTAGGAGTAAGAACTCATTAGACATTACCACGTCCCTCCTGTCTCCTCACAAAAATTGTATATTTCATTAATACAGAGGCATGAATTATATATCAGGATTATTTTTGGAGAAGTTCAGTTATCATAAGACCTATGATTAGCAGATAACTAGTTATAAGCTTGAAAGAGAAGTTTTAAAGTTGTGTTGTTTTTTAAAATTACATTTTTACTTGAAATATTTTAGGTATATAAATCCCTTTACCATAAAATACCAATCAATACCCCAAACTCTCTGGAGAGGTTTAGGGACAGGGTTTTAAAGTTATTATAGAAAAGCAATTGTGAGGGGAAAATTTGAGTAGGTAAAATGTTGCTTTGTTTACCTACATCAGTGATTCCCAAAACAGGAGCCACTGCCCCCTGGTGGGTGCTGCAGTGATCTAAGAGGGCAGTGATGGCCACAGGTGCATTTATCTTTCCTATTAATTACTATTAAATTTTTTAAAAATTAATTTCCAGGGGGCTAAGTAATATTTTTTCTGGAAAGGGGGCAGTAGGCCAAAAAAGTTTGGGAACCACTGACCTACACTGAGCTTTTGGTCCATCTAAAACCCTAGAATTATTCCCCCACAACTTATCTTAGGGTCTGCCATATTCTGTAAAGTCATTTTTTTTTCAACTTCACTGAAGACTCACATTTATCTCTACTAATTTTCACCAGATAATGTGGAAGAGGTTTCAAATGGCCTTGGAACTAGTAAACCTGAGTTCGAGTTCAGCCTTTGACATAATCCTAATCTTACACAAATGTACTAGCTGAGTGACCCTGAGCAAGTGATAGAACTTTTCAATGCAATGGACAGATCTCTAAGACTTTTTTTCCCCCAACATTTACCTTTCATCTTAGGATCAACACTATGTATTAGTTCCAAGACAGAAGAGTGGTAAGGCAATGAGGGTAAAGTGACTTGGGTTTACACTGCTAGGAAGTGTCTGAGGGCCAGATTTAAACCCAGGACTTCCCATCTCCAGGCCTGGCTCTCCACCCAATGAGCTACCTAGCTGTCCCCTTTCTTACTCTTAAGTGACAGAGAATATGTTGCTATATTGGTAAAGGGATTTTATTTTCACCTGGGAGTCTCTTATGCCAGAAGACTCACAAGCCCAATCTCTATCCCTGTCCATGATGACCTAAATTAAACCTATAGTAACTGGACATTTCAATTGTTTTTTTGTTGGGTTTTGTCAAGATCTTTTAGGATACTGACTTTGTGGGCAATGTTAGGTATTATTTCCAATTAATATGATCTTCAGATTCTTGTTTCAATCATGTCTAACTCTTCATAACCTTATTTGGAGTTTTCTTGATCAAGATACTAAAGTGGTCCACCATTTCCTTCTCTAGCTCATTTTATAGAGGAGGACACTGGGGCAGATAGGGTTAAGCAACTTGCTCAAGGCCACACAGCTAGTAAGTGTCGGAGGCCAGATTTGTACTCATGAATGAGTCTTTCTGACCCTAGGCCAGGCACTCTAGCCACTCTGCCACTTGGCTGATAGGAAGGAGAGGCAAGAGGTGACAAAGGCCTTATAAGTAGAAGATATTCTTCACTCAGCTGGCTTTCCAATCCTACTCTGAAATACAATGAGAAGAGACCAAAGCAACTTAAAATGGGCAGCCAATACAAAGTACCAGCTTCTAGTCTTATTTATTAATTCAATAGTTCTTTTGCATTCAATTTTATTGATTTCTCCTTTAATTTTTATAATCTCTAATTTAGTTTTTAACTGGGGATTTTAAATTTGTTCACTTTCTAGTTTTTTGTTCTGTATGCCCAGTTCATTGATTTTTGCCCTCCCTAATTTCTTAATATATGTACTCAAGGATATAAATTTTCCCCTGAGTACTGCTTTAGCTGCATCCCACAGATTTTGGTAGGATGTCTCATCATTGTCATTCTTTTCAATGAAATTATTAATTGTTTCTATGATTTGTTCTTTAACTAACTGATTTTGGAGAATAATATTATTTAATTTCCAATTAGTTTTTGATTTGCCTGTCCATGTGCAATAGGCAGCCAATACAGAGCAGAATAATACCCACCCTTCCCTGTACGGTTTATTTTTTTTAAGTGTTTTATCCAATTATGGTTACAATAATGATGTGAAGGAGATACAATAGATAAAAAGCAATGATTCTATTGTGTAGGATATCATAAAGAAACAGGGACTTGGTATAAAAGAGAGAGAGAGAGAGAAAGAGAGAGAGAGAGAGAGAGAGAGAGAGAGAGAGAGAGAGAGAGAGAGAGAGAGGGAGAGAGAGAGAGAATGATGCCA